>NW_022631065.1:9913009-10252626 GCF_010015895.1 Lontra canadensis | reverse complement strand
ATATATATATATATATATATATATATATATATATATATATATAAAATGTAATCAGAAGGGAATTTGGAGTTGTGCAGATAATATTCAACAGTAAGTTATTTTTCTTAAAAAAAGTAGTATAAGGAGGCACCTGGGTGGCTCAGTGGGTTAAGCCTCTGTCTTCGGCTCAGGTCATGGTCTCAGGGTCCTGGGATTGAGCCCTGCATCAGGCTTTCTGCTCAGTGGGGAGCCTATCTCTCTCTGTCTCTGCCTGTTTCTCTCTCTGCCTACCTCTCTGCCTACTTGTGATCTCTCTCTCTCTCTCTCTCTGTCAAATAAATAAATAAAATCTTTAAAAAATGTAGTATAAGTATATCCTTAATTTACATGATGTTATATGTCAAATATATTCCATTTTTTAAAAGTAGCTTAAGTTTAAACTTACATAAACAGTCTTAAAGAATATATTCAGGACCCTTCTGGAATCAGAATCATAGTACTTAGAATTTTTAATATTGCTGTGTAAATCTACTCTTTGGTTGCTTTATATACAACAGTTTTTGGTTTTGTCTGATCGAACTCCATTTTACAGGCAATAGCATTTATTGAAGTCATGCTATTTTCAAAATGCTGAGGAGGAGACGGGCAGGGGTGGAGGGATGGAACAAAGAATTTTTGATCCAGTTGTAGAGAGAAAGGGAGAAAGGAAAGACAAACAAAGAAAAAGAGATGCAAGATTCTAGATGAAGTGTGGGTCCAGACAGACACTAGCAGAAAGCTCAGCTCTTGGAAAACTGGCCCTCACCCCAGGGTTTATAAACAGCACAAATCCATTGTTGAGGATGCTGGAAAGGTAAGGAATCAGCCTTGACCACCTAAATAGGACTTCATTGCACTGCTGCCCTTAACCCAACCTACCAGATCCTTAGAACCAGCTGGGACTGTGACCCAATTCCCTTCTGATTACAATATCTAAGCTATAAAACTACTACATATTTATCAAAGTGTCTTATTTATCAATTAGTGTCTTACAAAGAAGTATGAAGAACAGAAGCAAATTCACCCACGTTTCACCACCTGCACACAAATGGAGAGTTCACGGGCACTCAGGACTGAGACAGTTCTGATTACAGCAGGAGAAGGTCTTTCAGCAGTGATCTGGGCTCATGATAATAGCCCCTTGTGCTTCCACACTCTCTTTGGTAGATACATGGGGCCATGTTGTGAAAGCCAAACTCTACACCCTTAAGTACCTAAATCGAAGCACTCTTTGCACCCCATATTGGATCAGTCCTCAAGACTGTTTGTCTTGGTTCTCTATACTCTTTCCTGCTCATGAAGAGGTAACTGAAAGGAGTGGATAATCAGAATGGACACATTCCCATTTTCAAAAGCAAATGGGACTTGGAAGGTAGAAGTCCAGATCATTCTCACCTTAGATGTGATTTTAATTGGCTACTCTACTCAATTTACTAAATTGGATTGGGCTGTGACGAGAACAGAGCAGTAATGTGGGACCATTCAGTTGTGAGGCAGGATCGGGGAGTGCTCTAATGTAGACTTGGGCTGATTAGAGCATTGAAGAGGGAAATGGCCAGAAAGGGGAGAGGATACCTTCTTTGCATTTGGCTTAGTTTTAGGCTGGGCGTGCCTTAATTGGACCCACTGAAGCCCATGATGGCTGTGATCCAGCTCATATTCTAGATGAGTCTTTAATATATTAATTTCTAGACCCTTCATGCCATGCAGAAAGAGAAAGGAATTGGTCTTTGGAAACATTTAAGTGAGCCTGCTGGTTAAGGATTCGGCCACAGGGTTTTGAGGTTATTGTCTAAGTTTCTCTTTGAAGAGCCCTGTTAAGTTGTTGAGCTAACTAGTTACATTTCTTCCTCATGACTGCTCCTCTTTTAGCTCCCATCATGCCTGCAGGCGTTTTTACAACCCCTCTGACTCTCTGGGACTACTGGGGAGAATATTTCAGCTGTTTCTGGGGTTTTCTTTTGTTTAAAGATTTTCAGAGTCAGACAAATCCTCTTATGAGAGCATATTAATTATTCAAGAGGACATTTCTCCACAGTAAAATAAAATTAATTAATAAATCATACAAGGTGAGTATTTAAGCTTATGCTCCTCATCTCTCCACATACCACCAAATGTGCACAGGAGACTTTTCAAAATTAGTGTCTCAGTTATACCCTGTGACAGAGCAGAGGGGTAGCTCGACTGTTGACCCTTCCTCTTGGAGCTCAGGCAGTAGTGTGTTTTGTGAAGGTAGTTGCTTGTCAGTCCATATATGGTTTAGGACACTGAGTTATGCTATAAGAACAGAGCATCACTTGTTTTTTTATGATCTGATATCTAGGACGCTGAGAAGGAAGGGAACGGAAGGGAACTCAGCACTCTCAGAGCTATAAAAAAGTCATGACGGTCTGTCCTCATAGGGAAAACCAAGATAATCTGAAGAAAAACCATCTCATGACCCAATTGGAGGACTCAAGGGTGCCAGATACCTTCCAGGCTCCAAGAAGAAAAGTCCTGTCACTGAAGACTTCATGCAAAGAGGAACAGAAGCTTCTATGTAGACCTATATTCTATATCAGATGCACACATGTCTCTGGGCATAGATCTGAAACATGCTGAGAGCCTGAATTTGTCAAAACCAACAGGTGTTACTCTTCCATTTTTGATGATTCGTATGAAGAAGAAGGATACACCCAGAAAAGTTCAGGCACATATTTTTCATGACCTCAAAGTCTCAAAAAAAGGGAATTGAAGCACGCAGGAGAGATGGTGATTTTTTTTTTTTTTTTTGGTCACTTTATCCTTGGTAATGAGCCAGTCTGGAATGGAAGTCTATAAGAAGGTAAAAACATAAGAGGGTGTGGAATGCAGCTAATGCTACTCAGGTAGCAAAGTGATTGAATGCATTCTGGGTTGGAATGAGGCTCTGCATGATTCTATCGATGTAATTCAGATGATAAAATGTAAAGATGAAAGTTGGAGAAGGGTAACACTTGAAGGAAGCAAGGAGATGTAGGGTACATTGGGACTACTCAATTCCACTGGCAAGGTGTGGGTGGATCCTGGGGGGGCGCTACGAAGGCAGAGGTCCACCATGAGAAGGGCTCAGGAGTTTGGACTCCTGAAAGATACACACTGATTCGGATCTCCAACACAACCCTGATTCCGGAACCTCAGGAGCTCCTTTGGCCCCCATGATTTTGCCACCACTGCTTATATCACTTTATAATCCTGGGAAGGCATTTTGTAAAATTCAATTGACAATAAAGAAATGGTACTTCTCTGTAAGAAGTGTGTGTAAAGTAGTGAGTTTTATGATCAGTATATGTTATTTGTGGGTGATTTGTTTTTAATATATTGGAAGTGAGAATCTGATAGATTACAGAATTTGACTTACCAGATTTGTAATTTTAATTGAAATACTTAGGAGGATTTAACGAATTAATTTTGTAGTCAATATTGAGAGGCTCATAAGAACCTCATTTATTTGTGAGTTTAATTCTTAGGAGGTTGAAATGCTGTAAGAGAATTTAATATGCCAAATTTAGAAGACTTGATTTATTAAGTTTACCAGAACTATGTGAGTCCTGAGAAAGATTTTGTTTCTTCTATTTTTAAGTCGTTTTAAGGGATTTTGGAGTTTTAGGAAAACCAGATGTATTAAATTTGTGTGTTAGATTTGAAATATTTAAGGGAATTTAATAATCATCTTTGTAATGTAAGTTTACATTTTTAAGATTATTTGATTTTTAAGTTTGTAAAAAACTGTGGCTAATTGGAAACATGTAAGATCATCTGATTAAGTTTGAAAATGTTAAAATATTTAGGAGGAAGTACTTCCTCTTATGTTTAAGAGCTAATTGAGTATTAGTCAAAGGACAAGGGAAAGTGAAAGTTTAACACTTTAACTAGACTTAAAACAAAACTTCCAAGATTTATAAGATGTGTTCAAAGGCAAAAGAAACAACTTTAACAAACTGAATATCAACTAAAAACATGTACAGCTGTAAGAGGGTTTTGCTATTATCCTTAGGCATTTCTCCCTTACACAGTCTTGCTATGACCTTCAGACATTTCTCCCTCAGATATTAAATACTTGAATGCTATCCATGGGACAGTGGTAACTTTACAACATACAGGATGTGGGAAGTGAATGGGTGGTTTTGGAGGTGGTATAAATGAAAACGACTTAGTTTTTCTGGACTGTAATGCACTAGATCCAAATGCTAGGCTTCTGGTAGAGTGTGTATTTCCACAGGGGGTAAGAGTGCTAGAAAGCATTTGGCAATAGGTTTGCTTTCTCAATTAGGAGGATTTTGAATTATAATTGGGGGGGACAGGGATACAAATGTTTCACCCTGTTATACTTGATGTACAAGGAATTAAAGAGTCACTGAGACAGGAATGGGTATGTAGAATAGGCATATTCTACATATATAGTGTGCCAGTGTTAATTATAGATCATAACATAGCCATTAACTGAGCTCTTACTGAGGTTCAATGAATCAGCAATTTCCCATACATTGCCATACTTCTCCCTTTCCCTCTTTCTTTGCAGCAATAGTCTATGAGTATTTTATTATATCCCTTTTATCAGATGGGGAAACTGATGCCAGAGAGGTAAGAGTCTTACCTACATTTGCATAGCTAGTACCTGGCAGAAGCACTGCTAGGACCACTGCCTGTGCTCTTTTCTACACTAAACTCCATTATCAGAGGTTAGATGTAAAGTCATTAAAAGACATTCTTATACAAAAGACAAGAAAGCCACTCCATAAAGAGTCCCAAATATTAAATATAGTGATAATACTGAATTGGAAAGTAGATCAAGTACAGAATTAAAAAAGAGAGGAACAAGACATCAGGCTCAGGGCTGCTTAGACAAATCTCCTGGAGCTTCATGTATTGCATTAATACTCAAGCTGAGATTTATGTCTTAAGGACATCATTAAAGCATCTCTTCATCCCTGGGGACTCCTCATCCAGAGACCCTCATATTTCCCCTTCCATGAGTTGGAATCATAGCTTCTCAAGGTGACAAGAGAGGAGGATTGGGTAGAGGAAGCCAGTTCCTCAGTCTGTCTTCCATGTCAATGACTTTCTTGGGTGGTCTGCTAGAATTTTTCTGTCTGCAGTATTTTAATATAGTATGCGCTTTATGTTCAGACAACTACTGTGGATACAGGACTTGGAGTGGTGGGTGGAGGGTAAGCTTCTGCTTTTCTTGACTCAGGAAGGACAAGTAAAACAGAGAGTGCGCTTCCTGTTGCTAGCAGCGGTGTTGGAGAGAAAGCCAGGCTGTTTGCAACAACCATAGAAGGGTCCGAAAATAAATGAGTTTCCAGTATTCCTGGAATGACTGGAAGTAAGGTAGAAATGATAACACCTCTCTTGATTAGAAGTGTTCTCCTGGGATGCAATATCTGTTGAGGACAGGGTGTGGTCAGGAAACCAATAGGTTCAGTGGAGTGTGGGTTCATTGCCTTCCAGTTAAGTGGAGTGTGGAAAATGTAAGTATGAATTAGAACACATAGTTATTCTAGAACAGGAAGTTCTGAACCAAATGTTCTATAGTGTAGCAGAACTCCATGATAGGCATATATTTGGCCCAAATTTTCTTTTGCTTCAAGGCATAGCATCGTAGGTGTGCTCTGATGTCTGCCTGATGCATTGGGTCTGGTTTTCAGATTTTGGTTGATGTGTGTAGAACAGAGGTACAGTCAAGTCAACCATTATCCACACATTGTAACGAATACCTACTCTGTGTTAGGCAGCTGGATAGCTTCTGGGAACAGGGATAAAGCATCCCTGTTTTCATGGTGCTTATAAAGTAATCTAGTGGGCAGGGAGGTGTGGGAGAGACCAACAAGTTATAGACAATTGTATGAATAATATGAAAATAGGTAGGAAGGATACTTCATTGAGATTTGAAGGCTTAGTGGAGATAGTACTTGTGCTGAGTCTAAGAGAACAAAGTCATCAGGTTTAGGATGCCAGTCCTATAGCAGATTAAGCTGGACAGAGTAATGGTAATGGGGTAATGTTCAGTTCTGGGCATTAGTTAACCTCTCAGTGAAGAGGACTATTAACAAACAGGAATAGCCAGTAGAGCCTAAGGAGAATGAAAAATGAAGGAACCAAGAATAGTTAACCAGGGATGGAGAAGCTTCAGGAGAGATATAATTAAAAGACTGCCACATAGAAGAGGCATTATATTAAAAGGAGTAGCACATAATCAGAGGCAGATTTCAGTTCCACAAAAGGAATAACTTTATAATGATTCAAAATGGAATGAGTTTAACAAATGAGACAGGTTGAATAAAACATTTAAGCAGAATTTGATATTGTTACAATGGCCCAGTCTAGAAGGTTGTGGGCTTGACTTTTTGTTTGGGTGGAAAATGATCTAAAGAGTCTCTAACATCCTCTCTGGCACAGTAGGACCCTTACATCACTTTTCTGCCTTCAGTGACAGCTTTCCTTAGATGATAGCACTCAAGAGCCACCTTGAGTAGGAGTATGTAGGCAGATGTCTAAGGCACAAGAATACAAATTGCATGGGTCTCTCAACTATGAGGGAGTAGAGTAGGAGAGCAATGCTAAAAGAAATTGTTTCTAATAGTCTTTCCAAGGCGGAAACAGAATCCCCATTGCTATTTAGGATTCAATGAGAAAACAGATTAGAGAGCATGCAAATATGAGGTATCATTATCAGTTCTACCAACATGAGATCTCTTTTCTAGTTTCCAAGTGACAAACACTAATAAATCATTATAATTCCCAGTCCAGTGTTCTTGAAGTTAATTAAAAAAATACAAACTCCACATTGTTTTCTCTATGGTTTACTTTCTTTTCTCCTCCTCCTCTCCCTCTTCTTCTCCCTCCTTCTCTTCCTTTTCTTTATTTTACCAATAAGTCTTTCCCAGATTCCCAAGGACAGTTCTTCCCTCTGTGTCCAAACTTTCTCAGCATGGTATTAATTACATTGGGTTATAATGGCACTCATGAGATTTATCAATCCCCAAAGTTGAGAGCACAAGGGCAAAGGCAATGTTTTACTGCATCAGCATTTGGCATATGGTAGGTCCTCAGTAATGGATGGATGGATGGATGGATGGATGGATGGATGGATGAGGAGGGGGCCATTCCCCTCACTGCCATCTAATTTTATCCCTCTCTACTATACTCTGTTGGTATTACCTATCATAGCTCACCAATGTTCTCTAATTACCAAATCCATTGTCCTCTGATAAGTTTCAAAAAGTGAAATCCCTGGTATTTTTTGGATTCTAATGACACTATGAATAGAACCAACAAGTCACTTTTCTTAATCTTTGCCACTCCACATATCCCGATTTCTCCACTATCTATCTGCTTCTTTTTTACCCTCCTATTGCTTGATAGGACATTCTCATGAATATTTGGCCTCTTCGCCTCTTCTCTGGAAACATGTTTTGGTAAAAGAGATTTTCTTCACTATCTTTCTTTCTTTTTTAAAGATTTTATTTATTTATTTGACAGACAGAGAGAGAGAGATCACAAGTAGGCAGAGAGGCAGGCAGAGAGAGAGGAGGAAGCAAGCTCCCTGCTGAGCAGAGAGCCCGATGTGGGCCTCAATCCCAGGACCCTGAGACCATGACCCAAGCTGAAGGTAGAGGCTTAACCCACTGAGCCACCAGGCGCCCAGTAAGCCATTAGGTTGGAAAACTCCTAAATCTACATTTTCATTCCTGGCTTCTCAGTCTCTAATCCCATATCTCAAGTGGCTTGTTGGGCATTTCCAACTAATTGTTGTATTTTCACATCAAATCCACCAAAACCTGGACCCATCTTCCTACCAACCTCTCCATTCATTCCCTGATCTACTTGTGAACTCACTTCAATTGAGTCAGCCAGTTATTCTTCCCAAACATTTTGCAACTTTTTACAAAGTTTTTTTTTTCTTTTTCTTTCTTTCTTTCTTTCTTTTATTTTTCTTTTACCTCCATGCTTTTGCCAAACAGTTTCTTTTAACTGGAATATCATCTTTCTTTATCATCCTCTCTAAAGAATTTTACCTATACATTGAGAATTACTCTGCATTTTCCTTCAATTGAACCTATATTTCTGCCAGCTTTTGGAAAAACCAAGTTTCTTGACCTTTCAGGACACTGGGAGTACCCATGAGTAGGGACAGGATGTGACAAGTACAGTGGGACAACTCCAGAGAGTAAGAGGGCATTGACTCTCTCCAGGAAAGGTCCTCCAGCATAACTGACCCATCCAAGATATAACAAGCTCAAGTTCAATTCATGTCAACTCAAGACATTTGATGTTCTGGATTTGAAAAGACAGGGTCAGTTGTGGTGGACGAGTTTCTAGTGAATGACCATTTTCAGTGTCACAGAGATGCTTGGTCATGGGTTGTAAGGTTCGTCTAAATATGTGCAAAGGATTCTAAAATCCTTCTGACCTCTTGGTAGTGAAGAACTAATCTGAGATATACAATGGGATCCAAGTCTAACCAATGAGGTGGGGTTCAAGGACAAACTGCCGGTCTCATGGAGACCTGAAAAGAAGGCTATTTGAACTTGTAGCTGAGTGTGACTGGGAGAGTGGGATAGATACCACAGAACCGTGGGAAGTTTCTGTTATTTATCTATGTATGTCTTTGCTCTTGGATCCTCTTTTACTCTCTCAGACAGTTTACTCCTTTTGCCTTCACCATTTACTCCTTTTGCCTTCACCATTACCGATCTGGGCAACTGTATTTTTAGTCCTTACCATATTGCGTATTGTTCAGAGACAATCATAATTTAGATGTCTCCTTTCACTCAAACATAAGTCTGAGGAGTGAGCAATCCTTTCCTTTCAAATTGCTGAAATTACACCTGCCCCTTCCAGGTGGAGAAGCAGTGTCACCAGTCCAGTGCTTTCCGAGCCTTCTATTGTTGTGTGTTTGTTTCCCAGTCAGGCTGTCTTTTGCCTCTTCGGTCCCTCTTGTGGAGCTTTGGAATTGGCCTCCCTCCTCCCTTCTTAGATGCTGTTTTGCAGTACTAGAGCCAGCAACCATCATCGGTCCCTGCAAAGTGGAGTTGTCACCTCAGTGTCCTCCAACTCCCAATTTTTTGAAACATCACATGTGCTTTTTAATTTTTCTAATAGGGGAAAGTTTTTATATTTTATTTTAAGTGGGAGAAATTACAGAGTTTCAAAAAGTGAAATCCCTGGTGTTTTTTGGAGTTTAATTAGAGCTAGACCTGCTCTTGTTTAGGTGTATTTGTCTCTGCAACCATTTTTTTTTAAAAGATTTATTTATTTATTTGAAAGAGAAAGAGAGAGAGAGAGAGAGAGAGAGAGAGAGAGAACCTGCAAGCAGAGCAGGGATGGGCAGAGGGAGAAGGAGAGAATCTCAAGCAGACTCCACACTGAGCTTGGGGCTCCACACAGAGCTCCATCTCAATCTCACGACTCTAAGATCATGACCCGGAAATCACAACTCTGAGATCACAACTGACCAAAATCAAGAGTCAGATGCTCAACTGACTGAGCCACCCGAATGCCCCTGTCTCTGCAACTTTTAATTCTAGGTACCCATTGCCTTCAATAAATATTTTTTTGTCAGAAGAAGACCCCTCCTTGTCTCGTTCCCCTTTCTATGGAAAGATAACAGAAAAGAATTAAATTAGTACTACAATCTACAGTTAAAGGTTTTTTTCTATGTATACATTTTGGTTCTAGAAGGAAATCTGACACAAGACAGTTTGACCTAGCAAATCCACATCAAGGAGTTTATTCCAAAGAGAGAACAAGGGATGCTCTTGAAGATGTATGTCTAGGATACTTGTAATTATTAAAAATGGAAATAATTTATATTTAGAAATAGAGGAATGGTGAAATAAATGTGTATAGCTCTGCAGTATAACGCACCCATTAAAAATACCAAAGTATTTTATGACATGGAAAATACCCATGATATGATGTTAAGGAATAAAACAAAAACCAAAAGCAGCTATCGAAACTGCTTTATTATGATTTAAAATTCATCTTTAAAGATGTGAGTAACTGTATGTGGCATAAATATCACAGATAGAAAAAGCCAGTATAGGGGCGCCTGGGTGGCTCAGTGGGTTAAAGCCTCTGCCTTCGGCTCAGGTCATGATCCCAGGGTCCTGGGCTTTCTGCTTGGCAGGGAGCCTGCCTCCCCCTTTCTCTGTGCCTGCCTCTCTGCCTACTTGTGATTTCTGTCTGTCAAATAAATAAATAAAATCTTAAAATAAATAAATAAATAGTAAGATTTAAAAAGAAAGAAAGAAAGAAAGAAAGAAAGAAAGAAAGAAAGAAAGAAAAGGCCAGTATAAGCTAGCTTTCCAGAATTTTAACTGGTTATTTGTCAGTAGTGGGACTGTAGATGCTTTTTATGTTTTCTTTACAACTTAATGTATTTTCCAAATGTTCTTCTGGGAAGATGTATTATTTTATTCATTCATTCACTTATTTAATAAATGTGTAGTGACTGTTAGGTGTCAGGCACTCTGCCTTGTGCTGAGGAGATAAAGTAAATAAGACAGAGCGGATATGTTCTTTACTTTGCTCAGAGTTTACAATTCCTTAAAATTGGGAGAAAAAAAGGTTTTTTCCTTAATTCATTTCATTTGACTCAGTAATTCCACTTTTGGGAATCTATCCTAAGGAAATAATCAAGATAGCAAAAAAAAATTATCATATAGAAATGTTTATTAGTGCATTAACCATAAGGCAAAAAAATTTAGAAACCACATAAATGCCCAACAGTTATTAATAGTAGTTAATAACACAGGAAAACATTATTCATGTTTTCCACTACTATCAACAGGAAAAAAGTACGCTGCAAAATTATACAGAATCTGACCTCAACTATGTAGTGTAATTAGTCATAAAAGAGAAATTCGGATGTTAACAAGTGTTATTTTTGCATCGTGAAGTCATGGTTGATTTGTACTTTTGTGCCTATATTCTTCATATTTCCCAAGTTTTTGCAATGAACAGGTTTAATATTATAATCGGGAAAATCATGCTGCTTTTGTTTTTAAAGACTTGACTCAGACATTATCTGTTAAAAATTCAAGGAGCAGGGCACCTGGGTGGCTCAGTGGGTTGGGCCTCTGCCTTTGACTCAGGTCATGATCTCAGAGTCCTGGGATCGAGTCCCACATCGGGCTCTGCTCTGCAGAGAGCCTGCTTCCTCCTCTCTCTCTGTGCCTGCCTCTCTGACTACTTGTGATCTCTCTGTCAAATAAATAAATAAATTCTCTAAAAAAAATATTCAAGGAGCATACAAAAAGACAATTTACCATTTCTTTAAAGTTTGCCCTGACTTGGTGAAAAAAAGAGAGAGAACTCATAAAGAGAGAGCCCACAGCCCCTTTCCTTTCTAAAACGTTCTTGGGAGAGAGTGGATGACCACAAATGCAGTAGAGCTACCCCCATCACAGGGACTGGGGAAATTAATTCACTGTGCTCATGAGGCTGAGCAAGGAAAAATAGAAGGAGCTCTTGAAGGACTTGGAGACAGAACCTTGGAGCCTAATCCCAAACTCTACCTTGAATCTAATCTTGAGCATGATATTGATAATCTCCCTGGGCTGTATCTGTATATTAGGAACCTGGGGACATTTCTCACTACTGTCACTTCCTCATTGAGCAGGTCAGGGTCAGGGTCCTGTTTTGTCTCTGGTTTGCCTAGAGAGAAAGAACAATGGTGCCTGAGATGTCAGGGTCAAGGCAGCCAAAATTTGGCTCCCTATCTAATCCAGTGTGAAGACTTTGACCCTGAATCCTGACTCTAGCCTTCTAAGTCCAAAGAGAAAACCCATGGCTGTGGAACATGGCAATTCTGTATAAGCTGAAGCAAGAGAGCTGGCTGCTGGTGCTCCATCAGCTACTGAATGCTCAGGTGTACACAGACTGACAGGTCTCCCTTGAACTCACACAAGGCCCAAGTGCATTTAAAATACCAACTTTCCCTCTAGTTTAAAGTTCATCAAGACTGAAATCACAGCAGGTTTCACTGCACCTGTATTCAGTCATATATCATGCTCTGGGTTTTCTAAATGTAAGGGTTTGCTGTGCAGTTAAAGGAGCAAGTCAGTACAGAAAGATTTATAGGCATACTTCACTTTCAACAAACTTAATATCTGAAAATTAAAGTACCATAAAAGATAAATTTACAAAAGAATTCATTTCATTATCACGTTGAGTAATTGGTTTATCTTCTACTTTTAAAATGTAAATTGGCTCACCACAAACTGTTTTACACACAACATATCAAGCACATAGAGTTGCGTAAAGTAGATGTCCATGGAACTTAGAAATCAGCATTTGGACACCACTCCAAAAGCTGGAAACAGTTCTCTGATTGACTACAGAAGCTGAAAATGACTTCAAATCAATTGCAAATGATAGATAATCTTTATGCCAAAAGAGTTTAGTAGTTTGGGATTTTTTTTTTTTTTTTGGAGGGGGGAAGATTTCTTCTAGGTCCTTCTTTGGTTTTCTCATAATTCATTGATTTCAGCAAGGCCACTGAAAGAACCCATTTCAGAATCACAGGGGCAGGTGTTTTCAACATCCCTCTATATCCCAGGTAAGCATTTAATACTTGTGCACACATACATATATACATTAGAGATCTATAGCACCCACAAAAATGTCAAAACAGATAAAGCTGTGCTCTAATAGTCAATTTTCCATCCTGCCACCTGAGGAGCCATTCATTCCAGAATGCTAGCCCCAGTATTTGAAAATGCCAACACTTTCATTTTCAATCAGCTTCAGAAAGCTTTAGTTAGTTGTAGGAAAGAAAGAGCTTTCAATTGCCTTTGCCAAGCATGTTTCTCTGTGGATACAGACAGGTTAAAAGCATTGACCTTACATGATAAGAGAAATTTAGAAAAGCTCCTGGGTAAGCTCCCTGGGTCCCTATCTGCGGAGTTCCTGAAGAATAGCCTAGCTGCCTCTCATTCCTGAATGAGAGCTCCTAGCAGCATAGACAGAGCCAAATTAGGATGCTGAGTATTTTATGATTCTAATGAAATGCTCTTCACATACAAATAATATTGGAGAGTTGAGGTGGGAGCAGAAAAATCTCTGGATGTCCAGGAAAAAGTGAAAAATGAGAAATTTTGCTTAGACATACTTAAAACTGGAAAGCACCAAGAGGCTTCCCAGCAAAATAATAGGCTTGCAAGGATTAATGAAGCCCCAGCCACGGGCTAGCCCCCTGGCCAACGCCTGGGGATCCCCTTCAGGCCTCCATGGTAAAGGAGAGGATGAATATATGGAAAGAAGCAAAGCAGGAGTGGAAAGGAAAAGTGTCAAAGAGATGAGTGCTGGAGGGGTGAAGAAAATAGGATTAAATGAAGGATAAAGGAGGTGTGTGAAGAAAGGGAGACTGGCAATGAGCAAAAAGGAGAAAGGGAAAAAGGAAATCAGTAAGGAAATGGTGAGATAAGATGAAGTCCCGCACGTACAAACGACTCAATTAGGTGTCAGGAAAACCCCAAGGTACAGGTGACCAATCACCACCTTGATCCAGGAACAGTGCAACCCAGAAGCTCCCAGCCATGCTATGGTCCTCTATGGACACTTTCTCCCTTCTCCACAAAGGGCAGGCTCACCTGTCGAAGGCCACAGCCGTCATGGAGTAGATGCTGGCGAAGACAGCAGCGATGGGGAAGAAGTTGTGGAACTTACAATAGAACAGGCCATAGTACCACTCGTTGTGGACAGCATAGGTGAAGTTCACCACTGTGTTGAACGCAGCCATGGATGCCTCTGCGAAAGCCAGATTCACCAGGAAATAGTTAGTCACTGTCCTCATTCTCTTGTGGGCCAGGATGATCCACATCACCACCACATTGCCCACGACAGAGGTCACCACGATGACCGTGTAGGCAGCTGCCCAAAGGACTATTTGCCAGGCCGGCTGCACGAACTGGTTGGGCTCCGAGGTGTTGGTGGAGATATTTGGGAAGAGGTCTGAGTCTACCTGGAGGACATTATCCATTCTTCCACTAAGTGGTTAAGCCGCCCCCGGAGTCGGGGTCCTGCTTAACCAAGCAGGAGGGCTACAGGCTCTTTCTGGGCAGAACTCTTTCCTTGAAAGCAGGAGAATTGGAGCTCAGAAGATAAATGCTTCTAGATGGGCTGTCTGCTTCTTGTGGCTCCGAATTCCTCCACTTTCAAGCGTCAGGAAGCATTTGAGTTCAGAAATCCGGAGACAGCGTCTCTACTGCGTGGGAATGGAAAAAGGAAAGGAATTCCACGGGTCACGGTTCCAAGAAGCAGGAGACCCCCGCCTATCTGCACCTGCTGCTGCTTGCAACTGCTGTTCCCGCTGCTTGCAGCGGGAAATGCAAAACCCTGCTCTGCAGGAGGACTTGGGGGCGAATGGGAGAGTGTTCGTCACAGCTCGACCTGTAAAAGTTCTGAGTCTATGGCGGGGATTCTGGGGCCCCTGGTCCGTCTGGTGGTTTTTTCCTTTGCTTTTGCTGCGCTGTCGCCGCTGCCGCCGTCGCCTGCTGCCGCCGTCGCCTGCAGCTTCGCAGGCGCCTCTCTGGCTCGGGTCCTGCTTGGCTCGGGAGTTAGCAGAACCTCGGCAGGCTGCGCGCGAGGCTTTTATAACCCTCTGCAGAGACGTCACCGCGAAGGGGCAGTACCTGGGCTGCGCCCCGCCAGTCCTGGTGCGCAGCGCCGCAGCTGAACCAGCTGTTGGCAACTGTCTCATTCCACCAACGCAGCCACCTCGCCTTTTGCGGCTACCTGCTGTGGGAGTCCTCAAGCCCCGCGCCCCACGCACTCCGCGAGGGGGCGCCAGGTAGCCTCGGAGTAATTGAGCCGGACAGCGTCTGCAGGCTGAATGAACCACGAACGGAAGAAATCCGCTAAAGAGCTGTACGGATGATAGACACACAACTTCCAGGGAGAGCAGCCCGGAGCGCTGCGACAGCTCTGCAGAGGCGCCTGCCTGTGGCTGTGGGAGTCGGGCAAATGTGGGGGCGACGTGCCAGCGCTGCGCTCCGGGCCTCTCTCCAGTCCGAGTGTACCACGGGCTCGCCCTGGCTGCTACCGAGAGGAGGTGACGATGCCCAGTTCCAGGTGTCCGGAAAACAACTTTGCCGAGATCGTGTTTAGGAAATATCCCCAAACACCCAGGTCCTTTCTCTGGGTTGACCGATTCCCCTGGGGAGGCAATGATAGACTCTAAGCTTTGGGGATACCTTCCCCAGGTTCCTCGGTGACTGAGCTCTACAGCTGAGCCCCTTGCGCAGACAGCCGGGACTGGGCTGGGCTCCCTAGGAAGCTTGGTGAGCGCAGCAGCCACCAATTGCGTCTGGGCGACACAATCAGCAGTGTGTCGCCCAGACGCGCCTCTCTGGGCCCTCTGCCAACACCCTCTGCGGCCTCAAGTTCACCGCCCGCGGACCTAGGAGCTTCTGCCTCTGCGCCTGGGGGGCCTGCGGGCTAGTGCCAGGCCGGGGGCGTGGGGGGTTCCTTCCCCTACTCTCTCGCGGGTTTGCATAGGGACTGGAGGGCAGTTTTGTCCCCCTTTTCTACCCACCCCCTCCCTGCCCCCGGCGGACTTCAAGGCCTTATCTGCAAGTCCAAGGCCATTTCAAACCGCGGAGCTGGTGTCGGACACTGGGAGGAGGTGGGAAATGTTCGTCGGTGGGTGCGAACCGTTTTGGCGAAGCCGAGATGGGCTCAAGTTTGGAGGCTTTCCCGCCCAGAGTGCCCAGGAGATACGGTTCGAACCTTCGGAGGCCATCTATTCCTCTGTCTCCCTCGCGCCCTCCCCTCTTTTCACTGCGGGAACTCAGAACTGTGCGACATGAATAGGGATGGTTACCACAGCCCAGCGATGAGGCTCGTTGTTGGCGCACGCCCGCCTTCTCCCGGGAGCTGCGTTTACGCACTAGTCCTGTCCGGTTACGCGCCTCTTAGGGGAGCAAGCAAAACATCTGGCAGGAAACGCTTTAAGATTTAGAAATTGATTGTACCGATTGATGCCAGGCTAAAATCTGCCGTTCATTTTGGTTTTGTTGAAGCCTGGAATTTCAGCATGTATATGAACCTCACCTTGCACTGCCTGGTACTCCAGGCACCCCTAAACCTGAAAAGAAAACTCCAGTGATGTCTGGGGGAGCACGCCCTTATTTAGACAGGTTGCAAAGAAGGAACCTTCCCGAAGGGAAGTCCTCTTCCACCCTGGATCTCTCATAATTGCTTCTAGTAGTGGGTATTAGAGGTCTTTTAAGCTTTTTCATTCTAAAATATGTAAAATGTTATAACATTGCTAATACATAGTGTTTATTTTCCTATTAGAAAATTTGAATTTCTAAGATTTTTTTTTTTTTGGCTGTGTGGATTTTCCTTTCTATAAATTGTTTATTCACATGTCTTATCCCTTTTTCTGTTAGACTGCTTTCCAGTCACTTTTTTCTCAGAGCTCTTTGTATATTATAGATATAAACACTGACTATTATTAATATTTCAAGTATTTCTCGAATGCTATTATTTATCTCTTGAATTTATGTATTTGTCATAAAAACTTAAACAATTCTTATGTAGTCTGTATTTACTTTAATAGCACTTGGGTTTTCAAGTCTTGGTTTTAAAAAAGTCTTACAAAATCCTGGCTTTTTTTCCATATAAATATCATGGGTTTTCTTGGCAGTTCTTTCTTTTCTTCTTTCCTATCTTTTTCCTTCCTGCCTTCCTTCTTTCCTCTTCTTTCTCCTTTTCTTTCTTTCTTTCTTTCTTTCTTTCTTTCTTTCTTTCTTTCTTTTTCTTTTTTTCCTTCCATCCATCCATCCATCCATCCAACCATCCATCCGTCCTACCTTCCTTCTTTTCTTTCCAATAAGGTCTTTAGTTCACCTGCAGTTTGTTATTGTGTATTATACAAATTATTTTTCATATTAATTAAGCCATTATCCATGTCATAGATTAAATTTACAAATAAATGTGATTTAATAGTTATATTCTCCAGTCTTTCCTACTGATCCATTTGTCTATTCCTACAGCAATACCAGGTGTATGTGTGTATATATATATATATTTGATTAATATCATCTTCTACTTTGCCTAGCCTCCTTGCAATTAGGAAGAGCCTTGTGACTAATTTAGCCAATAGGTTGTGAGTGGAAATGATGTGTGTCACTACTAGGCTGAAGCATAGAAGAGTGTGTGTGTGTATGAGAGAGAAAGAGAGAGAGAGAGAGAGACACTTCTCCATGGATTCTCTCCACCAAGTCCCAAATGATGCAGCCACAAGAAGACAGGCCTTAATTACCTTGAGTTCCCAAGTGACTATATAATCCAGGTTGCTGCCCATTTTGGACATGTAGTATGAGTAGGAAATAAATTTTTGTTGTATTAAGGCACTAGGTTTTGGGATTAATTTGTTACTCATCATGGTATAGCTTATCCTGACTAATACAGGAATAAATATTCCAATATCTGGTAAGGCAAGTTCATCTGTATGCTCATTTCATGCTTTTTAAAATCCATTTTTAGACATCACATTTAAATTTTAAATTCAATTTAAAAATTAAACAAAACAAACTGCAGTAGTATTTTAATTAGAACTGTGTGGAACTTACTGAATTTTGACAAAATTGACATTTTGGATATATATTTTTAATCCAAGAACATGGTATGCCTTTCCATTTATTCAAGTCTATTTATACCTCTCAAAAAGATTATAATTTTGGTTAAAATAGATGCAATCTTTTGGTTACATAATTTCCATATATTTTGTAGGTTTTGTTTCTATTTTAAATGAAATATTTTTTTTAAATCTTAGATCAAAGAAAACCCATTGTCTTCTGTGTATATGTATTTGTGTTTATGTGTATGAGTGTGTTTCTTTGTATGTATCCTGGTCATTTTACTGAATTTTGTATTTATTCTGCTTTTTATTTGCTTTTCTTTGCATTTTCAATCGCATCATTAGCATATTCTTGTCTCACTGAATTTCCTTTACGTTCTAGGACAATGTTTAATTAAAATTGGTGATAACAGGTATTTCTGTAGTTTCTGAATTTAAATTAAGATGACTTTGAATTTTTACTATTTAGGAGAATATTTGTTGTTAAATTTGCTAAATAGGCTTTTATGTTTAAATAGTTTCCTTCTACTTTATTTTACCTAAAGAATTTTAAATGAATGTCTTATAAATTTCTTTTACTTTTAAATGCCTTTTTCAGGATCTGTTGATATGATTGTGTAATTTTTTTCACTAATTTGTTGACATAATGGATTAAATGAATAGATTTCCCAACACTAGACCCAACCTAGCATTCCTGGCACAATATCTGCTTGGGCAAAGGCTATATTATTTCTTTGATATATTGCTGGATTCAACTTGCTAATGATTTATTTAACATTTTTACATCTATTTTTCTAAGTGAAACTGATGTAGAGATTTTTTTCCTTTTCTTTTTCATATATTAGTATTACGCACCAAAAAATGAAATGAGAAGCATCTCATCTCTAACTATGGCAAGAAATACTAGTCTTGGTCCCTGAACTACCCAAGAACTAGTGGGAAATGTAAGTCCCTGGGCCATCACAGTACTACTAAATTAGAATCTGCATTTTAGTAGGACCTTAGGTTATTTGTATGCACATTAAAGTTTGAAGGTTTTTTTTTTTTAAGATTTTTATTTACTTATTTGACAAAGAGAGAGAGAGAGAGAGAGAGAGACAGTGAGAGAGGGAATACAAGCAGGGGAAATGAGAGAGGGAGAAGCAGGCTTCTCATTGAACAGGGAGCCTGTCGCAGGGCTTGATCCAAGGACCCTGGGATCATGACCTGAGCTGAAGGCAGATGCTTAATGACTGAGCCACCCAGGCACCCTGTAAAGTTTGAGGAGTTTAAAATAGGTCCAGTGTTTTCCAAGTTTCTTAATGATAAGAAACTCTTGTGTTGGTTGTTAATAAACATTATCCGGTTCCAAGGAAAACTCTGATTTGGTGAATCTGGATTGGGGTTCAGTGGTCTGTGTTTTTACCAAGTACACTGGGTCAGTTTTCTCTTCAAGCAAGTTTTGGAAATATGTGGACCTTTTACTTTAAACAGCACAAAACTAGATGACTTCTTTCTTCATCTCAAGGAAATTTTCAGCTAGTATTTTTTTTTTTTTGAAATTATTACGTCTTCTCTATTAGCCCTATCTTCTCCTTTTGACTCTCATTGTTGTCATGGTAGGTTTTCTAGAACCATCCTCTGGATGTTTACAAACGATTCCTGCTCTCATTCTCAGATCTCAGTATCCAGGCTCTTCTATTTTGGTACTTTCTCCAAGTTCTGTTGATCTCCCAGCACAGCCCAGCCTGCCTGGTTCTACTCTTTTCTCAGCTCAACTCCCAACAGAGCCCCAGGGCTCATTTATATCCAGCTGCCCTTGAGGCCTGAAGCCATGTGGCTGATAGCAGAGAACACTGGAATTGCTGGGAAAAGGAATGCAGCTGTGTTCATGTCCCCATAAACTCTGATCTCCTGAAGCCACTGGTGTAGAAACATCACTTTCCCCCTCCAGTGTGGATGAGTTAATACTATTAGTCACTGGCTAATAGTAGTCACTCAGCCATCCTTTCATAAGACAAACTGGTATACGTTATATCTCTTGGAAATTACATTGTTACTTCTCTGAAGGTAGGAACCATGTTATTCAACTATTCGTTTGCTAGCAGTCCCTTCCCTACATGGCACGATTAATACATATGTATTGGGTTGGATTGAATTGCTTGACAATGGTTGAATTTAGAAAGGTGGTGTGAGACAGGGAGGCAGCACCAGAACAGAATTCATCAAACTGCAAATCTTCCCAATACAAAAACAACAATAACATTAATAAAAATAACAGGAAGTAAGGGGAGGATGGAGAGGGTATATGGCTCTTCAACAATGCTTTCTCTGTGCCCGGAACAACTGTTCTACCTGCTTTTCATGTAGTCACTATTTGCCTGTGCTTTTAGCTTTAGCTTTCTGAAACACTTTGTTTTACGTGCGTTTTATATATACTATAGCATATAGCATAGATTTTGAGTTTCTTTTCATGAGCTAATGTAAAAATCATTTTCCTTTGAGTTAAAATGATTCATATTTAATGATATGACTGATACATTTGGCTTTACGTCTGTTATGTTATTTTATGTTATATTCCCGAATGTATTTTTTTACATTTATGGGCAAATGTATATGTGTTATATACATGGTCTGTTTGCTTTAAAAAATGATTGTGTTATTTAGAAAGACTTGTGTGGTTTTTTTTCCCTAGTAGGTAATTTTATACTCGTACCTTTTATAATGCTCTTAGTCTCTTTCTGTCATATAGACTTCTGTTATTTGGTTTATCAGCTTCAAATGAGATTGTAAATCTTCCACCTATTACCCACGTTGTGATATATGAGCCTTTCCCATTCAATGGAGTCATGCTAACCTGCTGTCTTTGCAGGTCAAAAATGCCTGTTGATCAGCATGTCATATGGCTTAATCTGATAATACTTTTCCCTTTTATTTCTTTTCTCTTCCCATTTTAAAAGACGTGTTATTTCTATTTTGACAAATATTGTTTCTTTCACATGTATCTTTGTTTTTGTTTTGGTCTTAGACCTATAATGAAATACATCCAATGGTCATCATCAGTCCTTTTGCTAAAATTTCTGCATCGATCTTTAGGCTGAAAGAAGTGCCTTCTGCAATTAGCTCTTCAGAAAGACCTCATAAGTAGAGCCTTGCATTTTTAAGACTGTTTTCTGTAGCCCTCACACTAGAAGTTTAGCTCCAGCATATATTCTTTTACTTTAAAAATAAATACTAAAAACTACACATACTACTTGGCATGTTTTACAGAATTCTATGATTTTATGGACACAAAACTTTGGGGCTTTGCATACCTCTCATTTTGTTTTTTGTTTGTTAAGATTTTTATTTATTTAAGAGAGAGATAGAGAGAGAGACGGTGAGAGAGAGAGCTGGGGCGGTGGGGGGGAGAGGAAGAGAGAGAGGTAGAAGCAGATTCCCCGAGGAGCAGTGAGCTCCGTTCCAGGACCCTGGGATCATGACCTGAGCAGACGCTTAACTGACAGAGCCACCCAGGCACCCCTATCTCTCAATTCTTAAAGAAAATCACTATTTTCTATAACTGGAGAATGTTTTCAGACCTGTTAAGTTGTTGTAACTACTTAAATATTTCTGTTCTATTACTGGAGAATATTTTAGAAGAAAAGTTAAAGACCATTTAATATTTGAAATGAAAATGTATATCTATATTTATTTTTCAAATAAAATTTCATTGAAGTATGAATTGATACAGAAAAGGACACATATCCTAAGTGCAGAACTCAATAAATCACAGGAAGTAAACATACCTGTGTAAACACATCCTAGGGGAAAAAGACTATTACCGGAATGATAGAGACCCTCTCTCAGCCATCTCCAAAGGTAACCCTACCTTAGCTTCTAAAATTGCAGGTTCAATTTGCATGTTTTTTGAATTTTAAGTTAATGGAATTATGCCTGTATAGTTTCTTTTACCCCATATTACAATTGTGAGATTCATTTATGTTGTTTGTAACAAGAATTCACTCTCTCTTTTTTAAAATTTATTTAACTTAAAATAAATTAATGAACATACAGTGTATTATTAGTTTCAGAGGTAGAGTTTAGTGATTCATCAGTTGTATGTAACACCTAGTTCTCATTCCATCAATTGCCCTCCTCCTTAATCCCCATCATCCAATTATCCCATCTCTCCATCCACTTCCCCTTCAGCAACCCTGTTTGTTTCCTATAGTTAAGTCTCTTGTAGTTTGTTTCTCTCTTATTTCATCTTGTTTTATTTTCTCCTCCCTTCCCCTATGTTCATCTGTTCTGTTTATTGAATTCCACATATGAGTTCATTTTCATTGCCATATAGCATTCCATTGTTTGAAAATACTAGTTTATTCATTTACTCTTGATGGACACTTGATTGTTTTTTGTATTTCACAATAAGAACAATGTCACTATTTCTTAAGCACATGTTTACACAGTTTTGTTGGGAAAATGCCTAGGAATACAATTACTGGGTCATGAGTTTGCATATGCTCAACTTTAATAGATATTTACAAACACATAGTTCCTTGCAACAATTACAATCCCATAGCAACACACATAAGTTTTCCAGGTGCTTCACATCCTTGCAAATAAATAGGATTGTCAGTTTTCTTAATCTCTGCCATTCTGATGGGTGGGATATCCCACTTTGGTTTTAGTTTGTGTTTTACTGATGAATGAAAGAATGTGGTGGAGCACCTTTTCATATAATTTTTGGAAAGTGTCTGTTTTAGTTGTTTGATTTTTTTTAATTGGTTTTCTCTTTTATTGATTTGTAAGAGCTCCTTAGATGAAATAGGTCCTTTGTCAGTTATTCTGTAGTTTGCCTTTGTCTTTTCATGGCCAGAAATTCCTATTTTTAATGTATCACCTTTCCCCCCCTTTACAGTCAATGCTTTTTGTGCTTTAAGAAATCTTTGTTTATCACAAGATCATGAAGATATTATGTTATCTTCCATTAACTTGATTACTTTAACTTTTATATCTAGCTCTATAATCTAATTGGAATTGATTAATGAGTATGGTATGAACTAGAGGGTTAGGATTCATGTTCATCTTTATTGATATTCAATTGTCCTAGAACAGTTTACTTAAAAGAATGTTCTTTCTCTACTGTCTTCAATGCCACCTCTGCCATAAATCAAGTAATTCTGTATGTGAAGGTCTATTTTTGGAATCTCTATTTTGTTTCATTGGCCTTTTGAATATCCTTGCTCTAGTATTATTACAGCTCTATAATAAGCTGTCATATAATCTAGCAGTATAAGTTCTCATTTTTTTTCTTGAAATAGCCTTAGCTATTCTTAGCCCTTTGCATTTCCATACAAATTTTAGAATTTATCAGTTTTTACCAAAAAGCCAAACTCTGTGGCAATTTAAACTGGGACTGTTTTGAATCTCTAGATTTATTTGGAAAGGATCTATATCTTTACCATACTTATTTAGATCTTCTTAATGTTTCTCAATTAAGTTTTATAATTTTCAATATGGAGGTCTTACACATCTTAGATGTATTGCTAGATGTTCAGTCACTTTGATATTTTGATGCTGTTGTGATAATTTTTCAAATTTTACTTTCTAAATGTTGCTATATATAAATATACAATTGACCTTTGTATTTTGATTTTATATTTATAACTCTGGTAAATTCACTCATTAATTCTCATGGTTTAAATTTAGATTCCTCTGAATTTTTTTTTTTATTTTACACATTGCCTTTATTTTTTTAAAGTTTTTATTTAAATTCTAGTTAGTTAGCACATAATGTAATATTAGTTTCAGGAGTAGAATTTAGTGATTCATCACTTACATGTAATACCCAGTGCTCAGCTCAACAAGTGCCATCCTTAATACTCACCACCCATCTAGCCCATCCCCCACCTACCTCCCCTTCAGCAATCCTCAGTTTGTTCTCTATAGTTTAGAGTCTCTTATGGTTTGCATCCCTTTCTTTTTTCCCCTTCCCCATGTTCATTTGTTATGTTTCTTAAATTCCAAATATGAGTGAAATCGTGTGATAGTTGGCTTTCTCTGACTGACTTATTTCATTTAGCATAATACACTTTAGCTCCATCCACATCATTGCAAATCGCAAGATTTTATTCTTTTTGATGATTGAGTAATACTCCATTACAAATATATACCACCTCTATTTTATCCATTCTTTAGTCAATGGACTGATGGACATTTGGGCTCTTTCCATAATTTGGCTATTGTTGATAATGCGGCTATAAACATCAGGGTGCATGTGCCTTCAAATCAGTATTTTTGTATCCTTTAAGTAAATACCTAGGAGTGCAATTGCTGGATTGTAGGATAGT
This sequence comes from Lontra canadensis, assembly GCF_010015895.1. Taxonomy (NCBI): domain Eukaryota; kingdom Metazoa; phylum Chordata; class Mammalia; order Carnivora; family Mustelidae; genus Lontra; species Lontra canadensis. Next base: position 10,228,680 of record NW_022631065.1, on the reverse strand, counting down.
TTTATTTTTAACTTTCTGAGGAACCTCCATACTGTTTTACACAGTGGCTGCACCAGTTTGCATTCCCACCAACAGTATAAGAGGGTTTCCCTTTCCCCACCTCCTCACCAACATCTGTCATTCCCTGAGTGGTTGATTTTAGTCAGTCTGACAGGTGTGAGTTGGTATCTCATCATGGTTTTGATTTGTGCTTCCCTGCTGACAAATGATGTTGAGCATCTTCTCATGTGTCTGTTAGCTATCTGGAGTCTTCTTTGGAAAAATGTCTGTTCATGTCTTCTGCTCATTTCTTAACTGGGTTATTTGTTTTTGGGTGTTGAGTCTGATAAGTTCTTTATAGATTTTGGATATTAACCCTTTATCAGATATATATTTGCAAACATCTTCTCCCTTTCTGTAGGTTGCCTTTTAGTTTTGTTGCTTGTTTCCTTAGCTATGCAGAAAATTTTTATCTTGATAATGTCCCAATAGTTCATCTTTGCTTTTGTTTCCTTTGACTCCAGAGACTTGTCTAGCAAGAAGTTGCTATGGCCAATGTCAAAGAGGTTGTTGTTGGTGTTCTCCTCTAGGATTTTGATGGTTTTCTGTTTCACATGTAGGTCTTTCATCCATTTTGAATTGATTTTTGTGTATGGTCTAATACAGTGGTCAGTTTCATTCTTCTTCATGTTGCTGTACAATTTCCCCAGCACCACTTGTTGAAGAGACTATTTTTTTCCATTGGGTATTATTTTCTGCTTTGTTAATGATTAGTTGACCATATAGTTGTGGGTCCATTTCCGGGTTTTCTATCCTATTCCACAGATCTATGTGTCTGTTTTTGTGCCAGTATCATATTGTCTTGACAACTACAGCTTTGTAATATAGCGTGAAGTCCAGAATTGTGATGCCTCCAGATTTGCTTTTCTTTTTCAAGATAGCTTTGGCTACTGGGGGTCTTTTGTGGTTCCATACAAATTTTAGGATTGTTTGTTTTAGCTCTGTGAAAAATGCTAGTGGTATTTTCATAGGGATTTCATTAAATCTGTAGATTGCTTTGGGTAGTATAGACATTTTTTTTTAAAAGATTTAATTTATTTATTTATTTGACACACACAGAGAGAGAGAATCACAAGTAGGCAGAGAAGCAGGCAGAGAGAGGAGGAAGCAGGCTCCCCGCTGAGCAGAGAGCCCGATGTGGGGCTTGATCCCAAGACCTTGGGATCATGACCTGAGCGGAAGACAGAGGCTTAACCCACTGAGCCACTCAGGTGCCCCTAGTATAGACATTTTAACAATGTTTTTTTTCTTCCAGTCAATAGGTGTGGAATGTTTTTCCATTTCTTTGTGTCATCTTCAATTTCTTTCACAAGTGTTGTATAGTTCTCAGAGTACAAATCTTTTACCTCTTTGATTAGGTTCATTCTTAGTATCTTATGGTTTTGGGAGCAGTTGTAAATGGGACTGATTCCCTGATTTCTCTTTCTGCTGCTTCATTATTGGTGTATAGAAATGCAACACATTTCTGTACACTGATTTTGTATCCTACAATTTTGCTGAATTCATATATCAGTTCTAGCAGTTTTTCAGTAGAATCTTTTTTTAATCATTTTTAAAAAAATTTTTTTCAGCATAACAGTATTCATTGTTTTTTGTACCACACCCAATGCTCCATGCAATCCGTGCCCTAATACCCCACCACCTGGTTCCCCAAACCTCCCATCCCCATACCTCTTCAAACCCTTCAGATTGTTTTTCAGAGTCCATAGTCTCTCATTGTTCACCCCCCCTTCCAATTTCCCCCAACTCCCTTCTCCTAACTCCCCATGTCCTCCATGCTATTTGTTATGCTCCACAAATAAGTGAAACCATATGATAATTGACTCTCTCTGCTTGACTTATTTCACTCAGCATAATCTCTTCCAGTCCTGTCCATGTTGCTACAAAAGTTGGGTATTCATCTTTTCTGATGGAGGCATAATACTCCATAGTGTATATGGACCACATCTTCCTTATCCATTCATCCGTTGAAGGGCATCTTGGTTCTTTCCACAGTTTGGCAACCGTGGCCATTGCTGCTATAAACATTGGGGTACAGATGGCCCTTCTTTTCACTACATCTGTATCTTTGGGGTAAATACCCAGTAGTGCAATTGCAAGGTCATAGGGAAGTTCTATTTTTAATTTCTTGAGGAATCTCCACACTGTTCTCCAAAGAGGCTGCACCAACTTGCATTCCCACCAACAGTGTAAGAGGGTTCCCCTTTCTCCACATCCCCTCCAACACATGTTGTTTCCTGTCTTGCTAATTTTGGCCATTCTAACTGGTGTAAGGTGATATCGCAATGTGGTTTTAATTTGAATCTCCCTGATGGTTAGTGATGATGATTTTTTCATGTGTCTGATAGCCATTTGTATGTCTTCATTGGAGAAGTGTCTGTTCATATCTTCTGCCCATTTTTTGATATGATTATCTGTTTTGTGTGTGTTGAGTTTGAGGAGTTCTTTATAGATCCTCGATATCAATCTTTTGTCTGTACTGTCATTTGCAAATATCTTCTCCCATTCCGTGGGTTGCCTCTTTGTTTTCTTGACTGTTTCCTTTGCTGTGCAGAAGCTTTTGATTTTGATGAAGTCCCAAAAGTTTATTTTGGCTTTTGTTTACTTTGTCTTTGGAGACATATCTTGAAAGAAGTTGCTGTGGCTGATATCGAAGAGATTACTGCCTGTGTTCTCCTCTAGGATTCTGATGGATTCCTGTCTCACGTTGAGGTCTTTTATCCATTTTGAGTTTATCTTTGTGTATTGTGTAAGAGAATGGTCGAGTTTCATTCTTCTACATATAGCTGCCCAGTTTTCCCAGCACCATTTATTGAAGAGACTGTCTTTTTTCAACTGTATATTTTTTCCTGTTTTGTCGAAGTTTAACTGACCATAGAGTTGAGGGTCCATATCTGGGCCCTCTACTCTGTTCCACTGGTCTATGTGTCTGTTTTTATGCCAGTACCATGCTGTCTTGGTGATCACAGCTTTGTAGTAAAGCTTGAAATCAGGTAACGTGATGCCCCCAGTTTTATTTTTGTTTTTCAACATTTCCTTAGAGATTCGGGGTCTCTTCTGGTTCCATACAAATTTTTGGATTATTTGCTCCAGCTCTTTGAAGAATACCGGTGGAATTTTGATTGGAATGGCATTAAAAGTATAGATTGCTCTAGGCAGTATAGACATTTTAACAATGTTTATTCTTACGATCCAAGAGCATGGAATGGTCTTCCATCTTTTTGTGTCTTCTTCAATTTCATTCATGAGTGTTCTGTAGTTCCTTGAGGACAGATCCTTTACCTCTTTGGTTAGGTTTATTCCCAGGTATCTTATGATTCTTGGTGCTATAGTAAATGGAATCGATTCTCTAATTTCCCTTTCTGTGTTTTCATTGTTAGTGTATAAGAAAGCCACTGATTTCTGTACATTGACTTTGTATCCTGCCACGTTACTGAATTGCTGTATGAGTTCTAGTAGTTTGGGGGTGGAGTCTTTTGGGTTTTCCATATAAAGAATCATGTCATCTGCGAAGAGGGAGAGTTTGACTTCTTCATTGCCAATCTGGATACCTTTTATTTCTCTTTGTTGTCTGATTGCTGTTGCTAGGACTTCTAGTACTATGTTGAACAAGAGTGGTGAGAGTGGGCATCCTTGTCGTGTTCCTGATCTCAATGGGAAGGCTGCAAGCTTTTTCCCATTGAGGATGATATTTGCTGTGGGTTTTTCATAGCTAGATTTGATGAAGTTCAGGAATGTTCCCTCTATCTCTATACTTTGAAGTGTTTTAATCAGGAACAGATGCTGGATTTTGTCAAATGCTTTTTCTGCATCAATTGAGAGGACCATGTGGTTCTTCTCTCTTTTCTTATTAGTTTGTTCTATCACGTTGATTGATTTGTGAATGTCGAACCATCCTTGTAGCCCAGGAATGAATCCCACCTGGTCATGGTGGATAATCTTTTTAATGTGCTGTTGGATCCTGTTTGCTAGGATCTTGTTGAGAATCTTAGCATCCATATTCATCAGTGATATTGGTCTGAAATTCTCCTTTTTGGTAGGGTCTTTGCCTGGTTTGGGGATCAGGGTAATGCTGGCTTCATAGAAAAAGTCTGGAAGTTTTCCTTCTGCTTCAATTTTTTGAAACAGCTTCAGGAGAATAGGTGTTATTTCTTCTTTGAAAGTTTGGTAGAATTCCCCAGGGAATCCGTCAGGTCCTGGGCTCTTGTTTTTTGGGAGGTTTTTGATCCTGCTTCAATCTCGTTACTAGATATCAGTCTATTTAGGTTGTTGATTTCTTCCTGGTTCAATTTTGGGAGTTTACAGTTTTCCAGGAATGCATCCATTTTATCTAGGTTGCTTAGCTTATTGGCATATAACTGTTGATAATAACTTCTGATGATTGTTTCTACTTCCTTGGTGTTAGTTGTGATCTCTCCCTTTTCATTCATAATTTTATTAATTTGGGCTTTCTCTCTTTTCTTTAGTGTGGCCAATGGTTTATCGATCTTATTGATTCTTTAAAAAAACCAGCTTCTAGTTTCATTGATACGTTCTACTGTATCTCTGGTTTCTACCTCATTCATCTCTGCTCTAATCTTGATTATTTCCCTTCTTATGTGTGGAGTTCGTTTGATTTGTTGTTGATTCTCCAGTTCTTTAAGGTGTAGAGACAGCTGCTGTGTTCTGGATTTTTCAATTTTTTTGAGGGAGTCTTGGATGGCTATGTATTTCCCCCTTTGGACCGCCTTTGCTGTATCCCATAGATTTTGGACGGAAGTGTCTTCATTCTCATTGGTTTCCATGAATTGTTTCAGTTCTTCTTTGATCTCCTGGTTGATCCAAGCATTCTTAAGCAAGGTGGTCTTTAGCTTCCAGGTGTTTGAGTTCCTTCTGAACTTTTCCTTGTGATTGAGCTCCAGTTTCAAAGCATTGTGATCTGAGAATATGCAGGGAATAATCTCAGTATTTTGGTATCGGTTGAGTCCTGATTTGTGACCCACTATGTGGTCTATTCTTGAGAAGGTTCCATGTGCACTTGAGAAGAATGAGTATTCTGTTGTTTTAGGGTGGAATGTTCTGTATGTATCTATGAGGTCCATCTGGTCCAATGTATCATTCAATGCTCTTGTTTCCTTATTGATTTTCTGCTTTGATGATCTGTCTATTTCTGAGAGAGGCATGTTAAGATCTCCTACTATTAATGTATTCATATCAATATGATTCTTTATCTTGATTAACAGTTTTCTTATGTAATTGGCTGCTCCCATATTGGGGGCATAGATATTTACAATTGTAAGATCATCTTGGTGGATCGTCCCTTTAAGAATGATGTAGTGTCCTTCTGTATCTCTGACTACAGTCTTTAGTTTAAAATCTAATTTATCTGATATGAGAATCACTACCCCAGCCTTCTTTTGAGGCCCATTGGCATGAAAGATGCTTCTCCATCCCTTCACTCTCAGTCTGGGTGTATCTTTAAGTTCAAATTGGGTCTCTTGTAGACAACATATGGACGAGTCCTGTCGTTTTATCCAATCTGCAACCCTGTGCCATTTTATGGGCACATTTAGGCCATTCATATTGAGAGTGATTATTGATAGATACGTTTTTATTGACATCGTGTTACCTTTGAAGTCTTTCTTTCTGTAGATTGTCTCTATATTTCTGTTCAATGCTTTTCTTAGGATTTTTCCTCTTTTATAGAACCCCCCTTAATATTTCCTGCAGTGTTGGCTTGGTGGTTGCATAGTCTTTTAAGCTTTGCCGGTCTTGGAAACTCTTTATCTCTCCATCCATTTTGAATGTCAGTCTTGCTGGATAAAGTATTATTGGCTGCATGTTCTTCTCATTTAGTTCCCTGAGTATATCATGCCAGCCCTTTCTGGCTTGCCAGGTTTCTGTGGACAGGTCTGACGTTATTCTGATGGGCTTTCCTCTGTAAGTAAGGAGCCTCTTTGTCCTAGCGGCTTTCAAGAGATTATACCTACAATTATGATTCCTCAATTTGACTATCAGGTGCCTTGATGTTTTTCTGGAATCTATATCTTGGGTGGAGACCGTTCGGCCTCTAGTACATGAACGCTGGTTCCATTCGCGAGATTGGGAAAATTTTCATGAAGAACTTGTTCCACTATATGTTCTAGACTTCTTTCTTTCTCCTCCCCTTCAGGGATTCCAATAGTTCTGACATTGGAACGTTTCATGGCATCATTTATTTCCCTGATTCTGTTTTCATGGTTTCTAAGTTGTTTGTTCCAGGCTTCCTCTTGATCCTTTCTCTCTGTTTGTCCTCCAGATTGCTAATTCTATCTTCTGTCTCAGTTACCCTAGCTTTGAGAGAATTTAGATTAGATTGGAACTCATTGAGAGCATTGTGAACCTCAGCCCTGGTAGCTTTTAGCTCTGCCCTAACATTGTGAACATCCTGTCTGGTCGCTTTCAGCTCGGCCTTAATCAATTCCATTTGGTCATCCATGGCTTTCTCCAACCTAGCTATTGCCTGGATAATTGTTAGCCTGAATTCTCTTTCCGACATATTGTCTATGTTGATAGCCGTTAGCTCTGTTGCAGAAGGCCTATCCTCTGTATTTTTCTTCTGTTGGGCATTCCTCCTCCTAGTCATTTTGGTGAGAGATGGCTGAACAGATGTAGCTGGTTGTATCGACCGTGGTGCAGTCTGGGTGCACCCTGGAACACTTCTGAGCAATCAGGATTTCCCACCCAAATCAGAGAAAAAAGAAAAGAAAAAGAAAAAAGAGAGAGAGAGAGAGACAGGAAAGAAAGGGAAGATGAAAGAGAAGGTTCAGCCCAAATGGGCCCCAAGGTAAGATTTATGAGGTATACAAACAAAAACAGACAAACAAAAAGACTGATAAAAGTATATAACAAGAGAAAAAAAATTATATATATGCAAATAAAGGAAGAACCTTGTCGAAAAGAACTCCAAGTGTAAGATTTATATACTATCAGGACAAGCACAAAAACACAGAAACACTGGTGGAAGAAAAAGATGGGAGAGTGGTTATAAATTCTCAGTGTGGGCAAGGAAGGTTGTTTTGATTCTTCCTGGATGTATCTTGATATCTTTGTTAAAGGATTCAACTTTCCTAGGGTAAAGGGGCATTAAAAATTGGTTTACCTATAGGGGTAGTATTGATTGGGGAAAGGGGATTACTTTGAAGTTTAACTCTGTATGAATATTAGAAAATAAAAATAAAAAAGGAATAAACTAGACTAAACTAAACTAAAATTTAAAAAAATTCAAAAAATAGAAATGCAAAAGAAAAACACAGGTGTATGTATCAAAAAGTTCAGGTTAGAAGGTTATTATGGAATTTGATGTACTGGACAGCTCACTGTGATGGTAAATAGGTTAAAAAATTATCTATATAAAAAAATGAGCCAGAATAGTGGGAACAAATTAAAAATAAAAGTTGTCCTATGATGTAGTGGTGGTGGTTCTCTTGTAGTCTTTTTTTTTTTTTTTTTCCCTTTCCTGGTTGGTTTTCTGGGGGAGGGGCTTGCCACGTGGGTTTTCAGTCAATGATGTTCCCTGAGTTAAGTCCTCCAGTCCCCCTCAAGGGTGTGGGCTCTAAGGAAACCAGTTTTTTCAGGCTTTTGTTCTCTGGAGTTTTTATGTTTGTTCACCTTTTTGTTTTTTTTCCTCTCGCCTTGACCGCTTTTGATGGTTTTTGTAGGTTTAGAGGAAAGCAAACTGCACCCTGACCTCCCTCTCAGAGAGAAGCCTCAGTCTGTTCTTCTGTGGGTGTTGCAGAGCCCATATAAATCCCCCCTTGGCCGCTGGCAGAGCAGGTTCCGAGTCGCAGTCCCTGGGGATGCAGGATCTTCTGCTTGTACCCAAAACCAAATCAGCGGCGGCTGTTTGGGCAGCTCCAGACCACCAGAGGTTCCAAGCAGTGATCGCACACTGAGATTTTCCCGCTGGCCCGGGCTGGGAGTGCCTGGTTTTCTGGGTCTAAGAGCGCCCGGCTTGCGTGCACCTCTTTCAAGGGAGGCTGTGGGTCGCGCGTGCATCTCAGGCTCTGAGAACGGGGCGCAGGTCCGAAAGCACCAGTCTGGGCCTTCGCGCACTTCTCTCAGGGGAGAGTTTGGGGCGCACGTCTTAGGCTCTGAAATAATGGCGCGTGTCAAAGAGCGCCGCTGGGCCTTTGTACCTCTCTCAGGGGAGGATGAGGGGCGTGCGCATCTCAGGCTCTGTAGCAGGGCTCGCGCGTTCTGCCATCCCCTCACAGGGGCCAGAACCCACGCAATCACGGGCGCGCTGGCGGCTCAGGGACCAAGACCTGGTTTCTCCACCGCACTCTCTCTGGCTCAGCGCCAGGGGAGGCTGTCCTGGGACCAGGGACTTAAGCCCCTGTCCCTGGCCGCCCCTATTCCCACAATTCCCCCCGCCCCGCAATCTTTTGCTCTCTTGGAGTGCTTTCAACCAGTCTCCATTAATGCTGGTCCCCAGATGCAGGGCACTCTCGCTCGTATTAGGGGTATTACTTTCCAACTGGTCATCTCTGGTGGCTCCCTCCCCCTTTTATCTTCTGATATCAGTCCGCCTTTCCCACTCTGCTTTACCTGCCCACTGGTGTCTTCTGCCCCTGTAGATATCCAGGAGAGTATAATTCTGATCTCAGGGTGATCGGAGTTCTTTGGTAGGTAATCAGCTCACTTTAGGGTACAGGTTGAAAAGGCGCCTCCTCCTACTTCCCCGCCATCTTGTCCCCCTCAGTAGAATCTTTTGGGTTTTCTCCATAGAGTATCATGTCATTTGTGAAAAGTAAAAGTTTGACTTCTTCCTTGCTGACTTGGATGTCTTTATTTCTTTTTGCTTTCTGATTGCTGAGGCTAGGACCTCCAATACTATGTTAAATGACAATTGCTGGATAAAGTATTCTTGGCTGCATAATTTCCCCACTCAGCATGTTCAATATAGCATGCTATTCTCTTCTGGCCTGCCAAATTTCTGTGGAGAGATCTGCTCCTAACCTTATTTGTCTTACCTTGAAGGTTAGGGATTTGTTTTCCCTTGCTGCTTTCAGGATTCTTTCCTTAGCTCTGTATTTTGCAAATTTTACTACTATATAACATGATATTGGCCTGTTTTTGTTGATTTTGATGGGAGTTCTCTGTGCCTCCTAGATTAGGATGTTTGTTGCCACCCCCCAATTAGGGAAATTTTCAGCTATAATTTCTTCAAATAGACATTCTGCCCCTTTCCCTTCCTTATTCTTCTGGGACTCCTATAATGCAAATGTTATTATGCTCTGTGGAGTTTCTGAGTTCTCTAAGTATACATTCATGATCCAATATTTTTCTTTCCCTCTTCTTTTCAGGTTCATTGGATTCCTCTGGAATTTCTATCTGTAGAATCACTGGAAGGAATAAAGAGTTTTCATTCTACAAGATTTTGCTTCATATATTTTGATGTGGCTACATTATTAGGTCCATACAGATTTAAGATATTTATATCTATATAGATATATAGATCTATATAGATATAGATAGTCTATATAGATATATAGATATATGTATATGTGTGTGTGTGTATATATATACATATATGTGTGTGTGTGTGTGTGTGTGTGTGTGTATATATGATTTTACCCTTTTATCCTTATGAAATAGACCTCTTCATCTCCAGGAATATTTCTTGCTTTTGAGTCTACTGAAATTGGTGTTGCTACTCCACCTTTATTTTGGTTAGTATTTCCAAAGTATATTTTATTATTTAGTTGCAGAATCTTCATTTCTTTCTTTTATGGTTTCCAGTTCTCTACTAAAATTTTCCATCTTGTTATTTAATTTCTTAAACATGTTACCACAATCTCTTTAATGTCCATGCTTGGTAATTACAGTATCTGGATATCCTGGGAGTTTGTACTGTCTATTTTTCCCTTGGTTTTTGGCCAATTCTTATATTTCTGCATGCTTAATTATTTTCATTGTATGACAGAAAAGGTGTCTGAAAAATTACAGAGATATTTTTGGCCATTAGATGACATTATATTCCCCAGTAGAGGAGTTACTTCTGCTCCTGGCATGTGGTTAGAATGATTTTAATCCAATCAGGGCTCGTGCTGTTATGAAGTGATAGTTTAGTCTTTGTGAGGTCTGGTCTATTCTCAGTTCACCACCACTCCTGGGGTAGTGGGTTTTTTTGGAGTCCACACTGAATCCTTGGACACCTACAAGGACCCTTCCTTCTTTGTGAGCACTGAAGTCCGTCCATTTGTGTGCAAGTGTGTGTACACATGTTGGGATTTCCTTTTTAAAAAATTCTTATTATTTTTTTAGTATAATTGATGTACAATGTTATATTAGTTTCAGATGTACAATATAATGATTTGACAAGTTTATACATTATGTTATGTTCATCACAAGTATAGCCACCCTCTGTTCTGTTATGTCACTATTACTATATCATTGACTGTATTTCTTATACTGTGACTTTTATTTCTAGGACTTACTCATTTCATAATTGGAAGCCTGTATCTCCCACTCCCTTCACCCATTTTTTGTCTTGTCAACCCCATGAAACTATTAACACCTCTATTCAGTTCCTCAGCCTCTTAGACACTGCTTAAGTAAAGGCAAAAGCCTTGAGGAAGAGGGGTCAAAGTAATTGACAGGAGAGGGAGGCAGCTACTAGGCAGTGGGCAATGCCTATTTAACAAGTATGGCAGTGTTTCAATTTTTTAAATTAATAGACTTTATATTTTAGAGATGTTTTAGGTCCTTTATTTAAAAAATGAACAGCATGTACAGAAAGTACCCATACACTCCCTCCTACCACTCCCTCCTACCACCTTAATAGTGCATACCAAATGAATAACTGCCCTGATTTACTGCCAGTCCTCCTGTCTCATGGGAGAGGAGCCCAAAGAAGCTTAAAGTTTTAGGGTCCTGATCTGCTCCCACACTGATGACTCTTGGTTTCTACCTGCCTGTCTGAGGTGACAAGATGTCACTAGTAAGCACACAGGTAAGGGGTATTTTGTTAGTGCATATCTATGAATAGAATTGAACCCCCACTTTACAGCCAAAATTCTATCCTATAGACAAGGTGTCAAACCATGCTGACAGATGCCTGCCTGCAAAACCATCGGCATTTACTCCTTTCATCTTCCTTATATAGTGTTACTGACAATAGTTTAAAAAAAATAAAAAGGAGAGGTTTGTGAGAATCAGCTAATGCCTTCATGGGAGCCTGAACTAAGCAGGACAGCAAAGCATGAAAAGCCCTCAGATTCCTTTTCCTACCAGCCTCCAAAAAGGGAAAACATTTCTGACTTCATTTCCTAACTATTGATCCACTTGGACCTGTTATCTGTGTCAGATATAAAAAGAATTATGTGGTTAGTCCTTAAAATCTATAAAGAGCTTATCAAACTCAACACCCCCCAAAAAAACACATAATCCAGTTAAGAAATGGACAGAAGGCATGAATAGACATTTTTCCAAGGAAGACATCCAGATGGCTAACAGACACATGAGAAGATGCTCAACATTACTCATCATCAGGGAAACACAAATCAAAACCATGATGAGATACCAACTCATACGTGTCAGAATGGCTAAAACTAACCACTCAGGAAGTGTTGGTGAGGATGCAGGGAAAGGGGAACCCTCCTGCACTGTTGGTGGGAATGCAAACTGGTGCAGCCACTGTGTAAAACAGTATGGAGGTTCCTCAGAAAGTTAAAAATACAACTACCCTGCTATCCAGCAATTGCTCTCATAGCTATTTACCCAAAGGATACAAAAATACTGATTTGAAGGAATATATGCACCCCAATGTTTATAGTCGCATTATCAACAATAGCCAAATTAAGGAAAGAGACCAGATGTCCCTCAACTGATGAATGGATAAAGGGAGTGTGTGTGTGTGTGTGTGTGTGTGTGTATGTGTGTGTGTGTGTGTGTAATGGAATATTATTCAGTCATTAAAAAGAATGAAATCTTGCATTTACAATGATGGGGTGGAGCTAGAGTATACTATGCTAAGTGAAATAAGAGTAAAATGAATATCATATGATCTCACTCATACGTGGAATTTAAGAAAGAAACAGATGAACAGATGGGAAGGGGAGAAGGGAGAGAGGGAAATAAACCATAAGGGACTCTTAACTATAGAGAACAAACTGAGGGCTGTTTGTTCTTTTTGTGATGAGCACTGCATGTTGTATGTAAGTGATGAATCTACTTCATCATCTACTTCAGAAACCAATATTACACAAGATATTAACTAAGTAAAATTTAAATTAAAAAATAAAATTAAATTAAAATAAAAAATGAAAAGAACTTTATATATCGAAATATTGCCTCACAAATTTTCTTAGGGTTAAAATTCTATAAAGTCCTTTAATTCTCCCATAGAACTTTACAGAGGCCTTTAACTATCAATCATAGTTGTGACATGGACAGAAGGTAATAGGAGAAATCTTTCCTGGACCAATTCCCACTCTCATCTGGACTACTATATACTTAATGTATTTCATAAAGTCTAGATAAAACTGGAATTGGTCAAGGATAATTTCAAAGAGGTTTCAACCAGGTGATTTGGGACTTTTGCTTGTCTAATGTGCTTTTTTTGTCTTCAAGCAGTTTTTTTTAATCACCATCTTCATTAAGTGTTAAAACGGAGAGGGACTCTCGAATTCTTCAGACACCTTCCTAAATGGATAAAAGCTTTATGAATGAAGGCTATTTTTTCCTTATCTTCAAGACCCATCTGCATCTGGTATATCTACTCCAAAAATAGTACCACAGTGAACTGCTTGCTCCTTATCAAATAATCCAGTACATCTTGTACTACAGGATGCTGTGTAATCATCAATATTAATCACATAATTAAGAGTATGGTATTCCATACATATCCAAATGTTTCTTTTTTCTCACAACCGCAATTGAGAAAGCACATGGTCTGTGGTTTTTGGTAATGATCCAGTTAAATACCAGTTCTTTAATATGGTTCCTCAGATCATTAACTGTCAATAGATCTTCCCTTGAATGCTCAAGTCATTTAGTTTTATGGTCTGCAGGTTGACTTGAACACACCTTGTATCACCTTCTTGCAGAGAAAATTGTCTTGCTACTGCTTCAAGCAATTTGTTTTCGTTTCTCCTTCACATCTCAGAAACTGAAAGGTCATCAAAGTTAAATCTGTCTGAATTCAGATCATGGAATTTTCTAGAACAAAGCAATTTGGGAGTTGTTTTATTTCCTGCTTGCCTCCATGACCTGGTATGAAGACTAATGTGATCAATGAAGAACATAATGAAACACCTCATCTGCCACAATCTTTAAAGGCATTAGTGTTTGCTCTAATCAAGGCTTTTTCTCTCCTACTATTTACATGGAACATGAACATATATAACAGTTGGCTCTATAATCTGTTCATTGAATTTCAACCTCACCTAAGATCGGTAATCATCCTTGGTTCACTCAGTGAATATTTGAGTATCAGACTCTACAATGTATATGGTAAATAAGTATGATCCCTGTCATCAACAAGGGGAGACAGATAGACAAAGAAAATACAGCATGATAAGTGCGACATTAGAGGAAGCATGGAGCATATAAAAAGGGGACCTGGCCCAGAGCTGGCGAGTCAGAGCAGGTGTCATAAGGGGAATGACATCTGAGCTAGCTAGGCCATGCTACAGTAACAAACAACCCCCATTCCCAAGTGGATTAACCCAATAAAATTTTATTTCTTGCTTTTGCAAGAAGAATTTCCTAGGTCAAAACTATTCACATAGCTGCACCAAGTCAGGAGGTTGGGAAAGGTAGTTACCGTGCCCAGAAAGGAGAAATGTGAAATAGAATTTCTGAATGCATAGTATTATCTCTGCCAGAACTGATCCTTCTGGTCACCATATATTCATTGTATTGTTCCTTCCACACACAGAATGTACTCCCCAAGGGAGTTAATTCAGTATCTCATCCACTTAGAGCATCAAATTCAAGAGTCCAGGATCTCTGGATAAATCAGGTATGAATGTGGACTTCATTAGTCTAGTGACATATGATCTAAAAAGAGACGAATATCTGTGTTTCCACCCTACACCCAACATATAATCATAAAATAGGATAGGAGGAACCACAGTGATAACTTTCTCATTTGGAAAGGAGTAGAATGAGAAAAACACAGCCATCACTAGTCCATGGCAACTATGAAATCCTGCTTGGCAGACCTTATGGAGTTCCCTCAACTTAGGTCAGTGGTTCCAACCAGGAGCAATTTTGCAGCAGAGGACACATGGCAAGGTTTGAAGACATTTTTGGTTGTCACAACTGGGAAAGAGATAACTGTCATTTGGTGGGTAGAAGTCAGGGAGGCTGTTAACACCCTAAAATGCATAGGACAGTCATCCACAACAAAAACCTATCTGACCCAAAGGTCAATAGTGGCAATGCTGGGAAACCTGACCTGAGGATAAGGAGGAGTCCTTGGTGAGGCTCTGATCCTATTCGCAGGTTCCCTGTGTCCTGTGGCTCCTAGTCCCTGCCTTCTTAGGTCTTTCTCTGTTTTCTATCTTCCTTTGTGGCTACATCTGAATTGAGAATTGAGGAGTATACCCTCCCTGAGTACTGTACAGTTGTCACTCCTGAGATGGGCACTCAAGTGTCCTTTTATGTCTTGAAAAATCACAATTTCTTTTTTTCCCCCTGCAATTGTTAGTTTCTTGGACAGTTCAGCTCTTTCAAAAACATACCAATTTGATTCTAATCAGGTCCTTATGTCTGTACCTATACCCACAGTTCTTTACAAGACATATCTGCTTTTTTCTTTGCTTTATTATTCCCCAAACTCTCTTAATGGAGACTCTTTTGAACTTCTGTGGAAAGGCTTCACAGTTAATCTGATCTCTGACAAGACTGAATTGTGATCGGCCTTAGCTGTTCAAAGACTTTCTTAACATCATCTATTCCTGTTTGGGGTGTAAAAGAAATTGGATTTTCTAGTTCTCTAAGTCATGAATTTTTGAACTATCTATTCCCTTTCATTTCTGTTTAATTCCTTCCTGATTTCACCTCCTCTTGTAATTCCTTGCCAAACACAGCCAAATAATTTACAACACATATTACTAAGCTTCTTCCTTTCAGTGTTTCCCAGGAGAACCAAAACTCCATTAGTCACAGGAAAAAAAAAATTACTAAGTTTTTTTCCTTTTTATAACATGAATTAAATTTCCTAGCCTTGAATGTTGACTTTCATACCTTTGCCACCCATCTGCTAAGCCAATGTGACATATAGTAGGTTTTATCTGTGGTAGTACCCAACTCCTAGTACCATTTTCTATATTACCCAGAGGATGCCGTAGACCATGTTATGGCAACATTTTCAGAACCTAGCGGGTTAACAAAATACCTCCTGGTTTTTTCCTCACAAGGATCCCCACTCAGAGATCCTGATTCTTCAACTTATGTCTCTGCCTTCTCAAACTGGGGCTCTGAGTTTGCCAGAGAGAAGCCAAGAGACACGAGAACCAGGCAGAAGCTTCAAATGCCTCATGCTGGACATGACACAAATCACTTCTGATCATATTTCATTGGTAAAAGCTGGTAATATGGCTTCATCTGTTAATCACTAGGGCTGAGAAGTGTAATTCCCTGTCTGCCCCAGAAGAAGGAATATGAAATTGGACTTGATGATCACTGAGATTTGTCTCTGCTTTGCTGAGAACTTGAAGGATTGGAAGGAGTCAAATCAGATGAGTGGGGTGGGACATATGGAGTATTCTAAGCAGAGGAGATTGTGTGAAAGTCTGGAGGCCAGAAAGAAAGTGAATCATTTGGGGAATTGACAGAAGTGTCCTGTGGTAGAACTTTTGTGAGGGCAATATGGGATGTAGGAGGCATAAGGGAGTAAAGAAAAACCAGTTAGGGGCTGCCATCACTGAAAGCCTTGTAAACCATATTAAGGGGAAGGACTTGGTTCCATGACAAAGTGATTGTAAGCAAGGGAGTGATAATTTCAGAGATATTTATTAGAAAATCAAAGTCCAGAATGAATTGGAGTGGGTAAGACCTGAGATGTGGTCCACTTAAGACATTCTTGCAGCAGTCCAGGCAAGAGATTACCTGAAGTTGAGTAGTCTCAGAGAGGATGTGTCACACAGATACCTTTGAGAGAGTCATAGGAGGTGGAGTCAACAGGGATTCTTGGTTAATTAGCTATAAACAGGTGGAGAAGTCCAGGATAAAACACAAGATTCTGATCGGACTATGGCATCATTCACTGATGGGGAACAGAGGCAGAAGCCCCAGCACTCAGACACAGATACCCCAGCCTGTCATGTTTCATAGTGGAAACCTGGTCTGATGTTGACTGCTGAAAGACTTGAAAATTATATTAGCCACTTGAGCATCAAGAGGAGGCAAGGCCTTCTTTCAACCTAGCTTTTGTTTCTTTTGTATTTTGTTTTTTCTTGGGTGGAGGGTGCTGGAGAGAAAAAAACCAACCAGGCTGGTTCAATATCAGCTCTCTCCTAACAAGAAGCTGAATGCTCACTAATAACCCTGTGTTAGAATAGCCACTTTGGAAAACAGCTTAGTATTACCTGCAAAAGTTAAATATATACTGTGATGGTTAATTTTATGTGCCAATTTGGCTGGGCCATGGTACCCAGATATGTGGTCAAACATTACTCTGGATGTTTCTGTGAAGCCGTTTTTGGAAGAGATTTCCATTTAAATCAGGGGCATTGAGTAAAGCAGATTGACTTCTATAATGTGGGTAGGCCTCATCCAGTCAGTGGAAGGCCTAAGTGGAATAAAAGATGGATTTCCCCCAGGAAAGAGGGAATTCTGCAGCTAATGGCTTTTGGACTTGAATGAAACATCTGCTTATTTCCTCAGTCTCTAGTCTAGGGGCATGCCTTGCAGATTTTGGACTTGTCAGCCTCCATGGTCATGTGAGCCAGTCCTTTGAAATCTTTCAATAGATAGATGAAAGATAGTCTATCTATATATATTGATTTATATATGTGTATAACTATCCTATTGGTTCTATTTCTCTGGAAAGCCCATATTAATACATATACTAACCATGCAAATTCTACCATAGATAAAGTCAAGCAGATGAGTACCATTCTTGTATACATTTAAGAATGTTAGCAGTAACATTGTTAACAGTTGTTCCAAACTATGACTGCATAAATGTACAATAGTAGGACATATAGACAGATTGTGCGATGGGCATGCAATGGAATAATATACAGTGAATAAATGGAATGAATGAAATCACACACAAAAACATAAAAGAATCTCAACATAATATTTAATGGAAAGAAAGCAAGACACAGAAAACTAGATATAATAAACTCCATCTGTATAAATTTCAAAAACAGAAAATAAGTGAATTATAATTTTAAGGATGCACACTTAAGTGGTAATACTATAAAGTAAATAAAAAGGAAGCAATTTTACTAAAAAATTTGCTACGAGTAGTTTTTTTTGGAGGCTATGAAAAGAAACATATAGGAGACTTCTGAGTCCTGGCAATGTTGTATTTCTTGTCCTGGGTGGCAGTTACATGAGTCTTCACCTATAATTATTTAATTACTATTGATTTATGTTTAAGGTTCTTTTATGTATTTTTCCCCCAATGTAAACAAGTTTTTTTAAAAGAAGCCTACTTATGTTACTTTTCTGAAATACCCTCCAATTCTTTTTCAGAGGGTATTTATCCTGACTGTCAAGAGTAGATTAGTTGTGCCCATCCTCCTCCCTGCTCCTGCTAATAGGGATGGTGCCTGGTCACTCTTATCACCTAAAAGGATTAAAAATCTCAAGGTGACCTCAAATTGCTGGGCCATATTCACTTCAGTTTCTACCACTACAGCCTGAAGCAGAGCTTCTGTGCCTTTAGGCTTTCCCTTCTGCTTCTTTGCTCTTTCTAATTAACACTGACAGTGAGGATCTTAAAAAGGCCTCGGGACTTTAATACAATCTGAGTGTCCACAATCGCAAGTCACTGTTTGGCCTCTGTTGTCACAGGTTCCAAATAGGCCTGCTTTGACCAGTCTCCTAATTACTGGCCTTTCTTCGCTGTTTTTTGTGATTATCACTTTTGATATATCTCCATTTGGTAGGTGGTTTTGCCTACATTTTGGTACAATGTTAAACACCCATGAGTTGTCTTAATAGTCACACAACAAAGGAGGCTCCGTTAATCTTGAGGTTATGTATGACCTCTGGTATAGAAAACATTGACTTTCTATAATTTTTCTTTTTTTCCCCTTCCTCTGGGACCTGCCACTAGGATGCCATTTCAGTAGCGTATTGAAGACACAATTTTAAAATCTCCTTCTGCATGAACTAGGCAATGCAGAGTCCCAAGCATGAATATTTGGTGTACTATTTGCTTCTTCCTCGAATCTCTACTGCTACTCCTTTTGCCTGTCACAGAGGCTCATCCCAAGAGATTCTGCCCAGAGAAATAGAGCTGGACAGGAGATTTGGATCAATCCAAACTTAATTGCTATCATGAGCTTTCATAGGAAAGACTCCACTAAAATATATATATGTATACTCCACTTAAGTAAATAAATACACACACACACACGTGTAACAAATTGGTTTTATGCTGACTTACCTATAGTTTCTAGGACCTCTCTTCACTGACACTTCTTACACCTAAAGGAATTCATGCAAATTTGTGAATTTCTCACTCTGTGCTGGCGATATTTAGCCATAAATATAAAACATAAAGTGTTTGGTCTAAAGCCATAAATAGTGTTTGTGCCCATGAGATTAACTAACTTCAACAAACTGTTCTCTTTCTCAGGTAGGATTGGCCTAACTGTTGGGAATTGGCACATATTTTCAGGCATAACTCTCCCAGTAGTTGGGTAGTCATGATGCAGATACCCTCCTGACAGTTTTCTGGGTAATAATTATTATATTATACTGATGGACATTATTTCAGAGTTCATCAATAACCTTGGGCTAGATCCTCCAAGATATAATCTCTGTTTACAGAGGCTATATTTAAATGCGGGGTTGCATTGACTACAATAAACCTAATAGCAGTGGTTCTTGGCCCCATCCATTATTTAAAGAATCCATTATTAAAAGAACCACTCGCCCCTCCAAACACTCCTCCAATTATTTCTAGAAATTTCCAGAGACTCTTTCATGGGGGCTTATTAACAAGAGCTGTCGGACTGCAGTTCAAGATGGCGACCACACAGGAAGACTCTGAACTCACCTCCTCCACAGTATACAACAAATGATACCTATTAATAGACCAGTTCCTCCTAAAAAGAACTGATGGTTGAACAACCAAAGCCAGAACGGCAAGACAACAGCAAGAGAGAGGGAGACGTGGTAAGAAAGGGACGCTGGGAGAGGGAGCGGCCCTGGGGAGGGGCAGTGCTGAGGAGCCCTTCACAGAGCCGTGGGGCCTTGGGCGCTGGGGGGAAAAATGGCGCGGTTTTCAAGAGCAACTAATATGTAAAAGAGACAACGCTAGAACTCTGGGCAGAGCTCCGAGAAAGCTCTCCAGGTCAGAGGGGTCGGGGGACGCCGCGGTTTGTGTTCCCAATCCTACCTTAAAGTCTGGAGCAGAGCACAGTGGACGCCATGACAGGCACGTCCGGTCATTCCAGGGAGCTTGCCGCCTCGTCGGCCCAGGGTCGGCCAGCGCACACCAGCCCCAGGCGCGCTGGTGCACAGAAACAAAACAAAACAAAACAAAACAAAACAAAACAAAACAAAACCGTGGTCTAAAAGGGCCGAGGAACTGTGGGAATGCTCCTCACCCTCTCGAAGGTCCAGACCCGAATAGGTCTGGCTGTCACAAGGGGCGGGGTCCCACACCACAAGTAGTGTGTCCTGATACCGTAACTGGCAGGTCAGCTCATCACAGAAAGCTCGTCACCTCAGCAGGCCCAGGGTCTGCGGGCCCGCACCAGCGCTAGCCTGGCTGGGACACAGAAAAAAAGCCGTGGTTTGAAAGGGCCGAGAACTGTGGGAACACTCCCCACTCTCTACCACCAAAAGCACAGACCAGAGCAGGGTCTCGATCCTAAGCGGCCAGTTCAGATGCCATAATTTGTGGGTCCTGCTGCCATTACTGGCAGGTCTGGAGGTCACAGGGAGCTTGTGACTTCAGTAAGTCCAGAGTCCTGAAGCCCACACCAGCCCCGTTTGTGCTGGGACACAGGGAGAAAAAAAAAAAAAAAAAAAAAAAGCCACAGTTTAAAAGTACCAAGGAATTGTGGGACCTTTCTCTCCCCTTCTACCTTAAAAGCCTGAACATAATTTAAAAAATAATAATAATAATTGTATTTAAATAAAAAACTAACTAAAAAAATTTTTCAAAGTTTACAGAAGACAAGTAAAACACAAACAAGCCTATAAGACCTAGACCAGAGCGGGTTGTGGCTCATGGTGAGCTTGTGATCTCAATGAGCTCAGGGTGCACAGGCCCATACCCCAGGCCCTGGGGTACTGAGGCACAGAAATCATGCCAGGGTTTTGTGGGATTTTTTTGGTTTTGTTTTTTTGTTTTTAACTATTTAAAATTTTTGTCTTCTTTAGTTTTTTCTTTTTCTTTTTGGTTTTGTTCCTTTTTTCTTTTCCTTTACTTAATTCACTTTATTATTATTATTATTTTCTTTATTCTTTCTGTAAAATACCATTGTTTAAAAGAGTAACGAGCATATATACCTACAGTTCCAACCAATCAGCAAAAATCACCAAGCACACACAGTCTGCATAGGGAACAGCATCACGAAACTACATCTTCACCTTCAGAAGTAGCCATTTCACCTAATCCATAGAAACAAAGACAGAAAGTCAAGCAAAATGGGTAGACAGAGGATGATGCTCCAAAAGAAGAAAAAGAAAAAACCTCAAAAAGGACTAAATGAAGCAGAAATAAGCAGTATGCCTGATAAGTAATTTAAAGTAATGATTGTAAAGATGTTCACAGGATTGGAGAAAAGAATGGAAGAACCCAGTGAGACCTTCAATAAAGAGATAGAAAATATTAAAAAGAACCAATCAAAGTTGAAGAATACAATAATTGAAAGAAAGAAACATGCCAGAGGGAATCAACATTAGATTAGAGGATGCAGAAGAATGTATCAGTAATTTGGAAGATGGGGTAATGGAAAGCACCCAAGCTGAACAGCAAAGAGAAAAAATAATTTTTAAAAAAGAGGATGAGGCATCTGGGTAGCTCAGTTGGTTAATCATCCAGCTTTTGATTTCAGCTCAGGTCATCTCAGGATTGTGAGATTGAGCCACACATTGTGCTCTGCACCGGCGTGGAGCCTGTGTAAGATTCTTTCTCTCTCCCTTTCCCTCTGCACCTCCCTCTCCCTCTTTAAAGTTTTTTTTTTTTTAAATAAAATAAAGATGAGATAGGTTAGGAGATCTCTTAGACAACATCAAGCAAACATTCACATTACAGGGGTCTCAGAAGAAGAAGAGAGAGAAAGTGGTAGAAAACTTATTTGAAGAAATAACTGAAAACTTCCCTAATATAGCTAGGAAAATAGACATCCAAATCCAAGAAACACAGAGTTCCAAACAAGATGAACCTAAGGAGGTACATACCATAGCACATAATAATTAAAATGTCAAAGTTTAAAGATAAAGAGAATCTTAAAAGCAGCAAGAGAGAAACGAAAAGTTACCTTCAAAGGAAAACCTATAAGGTATCAGCTGATTTTTCAGCAGAAACTTTGCAAGCCAGAAGAGAGTGGTATGCTATTTCAGCATTTCAAAATGCTGAAAGGAAAAAAAAAACCTGCAACCAAGAATACTCTACCTAGAAAGGTTATCATTCAGATTTGAAGGAGAGATAGTCTCCAAGACCAAAAAGAAAGAAAGAAAGGTAGGTAGGTAAAATAGTTTATCATCACTAAACAAGCCTTACAAGAAATGCTAAAGGGACTTCTTTAAGTGGAAAAGAAATGGCCATAATTAGACATAATAAAAATATGAATAAAAAGATATAAAATATAACAACATTATACAAAATGGGAACAGAATAAAAAGAGGAAAAAGAAAGGAATTCTCTCTCTCTCTCTGTGTGTGTGGGTGTGTGTGTTTAAAGAATGTGTTTGAATTTAAATGATCATCAAATTAGTAGAATTGCTATTTACTTGGGATGTAACATATGAACTTCATGGTAACCACAAACCCCAAACCTATGTTAGATACACAAAATATAAAGGAAGCCAAACAAAACACCAAAGATACTCATTAATCACAAAGAAAGAGGAAAAGAAGAAGAAAGTAACAAAGAAGAACTACAAAAACAGCCAGAAAACAAATTTTTAAAATGACAATAGGTAATATCGATCAATAATTACTGTAAATGTAACTGGTTCTAATCAAAAGACATAATGTGGAGAAATGGATAAAAAACAAGACCCTACAAGAGTCTCACCTCAGGCCTAAAGAATCATATAGACTGAAAGTGAAGGAATGGAGAAACATTCACCATGCAAGTGAAAGCAAATATATATATATATATATAGAGAGAGAGAGAGAGAGAGAGAAGTAATACTTAGACAAAACAGACTTTAAAACAAAGACTTTGAAATAAGAGACAAAGAATAGCATTGCATAATGATAAAAGGATCATTCCACCAAAAAGATATAATAGTTGTAAATACACATCCAACAGTGGGGTACCTAGGTATATAAAAATATTAACAAACATAAAGAGAGAAATTGATGGTAATTCAATAATAGTAGGACACTTCACTTACACCAATGGATAGATCATCTAAACAGAAAATCAGTAAGAAAACAATGTCTTGCCACATGCAGAAGAATGAAACTGGAACATTTCCTTATACCAAACACAAAAATAGACTCAAAATGAATGAAAGACCTCAATGTGAGACAGGAGACAGGATGAAAGACCTCAATGTGAGACAATGTGAGACATCAAAATCCTAGAGGAAACACAGTCATCAACCTTTGTGACCTTGGCCACAGCAACTTCTTGCCAGACATGTCTCCAAACACAAAGGAAACAAAGGCAAAAATGAACTATTAGGACTTATCAAGATAAAAAGCTTTTGCACAGCAAAGGAAACAGTCGATAAAACCAAAAGACAACTGACAGAATGGGAGAAAATTTTGCAAATGTCTTATCAGATAAAGGGCTAGTATTCAAAATCTATAAAGAACTTGTCAAATTCAACACCCAAAGAACAAATAATCCAATCAAGAAGGGCAGAGGACATGAACAGACGTTTCTCTAAAGAAAACATCCAAGTGGCCAAAAGACACATGAAAGTATGCTCCACATCACTTGGCATCAGGGAAATACAAATCAAAACCATGATGAGCTACCACTTCACACCAGTCAGAATGGCTAAAATTAACAACACAAGAACGAACAGGTGTTGGCAAGGATTCAGGGAAAGGGAAACCCTCTTGCACTGTTGGTGGGAATGCAAGCTGGTGCAGCCACTCTGGAAATCAATATGGAGGTTCCTCAAAAAGTTGAAAATAGAGCCACTCTATGACCCAGCAATTACTTTACTAGGTATTTACCCCAAAGATACAAATGTAGTGATCCGACGGGGCACATGCTCCCCGATGTTTATGGCAGCAATGTCTACATTAGTCAAACTATGGAAAGAGCCCAGATGTCCATCAACCGATAAATGGATAAAGATGTGATATATGTGTATAATGAAATACTACTCAGCCATCAAAAAAATGAAATCTTGCCATTTGCAACATGAATGGAACTAAAGGGTATTACGCTAAGCGAAATAAGTTGATCAGGGAAAGACAATTATCATATGATCTCACTGATATGTGGAATTTAAGAAACAAGGCAGAAGATCATAGGGGAAGAGAGGGAAAAATAAAATGACAAAATCAGAGGGGGAGACAAACCATAAGACACTCTTAATCATAGGAAACAAACTGAGGGTTGCTGAGAAGGAGAGGTAAAGGGGTAACTGGGTGATGGACATTAAGGAGGGCATGTGATGTAGTGAGCACTGGGTATTATATAAGACTGATGAATCACCAAACTCTATCTCTGAAACTAATAATACATTTTATTTTAATTTATTGGGTTTAAATTTTAAAAAAGGAAAAGAAGTCACTAATATCCACAATAGATTATTTTTGGCCAACACCACTTCAAAGTATTTTATTTCATCAAATCAACTTAGGTGACACTAGTGGACTGAAAGAGAAGAAATACCACTGGTTGGGGGGAGGGGATAGGAAGGGAGGTTGTTTTGAATCAGAATATAAATATATTTATGACTATATTTGTAATTAAATATGATTTGTGTGGATCTTGCATAAATACATTTACAAATCTCATATTAAAAAAAAGTGATGATTTTCAA
This sequence comes from Lontra canadensis, assembly GCF_010015895.1. NCBI lineage: Eukaryota > Metazoa > Chordata > Mammalia > Carnivora > Mustelidae > Lontra > Lontra canadensis. Next base: position 10,204,297 of record NW_022631065.1, on the reverse strand, counting down.
ACTCACATCACATGCCCCTTTTGCATGTGATACATTAAGGACAAATTATCATATATGTAGTGTTCCTTCCAAAAATGCAAAAATTCATGAATTTAATAATGAAAAAACATCAGACAAGCCCAAACTGAGGATATTCTACTAAAGAAATGTCATGTAATTCTAAACTGTTCATATCATAAAACAAAAGAAGGACTGAGGAACTGTTACAGATCAGGAGCCCTAAAACACATGACAGTGAAATAAAATGTGTGATTTTGGATCAGATACTGAAGCAGAAAATGTTGCTATAAAGGGCATTACTGGGATACATGGTGCAATTGGGATATTGACTGTGCATTAGGTGATAATATTTTATCAATCTTAAATTTCACAAATACAGTAACTGCATTGTGGTTATGTGAGGATAATATGCTGCTTAAGAAATACATAGTGAATATTAAGGATAAATAGGGAGTGATACAGAAAACTTGCTCTCAGGTGGTTCAGAAAAAATATGTATGCATATATATTCAATTAAAGCAAGAATAAGGCAATTGTGGTAAAATGTTAATAATGGTGGAATCTAGAAAAAGGGTCCATGGGGCTCTTTGTACTGTTCTTGCAATTTTTCTTTTAAGTTTGAAATTATGTTTTTAAAAAGTTAAACTATTGCTTTGTATAAAAAGAAATATATTATTTTATTGTCTTGTACTCTTACTGCTGTGTTTTAATATGACGAAGCTTTCTTAGGTATTATATTAGAAGTGTGTTCTTTTGAGTTTTACTTTTTAATTCTAAGAAACTTCTCTCTGTATGTACTCTCCAATTGCAGGGAAACCTTTATTTATAAAAACGAAGCTAAGAAAAAAAAAAAGAAAAAAAATGAAGCTAAGAATGTATGATAATAAGTAAGTGTCAGTAAAAACAGTGATGTGATCAGGCATCTGGAACTCAGAGCATCCATTGTACAATTCATGATTCAAGAGCATTTCCAGAACTCCAATATCTACTTCCTCTTAGTAGATTGTGGCCTTGATCTCTTGCCTGAAAATGATGCTATTGCGATTTTTGGACTTAGGTTTTTATTTTTTTTAAGATTTTATTTATTTATTTGACAGAGAGAGAGAGATCACACGTAGGCAGAGAGGCAGGCAGAGAGAGAGGGGGGAAACAGGCTCCCTGCTGAGTAGAGAGCCTGATGTGGGGCTCGATCCCAGGACCTTGAGACCAGACCTGGGCCGAAGGCAGGAGTTAACCCACTGAGCCACCCAGGTGCCCCTTGTTGTTTTGTTTTTTTTTTAACCTTTGATTCCCTCTGCTACCTCTGTTTCTCTTGTGTGCCTTGCATTCAAAATATCTCAAAGGAAGATATGATTGGGTTACTTAGTCACCATCTAATATTGAACACTGCAGTTGGGTGGGGTTCTTTCATCAATCCATCTCATAAGCAGTTGTACTCCCTTAGGTAAAGCTTAGGATCCCGATTTGACATACAACAGAAACAACCAAACTGAAGATTCTTAGCAAGGCTAAGCAACTCAGATTGTATTCTGTGTTATAGCAATGTTCTTGGTCCAATGGGCAGTGGTCAATGTATCATGTTTGTAGAACACAAAGAAAATTAAGAACAAAGAAAACACTGTCTTTGAATGGCATATTGGACCAGATGGACATTACAGATATATACAGAAAATTCCATCCAAAAACAACAGAATAAACATTCTTTTCAAGTGAACATGGAATATTCTCCAGTATAGATCAGATATTAGGCCATAAAATAAACCTCAATAAATTTAAGAAAATTGAAATCTTACCATATATCTTTGCAGAACACAACAGTATGTAGCTAGAAATAAATCATAAAAAGAAAATTGGGGAAAAAAAACACAAACATGTGGAGACTAAACAACATAATACTAAACAACAAATGGATTGATAAGGCAACCAAAGATGAAATTTAAAAATACACAGAGACAAATGGAAATGAAAATACGATAGTCCAAAATCTCTGGGATACAGTAAAAGCAGCTCTAAGTGGGAAATATATAAAAACACAGGCCTACTTCAAGAAACAGGAAAAAAATCAAACAATCTAACCTGATATCTAAAGGAACAGTGAAATAAAGAACCAAGCCCAGGGTGAAGAAATGAAATAATAAAGATCAGAGTAAAAATAAGTGATACAGAGACAAAAAAAAAAAAAAATCAATGAAACCAAGAGCCAGTTCTTTGAAATGATCAACAAAATTGACAAACCTTTAGCTAGACTCACCAACAAAAAGAGAAAGGACCTAAATAAATAAATCAGAAATGAGAGAGAAGTAACAACTGACACCACAGAAATACAAAGAATTATAAGGGAATATTATGAAAAATTATATGCCAACAAACTGGACAACCTAGAAGAAATGAATAAATTTCGAGGAACATACAGTCATCCAAAACTGAACCAGGAAGGAATAGAAAATCTTAACAGACTGATTACAAGTAACAAAATTGAATTGGTAATTTAAAATCTATGAAAAAAAAAAGTCTAGGACCAGATGGGTTAACAACTGAACTCTGCCAGACACTTAAAGAAGAGTGAAGACCTATTCTTCTCAAACTGTTCCCAAAAAATAGAAGGAAAGCTTCCAAATACATTCTATGAGGCCTGCGTTACCTTATCAAAACCAGACAAAAATACCACACACACACACACACACACACACACACACACACACAAACAAATACAGGGCAATATTCCTGATGAACTTCAATGCAAAAATCCTTAATAAGATATTAACAAACCTAATCCAACAATACTTAAAAAGATTATTCACCACAATCAGGTGAGATTTATTCCTAGATTGCAAGGATGGTTCAATTATTGCAAATCAATTAGTGACAAAACACATCAAACCACATCAACAAAATGAAGGACAAAAATCTTATGATCATCTCAATTGATTCAGAAAAAGCATTTGACAAGATTCAACATCCATTCATGATAAAAACTCTGAACAAAGTTGGTTTAGAGGGAACAAAGCTCAACGTGATAAAGGCCATATTTTTTTTTAAAAGATTTTATTTATTTATTTGACAGAAATCACAAGTAGGCAGAGAGTCAGGCTGAGAGAGAGGAGGAACCCGCCGATCAGAGAGCCCGAAGTGGGGCTCGATCCCAGGACCCTGGGACCATGACCCGAGCTGAAGGCAGAGGCTTTAACCCACTGAGCCACCCAGGCGCCCCGATAAAGGCCATATTTGAAAAACTCACAGCTAACACCTATTCAATGGGGGAAAACTGAGTATTCTCCCTAAGGTCAAGAATAAGTCAAAAGATGTCCACTCACCACTTTTATTCAACATAGTACTGGAAGTCTAGTCATAGCAATTAGATAACAAAAAGAAATAAAAGCCATCCAAATTGGTAAAGAAGTAGAACTTTCACTACTTGCAGATTACATGATACTATATATAGACAACCCTAAAGACTCCACCAAAAAACTACTAGAACTGATAAATGAATTTAGTAATGTCACAGGATATAAAATCAATATACAGGAAACCATTACATTTCTATACACTAAAAATGGAGTAGCAGAAGGAGAAATTAAGAAAATAATCCCATTTACAATTGTATCGAAAAGAATAAATACCTAGGAATAAACCTAACCAAAGAGGTGATAGACCTGTACTCTGAAAATTATACACTTGATCTTAGCCAAAAGGCCGAGAAGCGATGTACTCTGAAAATTATAAAACACTAATGAAAGCAATTGAAGATGATAAAAATAAATGGAAAAATATTCCATGCTCATGGGTTGGAAGAACAAATATTGTTAAAATGTCCATATCACCCAAGGCAATTTACAGATTGAATGCAACCCCTTTCAAAATACCAACATTTTTCACAAAGCTAGAGCAAATAATACTAAAATTTGTATGGAGCCAAAGAAGATCGAAATAACCAAGCAATGTTTAAAAAAGAAGAACAAAGCTGGAGGTATCACAATTCAGATTTCAAGCTATACTACAAAGCTGTAATAATCAAAACAATGTGGAACTGGCACAAATAGATGCATAGATTGATAGAACAGAATAGACACCCCAGAAATAAACCCATGCTTATACGGTCAATTAAACTATGACAAAGGAGGCAGGAATATACAATGGGGAGAAGATAGTGTTTTCAATAAATGATGCTGGGAAAACTGACAGCAATATGTAAAAGAATGACATTGGACTACTTTCTAACACCATACACAAAAATAAACTCAAAATGGATTAAAGACCATTTTGTGACCTGAATGGTCACAATGTGAGAACTGAAACCATAAAAATTCTAAAAGAGAACACAGGCAGTAATTTCTCTGACATCTGTCACAGGAAAATTTTTCTAGATATGTCTCCAAATATGGTGACAACAAAAGCAAAAATAAACTATTGGAACTACATCAAAATGAAAAGCTTTTGTACAGCAAAAGAAAAGAAAAAGACAACCTATCAAATGGGCAAAGATATCACTGCAAATGATATATCCAATGAAGGGTTAATATCCAAAATATGTAAAGAACTTATACAACTCAATACCAACCAATCTGATTTTAAAATGGGCAGTCATTTTTCCAAAGAAGAAATGCAGATGGCCAGCAGACATATGGAAAGATGCTCACCATCACTAACCATCAGGGAAATGCAAATCAAAACTACAATAAGATATTACCTCACACCTGTCAGAATGGCTAAAATCAACAACAAAAGAAACAACAGGTGTTAGTGAGGATGTAGAAAAAAGGAACACTGTGCACTGTTGGTGGGAATGTAAATTGGTACAGCCACTCTGAAAAACAGCTTGGAGGTTCCTCAAAACATTAAAAGTAGAAATAGAACGTGATCCAATAATTGTGCTATTGGGTATTTACCCAGAGAATATGAAAACACTAACTCAAAAAGATGTATGCACTCCTGTGTTTGTTGCAGCATTATTATAATAGCTAAGACATGGAAACAACCTAAGTCCATCAATAGATGAATGGATAAGGAAAATGTAGTACACACACACACACACACACATACACACACACCACACAGAGAAAATATTACACAGTCATAAAAAGGATGAGATCATTCCATCTGAGACAATATGGGTGGATCTAGAGAGTATGACGCTAAGTGAAATAAGACAGACAAATGGAAGACAAATATGGAAGACAAATGTGGAAGACAAACACCATATTTTATAAGTGGAATCTTAGAAAACTGAATAAATAAACAAAAAGCAAAATCAGAACTATAAATACAGAGAACAAACTGATGGTTGCCAGAAGGGAAGAAAGTGGGGGATTGGGCAAAATGGGTGAAGGGGAGGGGGAAAAAATCTTGTCAGCTACCACATCGTTCTTGCCTTTTCTTAGGTCCTGCTCTAGCTCTCTTTCATGAGCTTGCCATCATCCTTCTGTTTGGACTGCCCACCAGTGAGCAGCCAGCCTCCAGGGTCTCTAACTCCAACAGGCTTCATCGAAGTCAGTATTAGCAGAAGTTGGGGTGTTGTCCATGCCCCTTTTGAATGACTCTTTGTACCTCAGTGCCTTACAGTGTTTCAGTGAAATAGTTCACCCCATTTTGTTTGCAGCTACTCTTCTCTCAGGACACTCACATAAGCCTTCACAGAAGTAATTTCCATTCTTCCCCAAGGATGCCTTCTATTCTGTCATTTACATGCCCCCAGGAGTTCTAAAATCAGCCTTTTTGACATAAGACTTACATTTTACTTTAAAAGTTTTTCTGCATTAAGATGCTTCTTCCTAAGTAGAAGAAATTGAAAGACCATGGCAATAATAGAAAGAAGTAGAAAAATCTTTAGGAACCATGTAATCCTTCCCCAAAGAACTGTATTAATCTTGTCTGGCCATTTGAAAGTTTGAGTTCTGGCTTGAGAGTGATTCTTGGTGAATAATTTAAAAAAACTGTTTGACAAGTCTTAATCATCATATTCTCTTTAGATATAAAAGTACTCTAGCATAGAGCTGTATTCTGGAGGATAAAGGGCAAGAAACTCTGGTGGTAATTGGAGGGCACAGAAAGTGACTCTCTGGGGAAAGATAAAAGTGATATAGGAATAGAAAAAACAAGATGGTGCTGCCAGTGTTTATAAAATAAATTCTATTGGCCATTATTGAAGAGTGTGCTGTCAGAGGGAAAGTAGACTAGAGAGGCACAAACTATGGGAATTTCTGGAAAGTGAGAAGTGAGTAAAGAAACTGAAGTCTAGACAGCCAGGGTGGGTGGTGGGGATGCCTGTGGAGTGGAACAGTTATAGTTCTCCAGGTCAGCAGTGGTAGGAGCAAGGGCTGAGCACACAAAGCCCCTGTGGGCTTGCCTGTCACCTATGGCAGAGTAGGTACAGTGGATAAGTTGAAACTAGTGTAACTTTGGCTTTCTAGGTCTGCAAGTCTGCAGACCTAGGAGACAGAAAATCTTCCAGTACTTAGGTATCAGAAAACCACATGGCCTGCCGTGGGCTACAAGCAGGTTTCCTAGTGAGGATGCATCACCCCCCATACTCATGAGGAACACATAGGAACTTTAGGAAGTTTAGGGTCCCTTCTCTTTCTAACTTCACAGTTATTCTCTTTATACCAGTTTCTGCTTCATGATAACCCTACTTTGGACCAAAATCTCATGGAATATGCATTTGCCTCAGCAATGACTGACACTGTGTCATTCAGAATAGTTTCCAAAGCAACAATCATCACTAATGCCTCTTGGTTACTATAGAAATATAGAGCTTTTGTTGCTGCTTGACAGAGGTTAGAGTCTGGAGTTATCTTGGAGATCAGCTTCTCCCATGTGATAACTTGTAGTTTATAGTTTATTAAGCCAACAGTTATTTATTGATGATCCCCCATCCTAGATGCTGAAGCTACCGAGATGAACAAGACAGAAGTGACTCTTCCACTGATGGTATTTACAGATGGACAGACAGGGGCAAAGTCGGGTGTGATGGAATTCCATCAGAGCAACCCCTATCCTTGTCCTGGGGGATCAGGAAATCTTCCTAGAGCCAATGACAGATGAGCTGGGACCTGAAGAATGAGAAGGAGCAGCCAGGCAAACTGAGGGCAGGAAACTGAGTCTCAAGAAATTAAGGGGAGAGCCAGGATTACAACATGATGAGATAATTGTTTTGGTACCTTCAAGCAGAGAGAATTTATGATGTGTGTGAAGGTAACATTTTACTCTGGCTATGGTCAGGAAGGGGAATCAGGTGACTCTGGAGCTGAATTCAGATGAAAATTAGACAGTCACCTGTAAAGGGTCTGAGGAGAGCTGTCCAGGTAGAAGTGGCAGCCTATTTGGAAGGCTCAGAAACACCCAATCCCTTGGCAATGTCAATTATGAGACATTCAATATGATTGGAGCAGGTGTGTGGGAAAGGGAAGGAGATCAGGAAATGACACTGGAGAAGCAGGCAGAAGCCACATTATCGAGGGATTTGCAGTAGGTTATGTTAAAAAGTTAGAAATTATCCTTGAGACAATGGGAGTTGGTGGATGACCTAATTTGAGACAAACCAGCTTCATATCCTTGAAGAACACTTTATCAATAATATGGAGAATGTGTGGGGAAGGGTTAGATTAAGGCAGGAGATGAGAGAAAAAGCCATCAAACAAATCCTTGTGTTTGTGGTTAAGTAAAGTAGTCTGAATGAAGGGAGGTGGAGGATTTTGAGAAATACTTAGGAGTGAAATTGAGGTTCTGATTTGCCTTGGATCCTCATGGCTTTAGCAGTGAGAGTCCCAAATGCTAGAACCCCTCAGTCCTGGGAAAACTAGGATGGTTGATCATTCTCCATGAAATTAGTCAAAGGTGATTTCCAGGGTTTTAGGTTGGGAATCTTGGCCAATAGTGGCACCATTTATTAAGATAGGGAAATGGAGAGAAAAGTTGCAGAGTTGGGATCTGGGGAATATAAAAAAGTAATTTTGAAATGCTGGCTTTAGATGATTATGCTATATCCATTGGAGATTTATAGTTGGTAGAGCATGGTTCTAGATCTCAGCCATTAGAGCCATGTTGCAAACAGAGACTTGGTAGTCAGCCACAGATAAATAGTATTTGAAAAGACTTCTGGTCAATATGGCAAACAAAACAGACACAGGAAAACCTCTGTACTCACCCATCTGTCTATCTATCTATCTATCTATCTATCTGTCTATCTGCTAGATAGCTGAAATTGAAATAAATTTACTTTAAACACATAGTCAATCTTTAAAATAAGAAAGGTAAAATAGGAAAGGTAAATTTTTAGGGATCAGATGAAGAGAAAATCCTAAACCATTGTGCTGAGCTAACATTGAAGCCAAAGAGCCAAGAGAGGAATAGGGAATCCTGTGGAGACTAATTTTTTATAAGGTCGAAAGTCAAGGTTCTAAACTGAAGCAGGAACTCCTTATGAAGTTAGGAAGAGGTTGCCATGTCTCTGAATGAGCATGAAGCAGGCCACCTGCTCTGAACCATTCTGGGAAAAGAGTAATTCCTGAGAAATCAGAACCTCAGGCTAATGCTGCATACATTTCCTTGTGATTGATGTCCTGTGGGAAACATTCCTCCTGAAAAACAAAGTACATGGGGCAACCACGTAAGGGTAGACAGTCCCTACCATAAGAGATTCAGGAAGCACAAAAAAATGATAGAATTCACAGATAATCAAGCATTCTGGAAGAAACTTTAACATAAAGTTGGTTTTTTTGTTTTGTTTTGTTTTTAGAAATGTACAGATATAAGGGGAGAAATAAAATAAGACTATGGCAGGTCATTATGAATAAAGAACAAATAGACAAGATATTCAGAATAAAAGATTATTGAAATAAAAAATCTGATAAGTAGGTTAAACATAAGACTAGATAATTAGAGAATTATCAAACTCAACTATCTGTAGAAATGACTGAGAATGTAGCACAGAGGGATAAAGAGATGGAAAATATGGAAAATAAGATATTTAGATGGAAAAGATGGAAATAAGATATTTAGAGCTTAATGAGAAGTTTCAATATACATCTAAAGGGAATTCAAAGAGGGGCTAAAGAGAATAAGGGAAAAAGAATTCTGAAAGGAATAGTAGTGAACAATTTTCCAATATTAAAAAATGGTGCAAGTCTTTAGAGAAAAATGATATGCCACATCCTCAGCAGGATAAGTCTGAGAAATCTATACTTAGACAAATTGCAATAAAATTGCAGACATCATGGATATTGAGAAAACCTTAAAAGCTACCAAAGAGAAAACACGGATTATTTATAAATAAATGACAGACTGACAGCAGATTTCTCATCAACAAAAGATGCCAGAGACCAAGAAAAGACTTCTTCCCAGAGCTGGGTGTGTGTGTGGGGGAAGAAAACCCAGAAATCTATATCAGATTAAATGATCACTCAAGAAGAAGGGCTGAATAAGAATATTTTCATAATGAACTTTATTGCCCACAGGTACATCCTCAAGTAATTGCTGAAGGACTCACCTTGGTAAAAAGTAAATTGAACTCAGGGAAAGTAGAAAGAAGAGTAACAGTTGAAAAAAGACATTTATAAAATGCGGTGGTAAATATGATAATGATTGGCTAGAAAATATTTTTTTAAAATTGTGTTTAAAAACAAGGTGAAATTCTATTTTCAATAATGTGGACTGTGGGAAAAATTTTCTTATAGGTTATTGAAATGTTGTAAGGTACTTACTTACTAATTGACTATATTTGACTAATAAAGCACTTTAAAGCACTTTAAACTTTAAGGATGACGTGGAAGCAACCTAAGTGTCCATTGATAGATCAACACACACAATGGAGTATTACACAGCCACAAAAAGATGAGATCCTGCCATTTGTGACAATGTGAATGGAACTACAGAATATTATGCTAACTGAAGTAAATCAGACTGAGAAAGACAAATACCATATGATTTCATTCATACGTGATAATATAAAAACCAAAACAAATAAGTAAACAACAGCAGAGTCAGAACTCTAAATACAGAGAAAAAAACTGATGGTTATCAGAAGGGAGCGAGATGGATGATGGGCAAAATTGGTGAAGGGGATTGGATGATACAGGCTTCCAGTTATGGAATGAGTAAATCATGGGAATAGAAGGCACATATATTGGGAATATAGTCAATGATATTGTAACAGTGTTGTATGGTGATAGATGTTAGCCATACTCGTTGTGGCCATAGCATAATATAGAAAGAAGTTGAATCACTATATTGTATACCTCAAACTAGAAACTAATGTAACATTGTGTATCAAATATACTCAAATAAAATTTTTTTAAAAGAGATTAACATAAAGTTTAAGGATGGCAACAAAAAGAATATAAACAAAAATAATTTCCATAACAGTAAAGGAAAAAAAAAGTAAACAGAAAAAGGAATTCAATAAATTCAACAGATGACAGGGAGAGAGGGAACAAATACAGCATAGAAAACATAAAGTGGTCACAATAAGTTTAAATATACCAGTAATTATAATAAATGTAAATTTAAACATGCCTGTTAAAATATAGAGGTATTTAGAGACTGCAGTTAACTTTGCTATAGTGCTTGTTTTAGAAATGGGAATTTATTCCAACATGATTGATGTACTGGGGGCATTTGGAGCATAACAGAAATTTTACATTTACTTTTGTGTGATTTTTGTCTGCAAGCAACGCTGGATGGATCATGAAAACAGGATCAAGCTGTGTAGAAGTACAGGATGCAAGTGTTAAAAACATGGGTCAGCATCTTGGTTTACCCCAGGTGCCGTGAGCCACACCCATCCACACCTGCTTCTAGATGGCCCTCCTTCCAGGGTGTCAGGAACCTTCCAGACAGCTACTTCCACAAGCAAACTTCAGAAGTTTTCAAGGTAAAATATCAAATCTATTACAGTATTTCTGTATTTCTTAACTGTGTAAAATGCATAAAACTGTGGTACTATGTTTTTCTACCTTTTAAAAAAAAAAGATTTATTCAGGGGCACCTGGGTAGCTCAGTGGGTTGAGCCTCTGCCTTCAGCTCAGGTCATGATCCTGGGGTCATGGGATCGAGCCCCACATCAGGCTCTCTGCTCAGCAGAGAGCCTGCTTCCTCCTCTCTCTCTGCCTACTTAGGATCTCTCTCTCTCTCTCTGTCAAATAAATAAATAAATAAATAAATAATCTTTTAAAAAGATTTGTTCATTTATTTTAGAGAGAAAGAGAGAGAACGGGGTGGGGGGAGAGGCAGAGGGAGAGGGCAAGAGAGTTTTAAGCAGAATCTGCTCTGAGTGTGGAGCCCAACTCAAGGTTCCATCTCACTACCCTGAGACCATGACCCTGAGATCACCACCTGTGTCGAAACCAATTGATAGCTTAACTGACGGTGCTACCCAAGTGCCCCTGTTTTTCCTATCTTTAAAAAATATGCCACTCATGAAGTTTTTGAGTATTGTGCCTCTAAACCCAATTTTCTCAAAAGCCCCGTGATTTTTTACTGCTATCACAGATTTTTACTGTTCACAATGTGGTGATTTTGAAGAATGTATATATCATGTCATAATAGAACCTACTACATTTTTAAACATCCAGGTATCTACAGAATTAACCACTATAGTATAATAACATAAAAAGCATAATATTAAAGGAACGAGCTATACTAACAAAAATAAACCAAAAGAAAGCTGAGGTAGCAAGCTTAATACCAGACAAAGAAGAATTTAAGGGAAAAAATATTAATAGAGTAAAGAAGTCCAGGTTACAGGAGAAGACCGGAGCGGTGGGGGGGGGGGGGGGGTTAGCCTTTGATGGGAAGAACATCTTCACTGAAACTGGGAAGAGAGGTCAGGATGAGTGAGTATAAATAAATGTGTCTCCAGAGGACTAGGGATGGATGTTGGGGAAACTCCTGCCTTGTGCCTGCATTCTGCCTTGGAAGCAGGAGGAAAGGTCAGTGTGGCAGGCTGAATCTTGGTCCCCAAAGTGTCCCTGTCCAAATCCCTGGAACATGTGAATATGTTACTTTATATGCCAAAAGGATTTTGCAAATGTGATTAAGTTAAAGATCTTCATATGGGGAGATTACCCTGGATTATTCAGGTGGGTCCAATGTAATCACCAGTGTCCATGAATAAGAGGAAGGCTGAGGGAGCAAAGTCAGAGTAGGAGATGTGACAACAGAATCAGAGGGGTAGTGATGTGAGAAAAGGGGTGGGTGGCCTCCAGAAGCTTTGAAAGGCAAGGAAACAGGTTCTCTCCTGAAGTCCCCCAAAGGAGCACAGCCCTGCTGGCACCTTGATTTGAGACTTCTGACCTCCAAAACTGTAAGAGAGTGTACTTATGCTGGTTTATGTGAGGTTACTACATCTGCAGTAGTTTGTTACAGCAACAGCAGGAAACTAATACCACCAGCTTCCCATGTAGATGGAAAGCCCTTCTTTCAGGAGCTTGAGCAAAGTGAAATGCTTATTAGGGAGACCAGAAGAGGGAGCAGGGGAGGGACGTCATGGGTCTGAGGCGTCACCAAAGCCCAGCAGGTGTTGGCAACCTTAAATGTATCATGAGACCAGTGGTTGTGGGAGATTAGCCAGCACATGCAGAAAAAGAAAAGGCAGAAAACTATGTCATCCAGAATTGGAGTCTAGGCAAGTGTGGCAGAGAAATTAACAGCAAGAGAGATCTGCAACATGCAGTCTCAGCTGGCTACAGAATTTGTCTAGAAATTCAGAATAATGGTGCAGGGGAGGGGGCCGTCAGTGGTGAAGGGGTCTATTTTTGTCCACAAATGAATTCAGTTGGACTCAGTGAGTGAAAGGGATATGTGAGTAAGAGGTGGTTGTTAGAAGACATGGGCCAAAAATATCATAGCAGATAGGTCTGATGGATGACAATGTCTAGGGTATAATGTGTGGCAGTAACTGCTAGAATTAGCCTGTATAAATTCTGTCCTTTATTCCTTAGCGATAGAATTTTAAGCTAGATTTAAGGATACCTCAAATAAAGAATGTCCTTCCATTCTCCTTTATATCATTCAATGGGCAGGTGAAAAGATTACTCACTGAAGTATGGGCAAGGTTATGGGGACCAACAAAGAATGTCAAGGCACCCAGAAACCAGCAATAGATATAGCCATTGCACCCCTGGGCTTGAAGGAACGTGTGGAGGGTTGTAAGAGTTGGTACCCTGAAAGGTGGGGGGTGTGCCTAATAGGAACTATAGCTGTGGAAGAATGCTGCTCTTGCCAGAAATGCAGCTTAAAATGAGGAGCTAGTGGGAAGGAAACACTCTGATCTCTCTCTCTCCTCTTCTTCCTTGTGGTCTTTTTCTAGAGTCTCCACTGGCCAAACCCAGCTGGAAGCCAGTTGGCAAAGGAGACCAGTTGATGCAATCCATGGGGTTCAGCTTCCGTTGGAATCAGAACAGGGCAGATAAGAGTAGAGAATTAATTTGCAAAGAGAATAACCAGCACTGTAGGAGGGTGATTTGAAGGAATTATCAGATCTCAAGACTCTAAGTGGAATCTGGTTAATGTTGTTTTGATGGTATCTGAGGTTATTCCACCGTATACACATACATATAGATTCAGCAGTCTCTTTGACATGCTCTGGTTCTTTTAAGAAATACTTACCAAGTGTACAGGTATTTCTCAGGGCTCTCTGTTTGCAGTCAAAGCAAGTGATGACCATCAGAGAGATGGGAGGAATCAAGCCTTTCCTTAGAAGGTAGCAATAGCCTATAACTTGGTCATGCTTTTGAAAAGAATTGCCAGATCCACATAGATAACATCCCCTGGTGGTACAACGAAGGGGGACTCTAAGATTTGCTGCTAAAACCCTGTTAATGTTCAAACAACAAGGTCAGTGTCTTCTCATGTCCCTCAATCTCATCTTGTTGGAAACAGTGTTCTTCCCACTGGTTCACACTTCTTACTTCTGGAGGCACCCGCAGAGTCAACTGTCACATCCACATCCTGTGACCACATTGATAAAGGGGCACACTGTTAAGCCAATGAGATCATGTTATGGAAACTTTTTTAACAATATGAGAAATTGTCTGTAGTAAACTACTGAGCTAAAAAATCAGACTGAAAAGTGTTAGGGACTGTATACTTTTAATTATTTAGTAAATAAAGAGGAATAACCAGGAAGGAATGCTGTTAAGTAATAGCATTGCTTGCCTCTAGGTGGCAAATCATAGGTGGTCATTTTTATGTTTCCTTATCATTTCCTGTACTTTTAAATTTTTGTCTCATGAACATATATATATGTTCATGAGACAAAATATATATATGAAATATATATTATATATAATATGTAATACATATAAAATATATAATATATAATATTTAATATTATATATAGTATAATATTTAATATTGTATATTTAATCTAATATCATGTATTTATATTTATATATTATATATAAATATATATAATATATATTATAGACATAATTTATATATATGAATTTTGCCTCATGAACATATATGAATATACTGCTTGTATATTATTCTATAATATAAAAATATAAAGTGCTCTGTTTATAATTCCTTGGTTCTGATTTTTCTTATGAGAAAGAAGTGAACTACCCTGTTTAAGACTGAGTTCATCATCTTTGAAATGAACTGTTTTTATTTCGTTTATATTGGTCTCTTTTTCCTTTTTTTACTGTTTTACAATTAAGTTTATCTTTAAAATTATGTTGGCCTCAAAATGTAAAATTCAATGTTTCCCATATTTTCATATAGTCTAGAAGAGTGAAAAAAGAGATAGCAACTGAGTTGGAGGTCCCTAATACCACCCTCAGCTTCAGTGATCTATTTATGGTCAGGTAAGGTCAGCATGCAGTCACCCTTATGGCTATTAGTGTAGCAGAAGGATACAAACCAAACTCAGAAAAGGGATAAGGTGCATGGGGTGGAGATAAGGAGAATCCTCATATCAATTTCCAGAACTCTCTTCCAGTGCAGTCATGCAGGATGGGTTTAATTCCCCAACAACAGGTTGTGACAACACATATAAAATATCTACCAAAGAGGCTCAAAGACTCAGCATCCAGATGTTTTATTGGAGACTGATAATGTAGGCACCCTCTGCCTAGCACATACCAAAATTTCAGACTTCTAGAAGAAAAAGCAGATGATCAGCTTAACCCAGATTGTACAGTTTATGAAGAGTGAGATACTCGTATTAGTTAAAGAGTGGGAAACCTGGGGTGCCTGGGTGGCTCGGTGGGTTAAACCTCTGCCTTTGGCCCAGGTCGTGATCCTGGGGTCCTGGGATCGAGCCCCGCGTCTGGCTCTCTGTTCAGTGGGGAGCCTGCTTCCCTTCCTCTCTCTCTGCCTGCCTCTCTGCCTACTTGTGATTTCTGTCTGTCAAATAAATGAATAAAATCTTTAAAAAAAAAAAAAGAGTGGGAAACCTTCCGAAATCCATGATACCGGATGCCTCCCATGGCCAACTTTTGTAAGCATGCCTTTCAAAGGATAGCAGTCAGACTTGCTGTGTTCCCTCCACCTGGATGCCTATTTCTCCTATCAAGATGTTCACTATCATCCATAAAACTCAAACAACATTATTTTAAATAATATTATTTCTTTCCCTGCTATTCTGCTTTCACTACTCCTATTCTCCTATCATTCAACTTTTGCTGATGTCATTTAATATTGATTTTAGTAGATTTCCCTATTGATTTAAGAGTCCTTAGTTAGCAATAGTACTACATATGTCCCTCCTCCAGTGAGATAAGATGATAAGATGAGATAAGGTAGATGCGGGGCGGGGGGGGGGGGGGGGGGGGGAAGGAGGGGAAAGGGAGAAGGATGGATAGTGATTTATGGTCTTACTCTAGAGCAAGCATCAGTGAAATATGGCCAATTGGCCAAATCTGGTCCACACATATTGTGTAAATAAAATTTGTTGAAACATGGCTCTATTTTCTTCATATGTTATTTACCTCCGTTGGCACTACAACTTGAGTAGTTGCAACAGAGAATGTATGACCCTCAAAGTCTAAAATATTTGCTACCAGATCCTTTATGGAAAAATTTTGTCAAACCCTGTTCTGTAGTGTGACTGCTTTTTTGAAGTTGAACGTGAACATTTCACTGGGCATATCTCCCCCCTGCCCCTTCTGTTTTCCTCTCCTTGACTTCTCTATCCCATTAATTGGGTTGTTACTTTCTGTTGACTCACTTGGGCTCAGCAAGAATCCTGCAGCTAGTAGGAGGCCTATTCTGTAGAAGCAGACCAACTGTCAGGCTTCTGCTGAGGAAGCTCCCCTCACCCCTGGGTTCTGTGTACTCTTGAAGTTTCTCAGGCAAGAAAAATCAGTCCCTTCAGATACGCCTTCATGTTTTCTGAGTCAAGTGACCTGTATACTTGTGTAAGGATGATGTCAAATCTCTCTCCTTACTCGAGATTTCTGAGCATCAAGTTCTTCCCAAGATTCCCGGCTTCCTAATTCTCATCTCTAGGCTGTGATGGCTTCTCCTGATACATGTCCTTCCCATGAGGAGAAGACTCAGGGCAGTTATCTTTGCTGAGACTCCACAAAAACCTAAATCATTATACTTAGGGCCCATAGGCCTGAGAAGTCCTTTGGCTTAAGAGAAGCAAATAGCTTAGAATTGGAAATTGGGAAGGAAAGGAGATTATTTTCAAATCCCCCTGTTTACAGAATTTTTATTTATTTGTTCAACAAACACTTACTGAGAATTTGCTCTATTCCCGGCAATCACTTAGGAAATGAAAACATGGTGCTGAGCAAAACAAGCATGATGCCTGCTTTCAAGGAAGCTAGTGGACAAGACAAGCATTATAAAAAAAGATCCCATAAATAGATTCATAATTATGAATCTTGAAAACTGTTTTGAAGGAAGGGTCTGAGGCGATGTAAGAGAGCACAGTGGAGAACTGACTGTCACACACATGCCCACAAACTGATTAATGCTTAAGTCACACAGCCTTACCACTGGAATCCCTTTCTGAGAATATTTTTGAATTTGCTTTCAGTGGCATTTTCCTCATGAAAGCATTCCCCTCCCTGGCCATGTTCACCAAGGACACACTGTATTAATATTTACAACTAGTAATAAGCCTCATAAGGTTACACCTTTTGGAAACAACCAGCTTTTCACTCTACAGTGATCCCAGGTCGAAGCTATGTTATCCTGAATTACTAAGCAGAACAAAAGTGATAAGATTGTTTATTGCTGATAAAATATTTCCTCCAGAGAACAAACATGAGGATTCTTAGATATATTTAAAAGATGTTGTGGTTGGGGTGAGGAAGGGATAAGGGATAAAGGTGGGGTGCAGGCACAAATTTCCTGGAGAATTGAAGCTCAGTAGTAAATGACTGTGACAAAGCATCATTTCTTCATCACACTGAAATAAACTAAAGTGAAAGTGATGTTCTTTGACCCAGTGACCCTTACAGCCTTTGCTTTTTATTGCTGAGAGGAATTATACCATAACAATATAATAAAAAAATTATAATAATTTATATATACTCACTTTGTGTATATAAATGTAATATGTACTATACATGTATGATATGCATTATATATTATATGTTATATATGTATATGTCTACAATGATTAACCATGGGAGAGAATGGTAAAATTAGAAGGCAAAGTCTAAGATTACGCCAGGATTTCTGACTTTTAAACTTTTAAAATTTTTAAATAGTTTTAATTTGTATTTATTGATTATAAGTAAGACAAATTATTTCCCATATATGTGTTTCGACCACTTGGGGAGTTAAAATGCTAGTTCATGTCACTTACCTATATTCTGCTAGCACTTTCATGTTTTCCTTGTTCCTTTATGTTAACTTATTATAGCTAGATCGATATGATGTAAATACATCATATGGAACCTTTTCATCTTTCTAAACTGAAACTCTATCTCCATTAAACAACTCCCGTTTTCCCCTCTCCCAAGTCCCTGGCAACTACCATTCTACTTTCTGTTTCTAGAAGTTTGACTATTTTAGATATTTCATGTAAGTAGAGTCATGCAGTCTTTATCTTTTTGTGATTGGCTTATTTCATTTAATATTCTCAAGGTTCATCTATGTTATAAATGTGATAAGCTTTCCTTCTTTGCTAAGCCTGAATCTTGTTCCATCATATATATACCACATTTCCTTTATCCATTCACCTGTTAGTGACATTTAAGTTGCTTCCACTTCTTAGCAATTGTGAATAATGCTGCAGTAAACATAGTTGTGCAGATATGTCTTTATGATTCTGTTTCAACTCCTTTTGCTAAATATCCAGAAATGGAATTGTTGGATTATACATTAATTCTATTTTTAGTTTTTTGAGGAATGTCCTTATTGCTTTCCATAGCAGCTGCATCATTTTACATTCCCACTGATCATGCACCAGGGTTTTGATTTCTCTGCATCCTCATCTACACTTGTGATTTTAGGATTTTTTAATAGTGGTTATCCTAATGGGTGTGAGGTGATATCTCATTGTGGTTTTGATTTGCATTTCTCTAACAATTAGTGATATTGAGAATCTTTACATATGGTTGTTGGTCACTTGTGTATCTTTGGGGAAATGTCTGTTTGAGTCCTTTGCCTGTATTTTCAATGGGATTTTTTTAAATTGTAGAAGTTCTTTATATTCTGGATATTAACCTCTTATCAGGTATATGGTTTGCAAATATTTTCTTCCATTACATAGGTTGTCTTTTTACCCTGCTTATTGTATCCTTTGTTGTACAGAAGTTTTTAAGTTTGATATGGTCTCATTTGTCTATTTGTGCTTTTATTTTTTGTTTGTGCTTTTGATGTCATATCCAAGAAATCACTGTCAAATCCAATGTCATGAAGCTCCCCTTGTGTTTCCTTTTAAGAGTATTATAGTTTTTGGTTTTATATTTGGATCTTTAATCTATTTTGTTTTAATTTTTGTATTTGGTATAAACTAAGGGTCCAACTTTATTATTTTGCATTTGGATATCCAGTTTTCCCAAACTTATTTGTTGGAAAGACTCTCTTCTCCCCATTGTGTAGCCCCAGCAGCTCTGCCAAAGATCAGTTGACTATATATGTGAGGGTTTATTTTCAGGTTCTCTACTCTGTTATGTTGGTCTTCATGTCCGTCTTTATGCCAGTACCATATTTTCTTGATTACTATTCCTTTGTGATTTTTTTAATTAACATATAATGTATTATTTGCCCCAGGGGTACAGGTCTGTGAATCATCAGGCTTACACATTTCCCAGCACTCACCATAGTACATACCCTCTCCAGTGTCCATAACCCAGCCACCCTATCCCTACCCCCTCACGCCCCAGCAACCCTCAGTTTGTTTCATGAGATTAAGAGTCTCTTATGTTTTGAAATTGAGAAATATGAGGCCTCCAGCTTTTTCTTTCTTAAGCTTGTTTTGACTGTTTAGGGTCCTCTGAGATTCCATGTGAATTTCATAATTTTTTTTCTGTTTCCATACAAAATATCATTGGGATTTTGGTAGGAATTACATTAAATCTATAGATCACTTTGGGTAATATGGATACTTTAACAATATTAAGTCATCCAATCTATGAATATAGGGTATCTTTCCATTTATTTGTGTCTTCTTTAATTTCTTTCAGCAATATTTTGTAGTTTCAGAGCACATATTTTTGCCTCCTTGATTTCTCCTGAGTATTTTATTCTTTTTAATGCTATAAATTTTTTTCTTAATTTTAAAAATTTTTCTTAATTTTTTTCAGATTATTCATTGTTAGTTTGTAGAAATGCAACTGATTTTTGTGTGTTGATTTTGTATCCTACAACTTTGTTGATTTTTTTTTTTTTTAAATCAGCCTAACTGGTTTCTTTTGTGGAATATTTAGGATTTTCTACATACATACAAGATCATGTCTCCTGTGAACAGAGACAGTATTACTTCTTCCTTTCCTATTTTGATTCCTTTTTTTTTTTCTTTTTCTTGGCTGATTGCTCTGGTTAGGTCTTCCAGTAGGATGTTGAATGGAAGTAGTAAGAATGGGTATCCATGCCTTATTTGTGATCTTAAAGAAAAAGCTTTCAATTTTTCACCATTAAGTATGGTGTTAGTTGTGGACTTTTCAAATATGACTTTATTATGATGCAGTAATTACCTTGTATTCTTAGTTTTTTGAGTTTTTTGTTCGTTTGTTTATTTGTTTGGTTGGTTTTTTGTTTTGTTTTTTTTTGACAGGGAGAGAGCTAGCACAAGCAGGGGGAGTGGGAGTGGGAGTGGGAAAAGCAGGCTCCCTGCTCAGCAGAGATCCTGATGCAGCCCAATCCTAAGGACCCTGGGATCATGACCTGAGCTGAAGGCAGACATTTAACCAACTGAGCTACCCAGGGAACTCTTTGTTGAGTGCTTTTATTACTAAAGAATGTTGAATTTCGCTAAATGCTTTTTCTATATCAATTGAGATGATCATGTAGTTTTTTCTTCATTCTGTTAATTTGGTATATTACACTGATGGATTTTTGTATGTTGAATCTTCCTTGTACTTCAGGAATAAAAAACACTTGGTCATGATGTACAATCCCTTTAATATATTGTTGAATTCAGTTGCAAATATTTTGTTGAAGATATTTTTATCAATATTCATCAGAGATATTGGCCTACAGATTTGCTTGTTTGTTTTGGTAGTATCTATCTGATTTTAGTATCAGGGCAATACTGGCCTCATCTACTGAGTATGGAATTGACATCTCCTCTACAATTTTTTGAAAGTTTGAGATGATATCTTCACTGGAGAATACTATCAAATATTTGAGGAGGAATTAATACCCATTATCTCTAACTATAAGAAAAAGTATAAGTGTGTTCAAATTTTTCTATTTCTTCACAATTCATTCTTGATAGGTTGTTTGTTTCTAGAAATTTATTTTTTTTCCTAGGCTGTCAAATTTATTGACACATAATTGCTGATAGTTGACTGCTGTGATTCTTTTCATTTCTATGGCATCAATTATAATGTTTCCTCCTTTATTTCTAGTTTTTGTTATTTAACTATTTCCTCTTTTTCCCTTAGTCTAGCTGAGGATTTATTGATTTTGTTTATCTTTTCAAAAAATCAACTTTTCATCTTACTGATTTTCCCATTGTTTTTATATTCTCTATTTCATTTATTTCTGCCCGAATATATATTATTTCCTTTCTTCTTCTAACTTTGGTTAATTTGTCCTTCTTTTTTCAGTTTATTATGAAAGAAAGTTTTATAACGTTAGGTAAAAGGTAATTGAGGAGGGTTCAATAAAGATGAGTTACTTGAGGAGGGAGGAGTCAAGATGGCGGAGAAGTAGCAGGCTGAGACTACTTCAGGTAGCGGGAGATCAGCTAGATAGCTTATCTAAAGATTGCAAACACTTACAAATCCAACGGGAGATCGAAGAGAAGAAGAACAGCAGTTCTAGAAACAGAAAATCAACCACGTTCTGAAAGGTAGGACTGGCGGAGAAGTGAATCCAAAGCGATGGGAAGATAGACCGCGGGGGGAGGGGCCGGCTCCCGGCAAGCGGTGGAGCAACGGAGCACAAAATCAGGACTTTTAAAAGTCTGTTCCGCTGAGGGACATCACTCCAGAGGCTTAACCGGGGTGAAGCGCACGCGGGGTCAGCGTGGCCTCAGGTCCTGCAGGGTCACAGAAGGATCGGGGTGTCTGAGTGTCGCAGAGCTTGCAGGTATTAGAACGGAGAAGCCGGCTACAGAGACAGAGCCGAGGAGTGAGCTCTAAGCTTGGGGTTACCTTGAACCGGTCGCAGGCTCAGTCAGCTCGGAGCGTGGCCAGAGGCCAGGGTGACGGGAGCAATTGGGCGCTGTTCTCTGAGGGCGCACTGAGGAGTGGGGCCCCGGGCTCTCGGCTCCTCTGGCCTGAGACTGGGAGGCCGCCATCTTCATTTCCGTCCTCCGGAACTCTATGGAAAGCGCTCAGGGAACAAAAGCTCCCGAAAGCAAACCCGAGCGGATTACTCAGCCCGGCCCCTGGTAAGGGCGGTGCAACTCTGCCTGGGGCTAAGACACTTGAGAATCACTACAACAGGCCCCTCCCCCAGAAGATCAACAAGAAACCCAGCCAGGACCAAGTTCACCTACCAAGGAGTGCAGTTTCAATACCAAGGAGAGCA
Organism: Lontra canadensis; assembly: GCF_010015895.1. Classification (NCBI taxonomy): domain Eukaryota; kingdom Metazoa; phylum Chordata; class Mammalia; order Carnivora; family Mustelidae; genus Lontra; species Lontra canadensis. The sequence continues at coordinate 10,182,193 of NW_022631065.1, read as the reverse complement.
GCGGAATTCCAGAGGAGGAGAAAGCAAAGCACGGAACTCATGGCTTTCTCCCCATGATTCTTTAGCCTTGCAGTTAATTTAATTTTTTTTTCTTTTTCAAATTTTTTTCACTTCTTCTGCTAAATTTTTTTAACTTTTACCCTTTTCTTTTTTAACATTTTTTAACTAGTTTATCTAATATACATATATATTTTTTCCTTTTAATATTTTTTCATTATTGGTTTTCTTTTTTTATTTCTTTTTTCTTTTTTTTTTCTTTCTAAACCTCTTTTTATCCCCTTCACCCCCCGCCCCTGCTCACGATTTGGGATCTCTTCTGATTTGGCTAAAGCATATTTTCCTGGGGTTGTTGCCACCCTTTTAGTATTTTACTTGTTCCTTCATATACTCTTGTCTGGACAAAATGACAAGGCGGAAAAATTCACCACAAAAAAAAGAACAAGAGGCAGTACCAAAGGCTAGGGACCTAATCAATACAGACATTGGTAATATGTCAGATCTAGAGTTCAGAATGACGATTCTCAAGGTTCTAGCCGGGCTCGAAAAAGGCATGGAAGATATTAGAGAAACCCTCTCGGGAGATATAAAAGCCCTTTCTGGAGAAATAAAAGAACTAAAATCTAACCAAGTTGAAATCAAAAAAGCTATTAATGAGGTGCAATAAAAAATGGAGGCTCTCATTGCTAGGATAAATGAGGCAGAAGAAAGAATTAGCGATATAGAAGACCAAATGACAGAGAATAAAGAAGCTGAGCAAAAGAGGGACAAACAGCTATTGGCCCACGAGGGCAGAATTCGAGAGATAAGTGACACCATAAGACGAAACAACATTAGAATAATTGGGATTCCAGAACAAGAAGAAAGAGAGAGGGGAGCAGAAGGTATATTGGAGAGAATTATTGGAGAGAATTTCCCCAATATGGCAAAGGGAACAAGCATCAAAATCCAGGAGGTTCAGAGAACCCCCCTCAAAATCAATAAGAATAGGTCCACACCCCATCACCTAATAGTAAAATTTACAAGTCTTAGTGACAAAGAGAAAATCCTGAAAGCAGCCTGGGAAAAGAAGTCTGTAACATACAATGGTAAAAATATTAGATTGGCAGCAGACTTATCCACAGAGACCTGGCAGGCCAGAAAGAGCTGGCATGATATATTCAGAGTACTAAGCGAGAAAAACATGCAGCCAAGAATACTATATCCAGCTAGGCTATCATTGAAAATAGAAGGAGAGATTAAAAGCTTCCAGGACAAACAAAAACTGAAAGAATTTGCAAACACCAAGCCAGCACTACAGGAAATATTGAAAGGGGTCCTCTAAGCAAAGAGAGAGCCTAAAAGTAGTAGATCAGAAAGGAACAGAAACAATATACAATAACAGTCACCTTACAGGCACTAAATTCATATGGCACTAAATTCATATCTCTAAATAGTTACCCTGAATGTTAATGGGCTAAATGCCCCAATCAAAAGACACAGGGTATCAGAATGGATAAAAAAACAAAACCCATCTATATGTTGCCTACAAGAAACTCATTTTAAAACCGAAGACACCTTCAGATTTAAAGTGAGTGGGTGGAAAAGAATTTACCATGCTAACGGACATCAGAAGAAAGCAGGAGTGGCAATCCTTATATCAGATCAATTAGATTTTAAGCCAAAGACTATAATAAGAGATGAGGAAGGACACTATATCATACTCAAAGGATCTGTCCAACAAGAAGATCTAACAATTGTAAATATCTATGCCCCTAACGTGGGAGCAGCCAACTATATAAACCAATTAATAACAAAATCAAAGAAACACATCAACAATAATACATCAACAAAAACAAAACAAAAACACATCAACAATAATAATAGTAGGGGACTTTAACACTCCCCTCACTGAAATGGACAGATCATCCAAGCAAAAGATCAACAAGGAAGTAAAGGCCTTAAATGACACACTGGTCCAGATGGATATCACCGATATATTCAGAACATTTCATCCCAAAGCAACAGAATACACATTCTTCTCTAGTGCCCATGGAACATTCTCCAGAATAGATCACATCCTCGGTCCTAAATCAGGTCTCAACCAGTATCAAAAGATTGGGATCATTCCCTGCATATTTTCAGACCACAATGCTCTGAAGCTAGAACTCAATCACAAGAGGAAATTTGGAAAGAACCCAAATACATGGAGACTAAACAGCATCCTTCTAAAGAATGAATGGGTCAACCAGGAAATTAAAGAAGAATTGAAAAAATTCGTGGAAACAAATGATAATGAAAATACAACGGTTCAAAATCTGTGGGACACAACAAAGGCAGTCCTGAGAGGAAAATATATAGTGGTACAAGCCTTTCTTAAGAAACAAGAAAGGTCTCAGGTACACAACCTAACCCTACACCTAAAGGAGCTGGAGAAAGAACAAGAAAGAAACCCTAAACCCAGCAGGAGAAAAGAAATCATAAAGATCAGAGCAGAAATCAATGAAATAGAAACCAAAAAAACAATAGAACAAATCAACGAAACTAGGAGCTGGTTCTTTGAAAGAATTAATAAGATTGATAAGCCCCTGGCCAGACTTATCAAAAAGAAAAGAGAAAGGACCCAAATAAATAAAATCATGAATGAAAGAGGAGAGATCACAACTAACACCAAAGAAATACAAACAATTATAAAACATATTATGAGCAACTCTATGCCAACAAATTTGACAATCTGGAAGAAATGGATGCATTCCTAGAGACATATAAACAACCACAACTGAACCAGGAAGAAATAGAAAGCCTGAACAGACCCATAACCAGTAAGGAGATTGAAACAGTCATCAAAAATCTCCAAACAAACAAAAGCCCAGGGCCAGATGGCTTCCCGGGGGAATTCTACCAAACATTTAAAGAAGAACTAATTCCTATCCTCCTCAAACTGTTCCAAAAAATAGAAATGGAAGGAAAACTTCCAAACTCATTTTATGAGGCCAGCATCACCTTGATCCCAAAACCAGACAAGGATCCCATCAAAAAAGAGAACTACAGACCAATATCCTTGATGAACACAGATGCAAAAATTCTCACCAAAATACTAGCCAATAGGATTCAACAGTACATTAAAAGGATTATTCACCACGACCAAGTGGGATTTATTCCAGGGCTGCAAGGTTGGTTCAACATCCGCAAATCAATCAATGTTATAAAACACATTAATAAAAGAAAGAACAAGAACCATATGATACTCTCAATAGATGCTGAAAAAGCATTTGACAAATTACAGCATCACTTCCTGATCAAAACTCTTCAAAGTGTAGGGATAGAGGGCACATACCTCAATATTATCAAAGCCATCTATGAAAAACCCATCGCAAATATCATTCTCAATGGAGAAAAACTGAAAGCTTTTCTGCTAAGGTCAGGAACACGGCAGGGATGTCCGTTATCACCACTGCTATTCAACATAGTACTAGAAGTCCTAGCCTCAGCAATCAGACAACAAAAAGAAATTAAAGGCATCCAAATTGGCAAAGAAGAAGTCAAACTATCACTCTTCGCAGATGATATGATACTATATGTGGAAAACCCAAAAGACTCCACTCCAAAACTGCTAGAACTTGTACAGGAATTCAGTAAAGTGTCAGGATATAAAATCAATGCACAGAAATCAGTCGCATTTCTCTACAACAACAACAAGACAGAAGAAAGAGAAATTAAGGAGTCCATCCCATTTACAATTGCACCCAAAACTATAAGATACCTAGGAATAAACCTAACCAAAGAGACTAAGAATCTATACACAGAAAACTATAAAGTACTCATGAAAGAAATTGAGGAAGACAGAAAGAAATGGAAAAATGTTCCATGCTCCTGGATTGGAAGAATAAATATTGTGAAAATGTCTATGCTACCTAAAGCAATCTACACATTTAATGCAATTCCTATCAAAGTACCATCCATTTTTTTCAAAGAAATGGAACAAATGATCCTAAAATTTATATGGAACCAGAGAAGACCGCGAATAGCCAAAGGAATATTGAAAAAGAAAGCCAAAGTTGGTGGCATCACAATTCCAGACTTCAAGCTCTATTACAAAGCTGTCATCATCAAGACAGCATGGTACTGGCACAAAAACAGACACATAGATCAATGGAACAGAATAGAGAGCCCAGAAAGAGACCCTCAACTCTATGGTCAACTAATCTTCGACAAAGCAGGAAAGAATGTCCAGTGGAAAAAAGACAGCCTCTTTAATAAGTGGTGTTGGGAAAATTGGATAGCCACATGCAGAAAAATGAAATTGGATCATTTCCTTACACCACACACGAAAATAGACTCAAAATGGATGAAGGACCTCAATGTGAGAAAGGAATCCATCAAAATCCTTGAGGAGAACACAGGCAGCAACCTCTTCGACCTCAGCCGCAGCAACATCTTCCTGGGAACATCGCCAAAGGCAAGGGAAGCAAGGGCAAAAATGAACTATTGGGATTTTATCAAGATCAAAAGCTTTTGCACAGCAAAGGAAACAGTTCACAAAACCAAAAGACAACTGACAGAATGGGAGAAGATATTTGCAAACGACATATCAGACAAAGGGCTAGTGTCCAGAATCTATAAAGAACTTAGCAAACTCAACACCCAAAGAACAAATAATCCAATCAAGAAATGGGCATAAAACATGAACAGACATTTCTGCAAAGAAGACATCCAGATGGCCAACAGACACATGAAAAAGTGCTCCATATCACTCGGCATCAGGGAAATACAAATCAAAACCACAATGAGATACCACCTCACACCAGTCAGAATGGCTAAAATTAACAAGTCAGGAAATGACAGATGCTGGCGAGGATGCGGAGAAAGGGGAACCCTCCTACACTGTTGGTGGGAATGCAAGCTGGTGCAACCACTCTGGAAAACAGCATGGAGGTTCCTCAAAGTGTTGAAAATAGAACTACCCTATGACCCAGCAATTGCACTGCTGGGTATTTACCCTAAAGATACAAACGTAGTGATCCGAAGGGGCACGTGCACCCGAATGTTTATAGCAGCAATGTCTACAATAGCCAAACTATGGAAAGAACCTAGATGTCCATCAACAGACGAATGGATAAAGAAGAAGTGGTATATATACACAATGGAATACTATGCAGCCATCAAAAGAAATGAAATCTTGCCATTTGCGACGACGTGGATGGAACTAGAGGGTATCATGCTTAGCGAACTAAGTCAATCAGAGAAAGACAACTATCATATGATCTCCCTGATATGAGGGAGAGGAGATGCAACATGGGGGGTTAAGGGGGTAGGAGAAGAGTAAATGAAGCAAGATGGGATTGGGAGGGAGATAAACCATAAGTGACTGTCAATCTCACAAAACAAACTGAGGGTTGCTGGAGGGAGGGGGGTTGGGAGAGAGGGGGTGGGGTTATGGACATTGGGGAGGGTATGTGCTATGGTGAGTTCTGTGAAGTGTGTAAACCTGGCGATTCACAGACCTGTACCCCTGGGGAAAAATATATATATTATATGTTTATAAAAAATAAAATTAAAAAAAAAAGATGAGTTACTTGATCATTTTTATAGTCTATGAGATGAGATAATGACACAGGTTGAATCACAAATCAGTGAAGAAGAGAAAGATAATTTAATAAATGGCTCTAGAACAATAGATTAACTATTAGCAGAAAGTCAATTTATACATTTACCTTATATTACAAGACAAATCCCCAAAAGTATTAAACAATTAAGTGTGAAAAATAACTTCCAATTGAAAAATTTCTATTAAAAGCAAGAAAAAAATAAGAATGGAGCCAATTCTATTCTTATTAAATGTTGTTTACAAAACACTTGTTAATAAACTGCGATGGACCTTAAGCTGAACATTGGAAAAGGAAAGACACAATATAACAAAAATATTGACAAAACAAGTTCACTATAAATTATGAAAACAAAAAATAAAAGCATAGTTAGAATTAATATGAGTTGAGTAAGATAGCCAGATATAAGATAAATACTTTAAAAAATCAATTGCTTTCCTATAAATCAGCAGTAATTTAAATATATAATGGAAAAAGATGCCACTCTTCATAGCGATGGCAGTGAACATACACACAGAGACATTAATTAGGAATAACTTTCACAAAAATTGTTGAAACTACTAAAAAACTTTATAATTTTACTGATTATTACAGTGTTATTAAATGGAAAACTAAATATAACAATGTAATTTTATTCTGAAATTATAGTAATGATAATCATATTTACAATGAGGGGTGGTTTTTTTTTAATGCTTGTCAAAATAGTTCTATAGTTAACCTTAGTATAAAAATACTAAGTGAGAAATCTTCAGAGGAAAAATACAGCAATGAAAAAGAATGGGAGTGTGTGGAAGGATGGTTGGTGACACCAAATAGTAAAACATGTTATTAAGCTGTAATGATTAGGGTGAAACTACTATAATAATTATTCAATTAATGATATAGACAGACACAAAAATAGACACCAGAACACAAAATACTTTATGATGAAGGGAAAATCTCAAACTAATGATAAAAGAATAAATGGATTTTTCAACAAGTGATGTGAGGAAGATTGATACATAGGAAAAAAGATAGGGGAGATATACTAAAAATTAACAGTGGCTATCTAAATGGTAGATATTGGGTAATTTTAATTTTTTCTTGACACATTTCTATAGTGTTCAAATTTTCTACAATGAACATGCTTCTCTTCAATTATGAAAATAAAATTATTATATAAAATAATCACAATAAACATTATTTATAAATGTTAAAGTTCAGAATATTAAAGTAATATTAACAAATATATTTCCCTCTAACCTAGAATTCTATATCTAGCAATATTGTCAATATAACATAAAGTAATTAAATTAATTTCAGAATTCAAAAAATTGATAAAATGTGTTTGGCTAATAGAGTTAGGTAACTACTAGCAAATTCATCAACCCATTGCTTGGTCTTCTTGGCCCTTATTCTATCTCTCTATCTATCCTAAGGGGAGGATATCAGCATCTGATGAGTTGATGTAGCTTTAAAGTCTTTGTATTAACAGATTCATTAGCCTCAAATGAAATGCAGAATGGGCCCAGTCTGCTTTTTAGGTTTGTAATAGCCTGGAAAGATGATTGTTCCAAGGATCAAAGGCAGTGGGCTCTACACCAACTCTTCCAATATCAAGCTATGTAACCTTGAGTAACTTATTTTGTTCTTTTTTCCTTTCCCAAATACAGTTAAAACATAATAAAATTCTATAACTTATAAATTAACTTGCATATTATTTTCAAAACCGTAAAACCCTGTGAAAAAAGAAGCACACTTTGGAAAATTTCCTATTTACCCAGATACCATCTTGCCACTTAAATCTTCCTAGCTAACTTCGGAAAGGAATTATGTGAATGTTTTCAGTAACAGTTATTTAACAATTGCAGGGATCACAGAGAATTACTGTCTCGAGACAATGTTCTATTTGTAATATTTGGGATTAAGGTGAATACCCATGGTTTAATGGGCTGAATCTAATTTATACCCCTTTAATATTTTAGAATTACGGAAGTATCGTTTGCATGGGATCTCTGGTGCCTCTGGGATTGCTAATTAATGGCTGGGCTTATTTTCAGGGACGCTGGAATATAATGATAGCTGAATTATACATGGACTTAGTTGACCCTTTAACCTGTGTATTTCCAAAACTTAAGAGCACCCAGGATGGCTGCATTTGCTGGGACAGGTCAGTTGTTGTTGTTGTTTTTTTTTTTTTTTTTTAAGTAAATAAACAACTGAGAAGATCAAGAAAAGTCAGCTACAGGTAGAGTGCTTGTGTGCTTATCAGCAAAGGATTAAAAACCAATTCCACACCTGATAAATAAGGTACAGCTAATCTGATTACACTATAAAGATTTTAAACAGGCCTTCCCTTTCGAACGCCACATTTAGTTCTCAATGGTAGGGATCACCACGATCTTGCCTGTTTGCTTGCTTGCTTGCTTTCTGTTCTTTCTCTTTCTTTCTTTCCCCTCTCTTTTTCTTTCTTTCTTCCTTCCGTTCATTCTTTCTTTCTTTCCGATTTTATTTATTTATTTGACAGAGAGAGAGAGCCCAAGGAAGGAAAGTAGCAGAGGGAGTGGGAGAAGCAGACTCCCTGTTGAGCAGGGAGCCCAACTTGGGGCTCTGTCCTGAGCCATGATCCTGAGATCATGACCTAAGCTGAAGGCAGATGCTTAACCAACTGAGCCACCCAGGTGCCCCACACTCTTGCTTTCTTCACAGTGGTTCATGTGGAAGAACAAATATACACAAGGGCTGAAAGTTTTAGAGCCAGGCACACCTACACTTACATTTTAGCTCTGCCAAACACAAGCTCTATAAACACATGCAAGTTATTTAACCACTCCAAGCCTTGATTTACTCATCTGTAAATTGGGAATGATACTAGTATTACCTTCCTCAGGGGTATTTTGGAGGGGTAAAAGAGATAATGTGTATGTCTTTAGCACTATATTGATCATATACATGGCACATGTGTTACATATGCATATATTAAGAGCAACGTAACCCCCATCTACCTAAACATCTCATTTGTTGTATCTTCACAACATATTCACAAATATCTTCATAATATTTGTTGAGTGAAAGGACTCTAATAACTGCTTCTTCTTCTTCTTCTTGCCTCTTCATGTGGAGGGCTGGTAATAGCTCCTTTTTATTACTATCCCAGGTTACTGTCCTATCCTTTGGACAGATTTCCTTAAATGTTTAAATAGTCTCTTTTTAACACTCCTCAGTTTACCCAGTTTGAGTTTGCCCCTGTTTTCTGCCAGAACTCTGTCTGACATAGGGAGTCTTTAATGCAGAAAAAATATATAGTTTCAAAGTTTCCACTAACTCTCTGATTTACAGGAATATAGACTGAAGACCTTTGGGCAAATCATTCCTCAGTTCTGGGAAAGCCACCTAAAAGGGTCCCTCACTGGTAGGCAAAGGTGAAATGAAAAACCTTAGGCTGAGAGGTGTCCTCACATTATTTAAAATAGGCCAATATCTTGGGAGAATGATATGTTCCACAATAGGAAATTAGTTAGGTACATTAGGGTATATTCATTGATGAAATAATAGAAGCCACAAAATTATGTCAAGGTTTCAGCATTAGGTAAATTATGGTACGTGAAATGAATAAGAACTTCCAAAATGAACGATTGGGGTAGAATGGGAATATTTAGTATCTGTAAACTCATTTTTGTAAGGACTTCTAGGCATCAGAGATACAAACATGAACATACATGATGACAAAATCCATGAGGGCAGGGATGTTAGTCACTGAAAAATCTGCAGCCATGTTTAAAAAACTGCATTTTCTGTGTCTGTGTGCTGTCTATGTCCTCCACTAGAATATCAGCTCTAGGTGGGCAGAGATCCAGGTCTGTTTTGTTCACTACTATATCAACTGTGCTTTAGTGTCTGCTATGTAGGAGAGGTTTAATACATGTTTGTTGAATGAATGACACTTTGCTACACGTTCTTTGCCAATTAAAACAATTTTCCAATAACTTTTTTCATTTTTTAAATTTAAGTTCAATGAACCAACTTACAGTACATCGTTAGCTTTACATTTAGTTAGTAACTTTTTGACATTTAGTGAAATAGCTTTTTAAAGAGCTTTACTGGTATGTAATTCACATAACAAAATTTACTCACTGAAAATATATTTACAGACTTGAGCAACCATCACTACAATCAATTTTAGAATATTTTCATCAGCCTCGAAGGAAACCCCTTACCCATTAGCAGTTAATTCATTATTCCTTTTCTCTAGTCCCTGGAAACCACTAATTTGCCTTCTTTTTTCTATGTATTTCATATAAATGAAATCTTAATATGGGAACTTTGTGACTGGCTTCCTTAACTTAACATAAAGTTTACAAGGTTCATCCATGTTATAGCATGTATTAGTACTTAATTATTTTTTTAGCTAAATAATATCACATTGTGTGAATATACCACATTGTGTTTATTTGTCCTTCCTTTGATGGAATATTTGGGTTGTTTCCATATAATTTTTCAGTGTAATTAAAAATAATTGACATGTAACATTGTGTAAGTTCAAGGTATGCAATATGATTTTAATACATGAATATAATGTGAAATACCACAGCAAAGTTAGCTAACACATTCATTACCTCACATAATTACTATTTTGGATTTTTTTTTCTTATTGTTATGTTAATAACATAACATAGCAACTTTCAAATATATGATACAGTATTTTAGAGTCACCATGCTGTACATTAGATCCCTAGGATTTATTCATACTGTAATCAAAAGTTTGTACCTTTGACCAACATCTCCCCATTTCCCCCACCTCTCACCCTCTGACAATCACAATTCTACTGTTTCTATGAGTTTTATGTTTTTAGATTCCACATATAAGTGAGATTACAGTTTTGTCTTTCTCTAACTGACTTATTTCACCTAACGAAATGTCCTCGAGTTTCATCCACATTGTTGCAAATGGCAGGGTGTCCTTCATTTCTTTTTATGGCTGATACTGTCACTTTTGTGTGTGTGTGTGTGTGTAGGTACAACATGGAATATATATCTATATATAATTAATATATTTATATATACATATTATACATATAACGTTTTCTTTATCCACTCAACCATCAGTGGACACTTGGGTTTTCCTCCATGCCTTGAAAACTGTGAATAATACTGCCGTGAACATGGGATTGCAGAGATCTCTTTGAGACAGTGACTTTATCTCCCTTGTGTATATACCCAGAAGGGGGATTGCTGGATGATATGGTAGTGTCCTTGTATGTGATATATTATTTTTCTTTTGCTGCTTTCAAGATTTTATCTTTGTCTTTGGCTTTTTTACTCTGATGTGTCTGAGTCTAGATCTCCCATATTTATGTTATGGAGTGTGTTGAGCTTTTTGCATATGAAGATTAATGTGGGTTTGTTTTCTTTTTCAATTTGGGAAGTTTTCAGCCATTTTTGCTTTGAGTATTTTTTCTGCTCATTTTTTCCTCTTCTTTCTTCTATTATGAATATGTTTTAGTGCTTAATGATGTCTCATATTTCTCTGAGACTCTGCTTATTTATCTCCATCATTTCTCTATTCAGTTCTAATTGTACAATCTCTATTCTTCTATGTCCAACTTTCCTGATTCTTTTTTCTGCCAATCCAAATCTACTGTTAAGCCATCTAGTGAATTTTTCATTTTTGTTATTGTACTTTTCAATTCTAAAATCTCCATTGTTTTTGTTTTATATTTTCTATCCTTTTATTGACATTATCTATTTCATGAAACATTGTCATCGCCCTTCTCCTGATTCTTTAAGCATGATTTCCTTTAGTTCTTTGAACATACCTATAATACCTGCTTTGAAGTCTTTTTCTGCTAAGTCCAACATCTGGGCCCTCTCAAAAGTTGTTTCTATTGCCTACCTTTACCTGTGTCTAGGTAATACTTTCCTGTTTCTTCTCACTTGTCATAATTTTTTTGTTGAAAGGTGGACATTTAGATGATATATTGTAGCAATTCTGAGTACTAATTTACCATCTCCCTAATTCCCCCCAACACAGGGGCTTGGTAGTATTTTTTTCTGGCTTGCTTATTTGTTTAATGATTTACCTGGGCTATTTCAACCTATTTCCCTCTGTGTGCAGCCTCTGATGTAGCTCCTCAGTGGGTGTAGTCTTGTCATCCCAGGATGATGTTGGTTTTAATATGGTTCTCTTTGACAGTTTACTTCCCTGATCTCTCTGTTAAGGTGTCTGCTTCTCTTGGTATCACACCCAGCTGATAACCTGCACTGATTGCCAGCTGATTGCTCTGTTGTTTTTAGCAATGTTATAGATCAGACTTTGAAGCAACTTGTAGCTTCACAGTCGAATCTAGTTCAATCCAGGCTCCTCTGAAAGGGTAGTTTTGGAGACAGTCTTTGAGGCTTGTTTCAATTCCAGCAGGGCTCTTCCTAGCTATCTCTTTCATTGGTTTTCTAGTTAAATTTAAGGCTGCTCTAGAGTTGAGCTGGTTGTTCTCATTGTTCTTCAACAGGAAGCCTGGAGTTGGGGGTAGAGATTTTTGGTGGCCTGTTTCTTCTGGGATGATATGGTCATGGACTGGAAACTAGGGAAGAAGCAGTCCTGTGTTCCTGGCTTCATCTGCTCATATTAGAGCTTCCATCATGCCAACCTGGGGGACAGAAGAGGGAGCAGATCATGGCTCAATGCCATAGGCTCTCACTCTTCTTTTCTTTTCTTTCTTTTTTTTTTAAGATTATTTATTTATTTTTTGACAGAGAGAGGGAGAGATCACAAGTAGGCAGAGAGGCAGGCAGAGAGAGAGGGGGAAGCAGGCTCCCTGCTGAGCAGAGAGCCCGATGTGGCACTCGATCCCAGGACCCTGAGATCATAATCTGAGTGGAAGGTAGAGGCTTAACCCACTGAGCCACTCAGGTGCCCCGGCTCTCACTCTTCTTATCAAGATGCCAGGTTTTCTTGAATGAATGTTTCTCCATTTGTCATATGTCCTTAGAACAATTTCCAGAGACTTGAAAAAGATTTTTTTATTACTTTTCACCAGTTACAGTTGTTTTGCTGAGAAGAGAGTCTGCAGAACAACTCACATGGCCATTCCAGAGATCCTAATAACTATCTTTTAGGAAATATATCGATACCTGTTTCAAGTTTTACATATTCAAAAAATGATAGGAGGACGGAAATGCACAAAGACAATCAGAGGAGAAGCTAATTCCATGGCGGATATGCAGAGGATTACAGACATACACTTTAGATTGTATTTCTAACTGTGTGGCATCATTTTATTAGCACTCCTCTGTTATTCAAGAAGCCTTAGGGTATCACAAGACCAGATTGTTGAAATAACATCAAACAACATTTGTGTGGCACTTAACAGTGTTAGTCTTTTCATTTACATAATCTTATGGCTGCTATATGATACTAAACTTGCTCACGATGGAGTCTTTCAGGCTTTGCAATCTCTGCCTTATCTTTTTCTGCCTCTGCTTTGCATATAGTACTGAGAAGAGTGAATGTAAACCCTGTTAGAGAATAAATGGCTATAGCTTCCTTTAGTCATTTATTTTTCCTTTCTAAAGCATATGGTTTATTGGTATTTGTTGGGAGTACATAATGTACATAGCATTGTATGTAAATTTATGTATGATTTATTCATAGTGAACTTTCTTTCATCAAGAATGTAAGGTAACTTTCAAAAATCTATACAGCAAGATAAAATAAATAAAAAGAGACGAAGGGAAATATCACTGTGAAAAAGTAAGATAGTGTGCCTGGTTGTAGCATTGAAAAGCCCATATCCGTGGTGCCTGGGTGACTCAGTGGGTTAAAGCCTCTGCCTTCGGCTCAGGTCATGATCTCAGGGTCCTGGGATCGAGCCCCACATCGGGCTCTCTGCTCAACAGGGAGCTTGCTTTCCCCTCTCTCTGCCTGCCTCTCTGTTTACTTGTGATTTCTGTCTGTCAAATAAACAAATAAAATCTGAAAGAAAGAAAGAAAGAAAGAAAGAAAGAAAGAAAGAAAGAAAGAAAGAAAGAAAAGCCCATATCCAGGGAAACCCCTGAGTCCCAGGCAAACCAAAATAGTTGGTCATCTTAATAATATCAGCAAACCATTATTTGGCTTTTTCAGTATACTGAACCCTGTTCTAAGCACTTTACATTTACTATCTCATTTTATCCTCAAAACGACTGTTTGATGGAAATTACTATTTTCATGCCCATTTTATAAAAGGAAACTGAATCACAAAAATGTTAAATAATCTGTCCAAAGTTACACATATATTAAGTGGTGGGGCTGCGATTCAAAGCTAGGACCCTGAATTCCAGAATTGAAGTTCCTTACCACAAGCTATAAGGTACATTTGAGGCCCTCTATAAGTGTTACATATTTGACTCTAAGTTGCTTAGCAGTCAAAGTGAAGAGGAAAATGTGATTAGTTACAAAATTTACATTGTCCATAAAATAAACCGTTTCTAGGAGCACAGTATCTCTAGTGCTAAGACCATCCATTTACTCAGTAAATAATTACCAAGTGCTTACTATGAGCAGACATTGTTGTAGGTGCTGGAGATACAGCGGTGGATAACACAAATTGAACCTGTCTTTATGGACCTGACAGGCCAAAGAATAGATAGATACCCATTAGAAGGATATGGATGTCACTGAAAGAAGAAAGCAGGAGGAAGATGGGAGCTTCTGAGGAGTGAGGAGGCTACAATTTTAGACAGGATGGTAAGGGTAGAACTCAATGAGAAGATGATACTTGAAAAAAGTCTTGAAAGAGAGGGTTTTGTTTTAGGTGGAGGAAACAACAGGGACAAGGGCCTTCCCTCAGTGATCTCTCAAAGGGACTTGGTGAGTCTGAGGCACTTAGAGCAGAATAAGTCAAAGAAGGAAGAGTAAGATATGAAATTAGAGAGGACATGAGATAAGGCAAGTCTTTGTCAGGAATTGTACAGACTCTGGCATTTACTGTGAATGAAATGGGGGTTTGACAGAGAACTGATGTGACCTGGTTTGTATTTTTAAAGGATATCTCTAATTGCCCTATTGTGAATTGATATAGGAAGAAATGAGGAATCAGGGACATTAGGAAGAAGGTGACATCAGTCAGCCAGGTGAGAGATGAAGGCTTGGAATGGTGAGGTATCAGGTGTGATGAGAACTTGTTTTGCCAATATAATTTTTGAGATTAAAGTCAATAGGATTTGTTGATGGACGGATGTAAGGTATGAGAAAGATGGGGCAAGGAAGACTTCAAGGTTTGGGAATAATTGAAAGGATATCCACTAACTGAGTTGAGGAAACCTGAAAGGGCCAGGGGGTCAGGTTTTATAGACAAAGAGCAGAAGCTCAATTCTGGACAATTTGAGTTTGCGGTATTTGCTAGATTCCAGCTGGAGGTGCTTGATAAGCCATTGGAAAGGTGATTCTGGAATTGAGAGATTTGGGCTAGAAATAAAAATATAAGAATCACCAACATAAAAATTATATTTAAAACCATGAAACTCAGTGAGATCAATAGGAAATGAGGTAAAATATAAAAGAAAAGTGGACCTGAGTCCTCGAGCCATCCAATATTAAGAATCAGGGAGAAGATGAGGATCCAATAAAAAATACAAAGAAGGCGTAGGCAGTGATGTAGGACACCAAGCTGGACAAGGGGCTTTGAAGGCCACAGGAAGTAACAGTTTCAAGGAAGGGACAGCAATTAACTTTGTCAAATACTACTACTGGAAAGATTAGAATAGGGACTGAGAATTAACTATTGGAATTAGTAACGTGTGGGTCATTGGTAATCTTGATAAGAGCAGTTTCAGGAGAGTGGGGAGGTCAATAGTTTAAAGGCAGAACAGCAAATTAAATGGAGCTGATAATATAGACCAGGATTCAGCAAACTGTGATCTAAATTTGGCCTGCCATCTGTCTTTATAAATAAAGTTTTATTGGAATACAGCCAAGCCTACGCACTTATGTGTCTCTGGCTGTTTTTGCATAACAATGGCACAGTTAACAGAGCCCATTGGCCTGCAAAACCTAAAATACTTACTCTCTGGAATTTACAGAAAACATTTGCTAACTTATGCTATAGACAATAATCTTGAGTTTTATTTTGAAAGGGGACAGAAATTAGGTTATATTAGGGAAATAAAGTAGACTCAAGAGAGGAATTTGTCCTAAAGAGAAAGACTATAATGTACTGAACTACAACTTTAGCTTCAACTATAGGAGAAACACAGCACTGAGTTGTTATTTTTTTTTTTAAGATTTTTATTTATTTATTTGACAGACAGATCACAAGTAGGCAGAGAGGCAGGCAGAGAGAGAGAGGAGGAAGCAGGCTCCCCACTGAGCAGAGAGCCCGATGTGGGGCTCGATCCCAGGACCCTGGGATCATGACCTGAGCTGAAGGCAGAGGCTTTAACCCACTGAGCCACCCAGGTGTCCCCACAGCACTGAGTTTTAAAGGGCTGTTTCTTATAACCAACACCACAGAAATACAATTGTAAGAGAATATTATGAAAAACTATATGCCAACAAATTGGACAACCTAAAAGAAATGGATAAATTCCTAGAAACATATAACCTACAAAACTGAAGCAAGAAGAAATAAGAAATTTGAATAGACTGATTATCAGCAAGGAGATTAAACCAGTAGCCAGAAAACTCCCAACAAACAAAAGCCCAGGACCAGGTGGCTTCACAGGGAAATTCTACCAATCAATTAAAAGAGTTGTGGAGCATAAGAAATAACACGGAGGACATGGAGAGATGGAGAGGTGAAGGGAGTTGGGGGAAATTGGAGGCAGAGACAAACCATGAGAGACTGTGGACTCTGAAAAACAGTATGAGGGGTTTGGAGGGGTGGGGGGTGGGAGGTTGGGTGAGCCTGGTGGTGGGTATTATGGAGGGCACGTATTGGATGGAGCACTGGGTGTGGTGCATAAACAATGAATTCTGGAACACTGAAAAGAAATTTAAAAATAAATAAAAATTTAAAAAAAAAAGAGTTATATCTATTCTTCCAAACTATTAAAAAAAAAATAGAAGAGGAAGGAAAACTTCCAAATTCATTCTATGTGGCCAGCATTACCCTGATATAAAAACCAGATAAAGACACCACAAAAAAAGAGGACTGTAGGCCAATATCTTTGATGAACATAGATGCAAAAATTCTCAACAAAATATTAGCAAACCAAATCTAACAATACATTAAGAAATCATTTACCATGATCAAGAGAGATTTATTCCCAGTATGCAAGGGTGGTTCAATATTCACAAATCAATCAACATGATACATAAAATCAATAAGAGAAAGGATAAAATCCGTATGATCATTTCAACAGATATAGAAAATGCATTTGACAGGGGCTCCTGGGCAGCTCAGTAGGTTAAGGCTCTACCTTCAGCTCAGGTCATGATCTCAGGGTCCTGGGATTGAGCCCCGCATCTGGCTCTCTGCTCAGTGGGGAACCTGTTTCCCCCTCTCTCTCTGCCTGCCTCTCTGCCTACTTGTGATCTCTCTCTGTCAAATAAATAAATAAAATCTTAAAAAAAAAGAAAGTACATTTGACAATATCCATCCATGATAAAAACTCTAAACAAAGTAGGTTTAGTGGTAACATACCTCAACATCATAAAGGCCATATATGACAGACCCACAGCAAACACCATACTCAATGGGGAAAAACTGAGTACTTTCTCCCTAAGGAGAAAGAACAAGGAACAAGACAAGGATGTCCACTCTCACCACTTTTCTTCAACATAGTACTAGAAGTCCTAGTCACAGTGACCAGACAAGAAGAAGAAATAAAAGGCATCCAAATTAGGAAGAAGTAAGACTTGCACTGTTTGCAGATGACATAATACTGTGGATAGAAAACCCTAAAGATGCCAACAAAAACTAGTAGTACTAATAAATGAATTCAGTAATGTCACAGGATATAAAAGCAATGTGTAGAAATATGTTGCATTTCATACACTAATAATGAAGCAACAGAAAGAGAAATTAAGAAAGCAATCCAATTTACAATTGCACCAAAAGTAACAGGATACCTAGGAATAAACCTAACCAAAGAAGTGAAAGACATGTACTCTGAAAACTATAAAACACTTATGAAAGTAATTGAAGATGACACAAAGAAATGGAAAGACATTTATGCTCACCTATTGGAAGAATAAATATTGTTAAAATGTCTGTACTACCCCCCAAAATCTATAGATTTAATGCAATCCCTATCAAAGTACCAACAGCATTTTTCATAGAACTAGAGCAAAAATCCTAAAATTTACATGGAACCACAAAAGACTCCAAATTGCCAAAACAGTATTGAAAAAGAAAAGTAAAGCTGGAGGTACCACAATCCAGACTTTAAGTTATATTACAAAGCTGTAGTAATCAAAACAGTATGGTATAGGCACAAAAATAGACACATAGATCAACAGAACAGAATGGAAACCCAGAAATAAACCTATAATTAAATGGTCAATTAATCTCCACAGCAGGAAAAAAAGTCAAATGGGAAAAGGACAGTCTCTTAAACAAATGGTGGGAAAACTGGCCAGCTACATGCAAAAGAATGGAGCTGGACCACTTTTTTACACCATACACAAAAATAAATTCAAAGTGGATTAAGGACCTAAATGTGAGACCTGAAACTATAAAAATTCTAGAAAAGAGCATAGGCAGTAATGTCTCTGACATCAGCTGTAGCAACATTTTCCTAGATATGTCTCCTGAGGCAAGGGAAATAAAAGCAAAATTAAATTACTGGGACTACATCAAAATAAAAAGCTTCTGCACAGCAAAAGAAACAACAACAAAACTACAAGACAACCTACTGAATGGGAGAAGATATTTTCAAATGATATATCTAATAAATTGTTAGTATCCAAAATATATAAAGAACTTATATAAACCAACACCCCCAAAATAAATAATCCAAATTAAAAAATGGACAGAAGACATGAACAGACATTTCTCCATAGAGGACATGCAGATGGTCAACAAACACATGAAAAGATGCTCAACATCACCCATCATCAGGGAAATACAAATCAAAACTACAATGAGATGTCACTTCACACCTGTCAGAATGGCTAAAATCAAGTATACAGGAAACAAGTGTTGGTGAGGATGTGGAGAAAAAGGAACCCTCTTATACGGTTGGTGGGAGTGCAAACTGGTGCAGCCACTGTGGAAAACAGTATGGAGCTTCCTCAAAAAAATTAAAAATAGAACTACCCTACAGTCCAGTAATTATGATACCATTTACCAAAAAAATACAAGAACATTAATTCAAATGAATACATGCAGCTCTATGTTTATAGAAGAATTATTTACAATAGCAAAATTATGGAAGCAGCCCATGAGTCCATTGATAGATGAATAGATAAAGAAGAATTGGTATATATATATACGATTGAATATTACTCAGCCATAAAAAGGAATGAAATCTTGCCATTTGCAATGAATGGGTGGAGCCAGAGAGTATAATGCTAAGTGAATTAAGTCAGTCAGAAAGACAAATTCTATATGATTTCACTCATATGTGGAATTAAGAAACAAAACAAATAAGCAATGATAAAAAAGACAGAGAGAGAGGAATACAAGCCAAGTAAAAGACTCTTAACTATTGAGAACAAACTGATGGCTGCCAGAGTGCGGGGCGGGGGGGGGGGGGGGGGGGGGGTAAATCGGGGGGATGGGTTAATAGATGATGGGGATTAGGGAACGTACTTGTTATGATGAGCACTGGGTTTTGTATGGAAATGTTGAATCATTATATTGTAAACCTGAAACTAGTATTATACTGTATGTTAACTAACTGGGATTAAAACAAAATAAAATAAAATAATAAAAGGTTGTTTCTTAAATCAGCCAAAGGCAACATTTTAAAATACTGTTTGTAGAAATATTTAAAGGGTGCCAGTGTACTGCAATTCAGGGATGTGGCTTCCCAGTACCTTAGGTAAACCAGGGGTAGTATTTATGTATGTGGGAAGGAATGTCCTCTACACATTTAGGTCATTCTCCACCTACATACCTACCAATCTACCTACCTTCCTTCCTTCCTTCCTCCCTCCCTCCCTCTCTCTTTCTTTTCTTTCTTTCTTTCTTCCTTTCTTTCTTTCTTCCTTTCTTTCTTTCTTTCTCTCTCTCTCTCTCTCTCTGATAGAACTTTAAAGAATAGACAGTTGTTTTGCTTACTTGGCAAGTACCAGAAGTATAGCTAGTGTGTGCTGCAAACTTGGCATTTAGCCAAGCACTGTGGTCAGTTTCAAACAGGAACATGATATGGTCCTTAACATAAAGCAGTTTTCCATCTGGGGAAAGAGATAAAACAGGCACATGCATTTGCAACAGTACAAGGCAGCATGTGATACTAACAAAAGTAGTGAAGGTTTCTTGAGCAACAAGACTGAACTGAGCTGGGCTTTTTCACTGTGGTAGCGCTGTGGTCAGTTTCAAACAGGAACATGATATGGTCCCTAGCATAAAGCAGTTTGCCATTTGGGGAAAGAGATAAAACAGGCACATGCATTTGCAACAGTGCAAGGCAGCATGTGATACTAACAAAAGTAGTGAAGGTTTCTTCAGCAACAAGATTGAACTGAGCTGGGCTCTTCCCCCCCACCCCCCAACAGACTTCCACATTCTAGTAGGTGACGTCTTTCCAGATGCTCATATTGGATGACTTGACTGTTTCTCTTATATTCCATATCTAATTTCTTCAGGAAGGCAGTGAGCTTTGCCTTTCAATTATATCCCACATCCAATCACTTCCTACCACCTCCCTGGCTAGCCCCCTCTTGTCTTCCCTCCCCCACTCTGCACCCCAAGCCCTAGCCTGAGCCTCCACCACCTCTCACTTGAGATACAGCAGTAGCAACAGGTCTCCCTGACTTTACTTTTCTCTCTTACAACCTATTCTTAGCAAAGACCAGAGTGAGTCCTTTAAAATACAAGTCAGATCATGCCACTCCTTTTCTCAGAATCCTATAGGATGTAGCTCAGAGAAGGTCAACACTGAGACTGACCTTCATGGCTCCAAGTGATCAGAGCCTCTTATTGGTTTGTCCTCATCTCCTGCCCCTCTCCCCTGGCTCTTTCTGATCATGCTAGCTCCTTGCCATTAGGCCTTGGCTTGAGCTTGGAGTGCTCTCTCTCCCTGGCTTTCCATTCGGTTCACTGTTTCACCTCCTTTGAGTCTTTGTTCCAATTCCATCTTGGTGAGGCTTCTTGATTCCTACTCAGTAGTGCCTCAGAAACACAACTTCCCCCACTTCCCGCTCAGTCCTCTCATTACCTCACCCTGCTTTACTTTTCCTTTTTGTTTCATACCAGCTGTCATTGTCTAACACACTCTCACTCTAACACTTACCCCCTCAGTCTCTTCATAGTTAATTGTCTGTTTCCCTCACTAGTATATAAGATTCGTGTCCTTCTTGGTGTGTTTTGTTGAATATCTATAATAGTGCCTGGTACACAGGAGGCTCAATAAGTATTTGTTTACTAAATAAATGAGTTCTGACTATATGAGTGGTACTGTATTAACCACTTTATACAAATTATGGAATTGAATCTTCACAGAACATCATGAACATTCTCATTTATTGATGAGAAAACACACATATTGGGGTAAGCAACTTGCCCAAAGTCACAAAGCTAACATGTGGCAGACCTGGGATTCAAGCCCAGGGAAAGAGAGACTTATTGAAGAGAGACTATCCACTCCCGAAACTGGGACAACTGCAATGAGCTGCAACTTCCAGGAACCTTGCCAGTAGGGCCCTCATCCTTATAAGGACACTTGAATAGGAGGGAAGTTTGCTGGATAATTAGCCTGACTCTGTTGACATATAAACTCCTGAACTGTGATTTGCTGCTTGCATTTAACATTCATTGCTCAAAGAACAGTTAACAGCCTCATTGTACTTTGTTTCAATTAATCATGGAAGAAAAGGCAGGTATAGAAGTGAGGCTGGATTTTAAAGGCTTCTTGGCCTTTGGTTTGACAGAGCATGTTTTTACACCTCACATTACAGCTAGAAAATCTCTTACAACTGTAAAGCAAGACATTGACATGAGATGCCACAGTGCTCCATTTCAAAGTGGTCTATATGCATTATCTCATTTAATCTTGCAACAACCCCATCAAGTAAGCATATCAGTTACCTTTTTTCACAATAATGCAACCCAACAAGCAACAACCAAATCTCGGTGCATTCAACAGTAAGTATATATTGCCCACGTGTCTGGAGTCAGCTGGGTGGCAGGGGATGGTGGTGACCATATGGCTCTGCTGATGGTGCCTGGTTCACTCACATGCAAACTGGTCAAGGCTGGCCTCAGCTGGGACTGCCAGGGAGATTCAGCTTCATACCAACTCACCTTTCTTCTTCCAGCAGACTTGTCTGAGTATATTCTCCAGGTGTTGACAGAGGGGCAAGAAAACAAGCAGAAAGAAACATGCAAGTCCTCTTGAGGTCAGAACTGGCCCATTATCTCTTCTACCTCATTCTGTTGGCCAAAGAAAGCAAAAAAGGCTGAGCCCAGAATCAGAGTGGGAAGGTACTACAAGGTTACCTGGTAAAGGGTGGTGTGGATACCAGGAGGGGGAAGAATTGGGTCCCTGAGAGCAAGCTGTCACAGCGATGGCTATTGTCATTCTACTCATTTTATAAATTAGGATACAGAAACAGAGATGCTAAGTACCACACCTAGCTAGTTAGCAGTAGAACCAGGAAATAAATATGACAGTCTAACTCCAGGGCCCATGGCTGTTAACCATTGCGCACGCGGCTTTACTCCTCCTTCCACCCTTAGCCTGGGCTCTTCTCTGGTTAATCGACACCCTCCTATGGACAGATCCAATAGCTTTTGTCAGTTGTCAGCATTTCTACCTACTCTAACACTATTGCAAGCTGCTTCCTTGAGGCTCTTTTCACTTTGGATTCAGCAGGTCTTGTGCTGCTTTTTCTGCCACTCCTCTGCCCAGCCCTTCTCCCCCACAACACGGTACACTTGCTTCTCTTGCTTGGCATCTCCCTTCCCAAGCCCACCCACTCTCATAGTTTCCATTACCACCTCTCTGCAGATGACTCTCATTCAACTTACATCTCTGGCTGTAAGAAAGCTCACTATAATTTCCAGTAATGTAACTCAGTAGTTTGTCCCTTGCAAATAACAACCCACAGAATCAGGCTGTTCTTACTAACATCTTCTCATTTCATGTCACCTAGCAACTATTCCAGTGCTTGAAAATCCATCAAAAGAAGCTTCCTCTTACAAAAATAATACCACCGGAAAGTATATTATATCTGAAGTCTTTCATCCTACCTCTTCCTCTGTTCTCCTGGCATTTATAACTTATGAAATTGCCACTAGTTGACTGTTTCTGACCTACAAAAGGAGCAGTTTCACACGGTTCAGCTTAACAGTACTTGTTACCTTGTACTGTAATTATTTATATATCTATGTTTCCCTATGAGGCTCAAAGCTCTTTGATTGAGGAAACCATACTTTCTTCTACTCTAGATCAACATGACTAGTATATAACACTGTATAGGGATTGGAACAAGTAGAAACTCAATAACTATTTGATGAATGAAAAAATAAGAGAAACAATCTGAAATCAGGCCCCACAGACTAGAGACAGAGTGCTAGAAAGGGAACAAGTTGGGGACAGGAGCACCATAGGAGATGGGGAATCAAAATCAATGTTTGCAGCCTGACTGTTCCTACCATGTATCACCTGCAAGCACCCCACAATCTATAAATAATACTTAAGACTCTTCCAGGTAGCAAATGCATTCTTACTATAAAATAATGTAGAAAGTTCAGTATATATAAAGAATAAAATCCAAGCCACTCATAATCCTGTCTCATTTTTGATAATAGCCATTAACTTCAATATTGGTGAATTTCCTTGAAGTTTCACTCACAATATTTCTTTTACACAGTTGAAATCATGCTATATTCACAAACATTTTTTTTCAAAATCTTAACATTATTATATTAGCATTTTCTAATGTTGGTGCAGGTATTTCCTAAATATCGCTTTTTTAATGGAGAAGTTTTTTACATGTACAAATTTTTCTGTATTATGGGTTATTTCCTTAAGATACCTTCCCAGAGGTAATATCCAAAAAATAATTTTAACTGGATCAAAGAGCACAAACATTTTTCAGGTTCTTGATACACATTTACACAGTACCTTATAAAAAAGTAGTACCTTGGCACACGTCCCCCATTTCTAACAATGTGAGTGCCTGTCTCATCATGTAAAATTAATGTTGAATATTATTATTTTACAATTCTTTCATAACTTGATTGGCAAAATTTTATCCTACTCTTTCTAAGTTTGCCTTTATTGGATTATTATGGTTCAATTTATTTTCAGACATTTATTAGGTATTCTTATTTTCTTGAGAAAGTGGTTGGTTCATAATCTTTAATCTACTGAAATTAAATATTTTCTAATTAGCTGATTTTAAGAATATTAGACCTTTTTGCCTGTTATGTATTTGAATTCATATTTATAAAATAACACCTGCATATAGCTAGAAACATCTGGGTACTAAAAGCTTTATCACAAAAGAACAGTGGTCCCTTTCCCCAGTTCCTCCTCAGGCTCTAGTTTCAGGTATTAGAGGCAACCACTTTCAAATTTTTTTTAGGTGTTTCTTCTGTACTTACTTCTGTTTTTAAAAATATTATTCTTATCTGGCCATTTTTTGATGTCTGAGTTTTAGACAGGATTTGATATGGAAAACAAAGGTTTTACTCTCCTTACATAAAAATCTCCCATTCCTTTCTCTTCTATCCCCTTAATGTAATTAAAGTGCAATTTTTACTTAAATCAGAAATTATTTAAATCAAAAATCAGTATTTCTGAGTCCAATGTGGAATCCTGTGTCAGATCCCAGAACAGGAAAAAAAAAAAAAAAAAAAAAGACATCAGTGGAAAGACTAGCAAAATGCAAATGAGGTGTGTAGTTTAGCATAGTTACGAAGTCCCATGGTTATATCAAGTGTTAACCTGAAGGAGGTAGGGTAAAATGTACGTAAGATCTCTGTACTTTTCAACTTTGCAACTTTTCTGTAAATCTAAAATTATTCCAAAGTAAAATATTTATTAAATTAAAGCAACAAGATACATGACACACCACTTAGAATTGCCCAAATCTGGAACATTGGCAACACCAAAAGTGGTGTGAATGTGGAGCAATGGGACGTCTCATTCAGTGCTGGTGGGAATGCAAAATGGTTCAGGTACAGTTCGGTGGTGTGTTATAAAACTGAACATGCTCTCATTACATGATCCAACTATTGTTCTCCTTGGTATTTACCAAAGGAGTTGTCCACACAAAAACCTGAACACAGTTGTTGATAGCATTTTCACTCATAACTGCCCAAACTTGAAACGCAACCAAGATGTCCTTCAGTATGTGAATGGATAAATAAATTGTGGTACTTCCAGACAGTGGAATATTACTCAGTGCTAAAAAAAGAAATGAGGTATAAAAACACAGAGCTTAAGTACATATGATTAAGTAAAAGAAGCCAAACTGGAAAGGCTACAAACTGTATGATTCCAACTATAACACATTGTGAAAAGGCAAAACTATGGAGATAAAAGGTCAGTAGTTATCAAGAATGGGGTTGTGAAGGGGGAAAATGAATAAGCAGAGCACAGAGAATTTTTAGGACAATGAAAATACTTCATATATTATAATGATGGGTATGTCATTATACTTTTGTCAAAACTCAGAATGTACAACACAAAGAGTGAATCTTAAGGTAAACTTTAGACTTTGTGTGATAATGGTATGTCAATGTAAGTTCATCCTTGTTAAAAAAAAAAAAACTTATCATTCTAAGCTGCCCTCTTAGCGCAGTAGGAAGCATGTCAGTCTCATAAAAAACTTATCATTCTGGTGAGTGATATTGATAATGGGGAGGGCTGTGCATGTGTATTGGCAGGGGATTTACAGGAAAACTTTATAACTTCTTAATTTTGTTGTAAACCTAAAATTTCTCTTAAAAACAGTCTTTAAAGTGTCAAAAAGAAAGTCAGTCCTTACATTATTATATACATATATTTGCTATTGAACCAAATAGTATGCCATGATTATGTTTCCTTTGGAATACAACATTTAAATTTTTTTCTGGAGTTAATACTTTTCTCATTTTAAATTGCATATATAACTATTTTTCAAATCCTCTGTTTTCCAAATTATCCAGTAAGCCTGCTTAACAAATATGACAAATGTCTATCAATATTATTATCTAAATGCTTAAATACATCTGATAATCTAACAGTTAAATATGTTTTTCCCTGGGTATCTCCCTTCCTAAATCCATCATCCTACTTCTCTAATCTAGTTTGATGGATCTAGGATTTTCCTCTTCCTCTTCCCTGTGTTGAATTTCCTGTTTTACTTATTCTTAGTTTATTCCTTCATTTTTCTAAAACACATTTTCCAATAGTTTTCTAAGAAGGAGTAGATAAAGGATAAATATTTGTGTTATGTCTAATAACATCCTTAGTCTACTCTTACACTTATTTATAATTTTAAAGGTATAGAATAATTGTTGGAACTAATTTTTCCTCAGGATTTAGAAGGCATTATTCTATAGTCTTCTATAGAATAGAAGTACTATTCTATAGTCTTCTACTGTAATCATTAAATAGTCTGATATATTGTGATTACAAATTTTTATGGACCTGTTTGTCTTCTCTTCAAGTTTCTAGAGTCTTCTCTTTATCTCTGAAGTAATAAAATTTTACCATGATGTATCTTGATGTAGGATTTCTTTTTTCATTCTTTCTTCTGGGCATTTTAATGAGACCTCTCAACTGGAGGTCTCATTTAATGAGACCTCTGGAAAGTTCTCTAATAATTTTCTCTGATCTCCAGAATTCCTACTAATTGAGTCTCCTGAATTGACCTTCTTCCTTTTCTTTTCACTCCTCTCTTATATCTTTTGGGGTTTTTGTTGTTGTTGTTCACATTCTGAAACACTTTCTCAATTTTATCTTCAAACTCTTCTATTGCTTTTCACAAATATGGCTGTCTCTGTTTTTTTTTTTTTTTTCATTTTGAAAAGTTTGGGGTTTTGTTGTTGTTGTTGTTGGTTTCAAGAAGGCTCCATGCGTGGTGTGGAATCCAGCATGGGGCTTGAACTCAGAACCCTGAGATCAAGACCTGAGCAAGAGTTGGATGCTTAACTGACTGATTCACCTAGCTGCCCCCATTTTGAAAGCTTTTTTAATTTTTTTAAATAACTGATGATCTTGTTATCCCTTCTTATTTAAGAATAAGTATTGAAAAACCTAATTAGGAGAGAACTATTCCAAATGACTTTTAAATACAATAATTTGACTATACAACTCTAATGGGTTATAGTCTGAAGACAAAAACATAATATGAAATATGTTTGAACTGTTTTCAGTAATCATATTGTTTGTAGAAATTGATATTTTTGTTTTAAAAAGAATAAATATAAAGCAAATGAATGATTATGTGAAATTCTATCATCCTCAGTACTATTGAAATCAGGATTATCAGCATGGGATAAAGCACAAGAAAGAAAATATTTTGTAAAAGCTCTGAGTTTGAACTGAAAATATCATTTTAAATTCATCATGTATTTTATTTTATTTTTTAATCATAGCCCTGTCTACTGTAAAGATCCAGAAATAATGACCAACCCAGTAGCAATAAGTATCCCTAGCAGTCACATTATAGTCTTGTAATATCATTTCCCATTCCCAGGGTTACTTAGAGAAATGGCTCAGTCCTGGCTGGAACAAATTGTTAAACAGACAGCAAGGAAAATTATGAATGACTAATGGTATCATGTCAAAAGGACTCAAGAGTCCACTTTAAAAGGTCCTTATAGCTAAAGATAGGACAAATTGAACCTCAAATGGAAAATAACTGCAATGGATTAAAATACATTAAATACTTTTAAAATCACAAGCTCATAAGCATATAAAAGAAATCTCATTGGTCAACATTAGAGAATAGTGGGGAATCGACTTATTATTTCGAAAAGTGATAACTAAAACAGCATCAACCAATTGATGGGGGAAGTTTCTCTTTATAGAAGTATTTTACTTAATAAGTAAATACAGAATAATAGAATTAAAATATAGCACTATTATGAAATTAATGAATTTAGGAACTGAATATCAGTGACTGCTCACATCATTCAAAAAAACACAAACACAGTATTTCTCCTGATGAAAGAACCAAATACCTCCTATGAAATCGTCTTGGCATAAAAACAGACCTGAATCTGATCAACCGTAAATCCAACTCTCATTTTAAAGGAAATATACTGAACAGGGGAGCACATTAAATTTCATATGGCCAATTGTCCCTGGCTTAATGCTGAAAAGTCCCAGGTCCCTGGTTTAATGCTGGGAAGTCCCATGCCCTCAGTCTCAGGCAGAGAGGAATGTCACTCTATTAGGAAGAGCCATCTGCAAAATCCAAAACATGGGCCACTAGTGGTCTAGGTGCTATGACCTTGACTTTAATCCATTCCTTCTATTTTCAGCCCCAAGCTTCACTTCTGATTGTTGTGTCTGGGCCTTTCAGAGCCCTGTGAGATAAGCAGCCTGCTGCTCTGGGCTCTCCATCCCCGGGCATTCACATTTTCTGGCCACTCTTCCAACTACTTTTTCTTAATAATTTTTGAAATTGTAGTGTATATCTATACCATATTGTTTACCACTTTAATCATTTTTAAGTGTACTGTTCGGTGGCATTAAGTATATTCACATTGTTGTGCAAAAATCAACAACACCTGTGGGCCATAACCAGAACTTTTTCACATCATTCCCATCTGAAACTCTGTCCCCTTTAAACAATAACTCCCCTTGTTCTGGTACACCCTCGCCTGGCAGCCACTTTTTCATTTTCTGTCTATAATTTTGACTGTTGTAGGTCCCTTATATAAGTGGAATCATACAGTATTTGTCCCTGTGTGACTGTTCTTATTTCACTTAGCTACCTGTCTTTAAGTTTCGTCCATGTGATAGCATGTGTCAGAGTTTCCTTCCTTTTAAAGGCAGAATAGGATTTCATTGTATGTGTATCCCATACATTGTTTACCCATTCATCTCTTCATGGACATTTGGGTTGTTTCCACCTTCTGGCATTTGTGAACAGTGCTGCAATGAAAATGGTGTGCAAATATCTGTTTGAGTCCCTGCTTTCAATTCTTTGAGGTATATGTCCAAAAGTGGAATTGCTGGAGTCTTTTTTACTCTTTGTGTATCTTTTGGGTGAAAATTAGACCTCAATATTGCCTTGTAGGTTTTTTCAAAATTATTTAACTTTTACTATTTTTTTATTATGGCAAAATATACATAACACAAAATTTACAATTTTACCTATTTTTAAGTGTGCAGGTCTTTGACATGAAATATATTCACACTATTGTACATCTATCTACTTTCTTTCTTTTAAAATTGTGTTGAAATTACATTGTTTCCTCTCCTGTTTGCTTTGTCTTCGTGGCTTTATAAAACATGCATGTGCTTCTAAAGTGCTGCTCAAAAATGGGTTTCCAAGAGGAGGAAGGATAAATGCATGTGGTCAAGCCACTGTATTTAACCTGATGTGTCTCTGTTAAATATTTTGTTGTTTGTTTTGTTTTGTTTAGAGAAGGAGAGAGAGAGAGGTGGGGGAGGGGCAGAAGGAGGGAGAGAGAATCCTAAGCAGACTCCATGCCCAGCTTAAAGCCCAACTCGGGGCTCAATCTCATGACCCTTAACTGACTGAGCCACCCAGGCACCCCTCTGGTATGTATTTTGAAAATGTTTTGTTTAGTTGTGGCTTGTCTTTTAATTTTATGTATAATGACATATAGAAATTTTAAACTTGTTGTATTTTCATTTGTTTTTTTCTTTTGTTCTTTTTTCTATATCAGATATTATGTTAATAATCCTCTCCATTTAGGGATGTAATAAAATTCATTTTTATTTTTGCTTTTCTTTTTTATTCATTGACATAGTAGTACTTTAAAAATCTGAAGTTTACTCTGAAGTTTAGTGGATGACAAGGACCTGAAATTCCTTTTTTCCTATAGAAATAATCAATTGTCCCATTTTGTAAATTTGTGTTTCTTTTCCTAACTACCAGCTGTGTGATCTTAACCAAATTATATAACCTCTCTGAGTCAGAGTTTCCTCATAACTGTTCTTTCTCACAGGGCTGTTGTGGAGATTTAGTGAGTTAATACTGTCTTATTCTTTGCACAGTGACTGGCAAGAAATAATCTATCAATAAATGTCACCACATCATTATGTTTTCATTTTTGTCTCAACTGTCATTAACTCTACATGTAATAGGATGTTAAAATGAGACTTTTCCTTATTTTAGAGTTTTAACTTACATCATAAGGCTGGGAAAAATAGGTATTATTTACCCCCTCATTAGAAAGCCAGTTGCTCAAATATCTGTACAGGACTTGCACTAGGAAGACACAAAACTAATTTTGCCATCATTGGCACTGTCACCTCCAGGCTATCTAAGGGCAAACCAAGAATTCACCAAGAGGTGGAGAGGGAGTCAGTGTACCAGATTATCCGCCACCCACAGAGGAAGATGAGAGCTCTGCACCAAGTCCAAAGATAAGAAGTTGTCCAAGTGCTCTGACAGCACAGAGAAGGGAGAGAACCCTCCTGACTCCCACTGGATAAGAGTGTGTGTTTTCTGGGGCACAGATGGGGACTCTGAGTTATCCTGGAAGCCAGCAGTTCATGGGGGAGTCACAAGTGGCCTATGGAGGAGGCATTGTGCATAACAGGGAACTGCAGTAGGAGCGGTCCAGTAGGGGGATTTGTAACTGTGGAGGAACTAAATGCAGAGTCCATGGGGAAGATGGACAGAAAACCAGGATAGAGCATAATAATGAAGGACATGCCGCAGTCCCTTTCCCTATGGCCAATGTCAGAAACTGATTCGGACTGCTTAGAAAGAAAGGAAGTTTTAGATTGGATAAAAGATTGAAGTTTCAATATTTGATATTAAAGTTTTGGACCCCTGAATACATAGAAAAGTTCTGCAATTTGCCCAAGATTCCATCCAGTGTAATAGAAGGAAGATCAGAGAGAGCCAGTTTTCCACAGGCAACAAGAAAAACACACACAACCAATCTGTTTACACCCACTTAGTTCCATTCAGTTATATATAAAAATATTTTCATTTATTTGTGGGTTTTCA
The DNA here is from genome assembly GCF_010015895.1 of Lontra canadensis. NCBI lineage: Eukaryota > Metazoa > Chordata > Mammalia > Carnivora > Mustelidae > Lontra > Lontra canadensis. The sequence continues at coordinate 10,151,395 of NW_022631065.1, read as the reverse complement.
TTTATGTCCTATTATCTATCTCTACATCCATGTGCCAAGAGTAGACTGTGATATACATTGTAACTGTAAGCAAATTTTAAAATATTTGGTATATGAAAAAAATAGTTCCTATTTGGTGAGGTTCCACCGTGCAGCAGGTGTTCTCTCTAACCCTCACAGCAAGCATGCAAAGGATGACTGTTTTTCTTATTTTAGGAATTTGCTGTAGATCACAAAACTATTATGTGGCTCTCCGATTCCAGACATTCACTCCTGACATTGGAGACATGCCCCTCCTTTGTCTTTTTGTCAAAAACTTCATAGGTATTCTTGTCTGTTCATTTCTCTCTGTGAACCTAGAATAATTTTGCCAATGTATTTCTGTCAAACCAGAAATGTGCCTGATCAAGGATACCCTTTCCCCAGGTTCTCTCTGGCAAAGGAGACACATCTTCCAAGAGACACTTAAATTTTTTTACAGAACAGTCACTCCATATAGGCAGATCTTCAAACTGCTGTTGGAAAATTCTTCATGTATTTTCATACCTGTGTGTCTTCATGGTTTCTTCCTGTCTGGGTCATTTCCTTATAACATTAGCCCTCCAGAAAGTATGTGCTGTGGTGAGTAAAGTGTGTAAACCTGGTGATTCACAGACCTGTACCCCTGGGGCTAATAATACATTATATGTTAATAAAAAAAATAAAACATTTTTAAAAAGATATTAAAATAATTGACCCTCCAGAGTGTACCATGTTTTTTCCCCCAACTTTCTGCACTGCTTGTGTTATTTTTCCCATATTAAACATTTGGAATTAACAGCTCCCTCTCTCTCTCCCACTTTTACTTCTTCAAATCACCCCTTTCTTTAAAACCCAGTTCAAGTTTCAAATGCTCCACAATTATCCCAGTTAATGGCAGTCATCTTTCAGTCCGAATTTATTACATATTGATATATCATGTTAGGAACCTTTCTGTGATTTTATGTCTGTCATTAACAGCATGCCCCTATCTCAAGGCTTACTGAGAATTCTCAGTTGTCAGGAAGGGGCACACAAGTCTGTCTTATGGGGTGGGGGTAGAAGAGTTAGGATGGAATGGCCAACCAATCGAACAGGCATGACCAGCTAGCTATTTAAATGATTAACTCTAAAAGATGTTGCCAATCTGAGTCTGATTCTAGCCAGCACCTATCACCAGGGGTCCTCAACTCAAGGATGGCATTTTCAGGCACTCAGATAGCAAATATTACATGCCTGTTTTACTGATGGGAGAAAGAAAAGTAAAGGGTCAGAAGTTAATGATTATAGTCATGGACTTAAACCTCAAGGAAGTCTTTCTGAGTTAATGGAGAGAAATAAGGGAGGTTCTAGAGCGGAGGTTCTCAGCTAAGGGTGATTTTTGTCCTCCAGGGACATCTGGTAATGTCTGGAGGAGATGATTTTGGTTGTTATCACTGGGAGGGGAGTGGGTGGATTCTAATGGGGTCTGGTGAATAGAGGCTGGGATGCTGTTAAAGCATCCTGCAATGCACAGGGTAGCCACCCACAAAAAAAGAATTATGCTGTTTTAAATGTTGATAGTGTCAAGGGGGAAAGGGGATAAGGGCATCAGGTCTCTCACTGACTGCACTCAGGGGGGTTCAGGGCTGGGATCCATTAATAATATAAACAGGAACCCAACAAACAAAACAAAAACCTAGGAACTAGGGCAGAAGGCCAATTGGATGAATTGTCCACAAGCAATGGTAAAAGGGAAGGTTGTGTAATGCCAATATAATCTCATGTGGCTATCACTCATGGTAGTCTGGCCATAACAAATAATTCCCAAAGCACTCTCAGGAAAAAAGAGTGCCTAATATGCCCATCATGGACCTGGAATGAAGCTATAGATGGTGGTAAATACTGGTAGTGAGGTGGGGTCAATAGGACTGAAAATCGCAGTTCACTATTTCCTACATAATTTAAGGACAGGGTCCAGTTCTTATGCACGCTTATATTCCCCATAATGCTAACACAAAGTACTATAGTTATTCAATTAGTGCTTATTAATTTATTAGTTGATAGATGATTTCCTTAATTGGTCATGCCATTCACATCCATCTATACTCAGCAGCACTAGGACAATTTGGATGTATTCCAGTGTATTGAGGAATTAAATCTCCCACTGAGGACCCTGACAATCATATCACCACAAGACTTGGATTCAGCTCTGCATTTAAATAGAAATAAAACAAGCACACCTCAACCCTCCGGGTAGAAAGTAGCATAATCTGCTTACTTACAGCTAAGCCCACATGAGAAATGAAAGTGATAGGCAATAACTTCAGTGATGAATTACAGAACAGCTTCATTTAGCTCACCCCACCTAGATAAAACATCTTGCCAGCCTCCGAAGAAATTAATGCACCTTAATTTGAGTTAGTAGCTAATTAATTTCCGATCAACTATTTTACATATCTAGTTGTTGCTTCTTTCTTCCTAGGTAATCTCTTCCCTTCATCCTGACTGAATCTGGCTCAATAACACACTTTGATCCTAGTTCTGGAGGCTGAATGTTGAATCTAAATATTCTAGAAGCTAAATTTTAAAGTAGAAATCAGTGGACATGGGTCATGTTCTTACCCTCCCAACAGATGGCAAACCTTGTCCCTTCCCACGGAGCCTTGATTTGTGCTTGTTTTCAGTACTGTCATGTAGTTGGTGGAGGAAATTTTACCTCCTCCCAGAGAAGTTCCTAAAATTCAGAAAGGCTTTATAATTCAAAGAAAATAACTCTTCGGTGGTAGGATTTTAGGCACCACAGAGGCAACATGGTCAGGGAAAACCTCCAAATGCCCCTAAAACTCATACCATATCTATAAATGAATAATGATACTATTGCTTGACCACTAACTTGGTCATGAAACTGCCTCTTTTTCTATCTCTATTTCTTCTTTCTTGACGATACTTGTTTCCATTCACCAATTCATACTGATGAGGAGATGTATTTTGATGTATTGAGAAAGTATGTCTCCCACTGAGGGGAGTCAGATGCAGTAATCTGCACCAGAACCCACCTCTTTTTCATAGTAGTTTTATCCATGGTGGTTCTGATTCCCTGCCCTAGACCCTGCTGGGTGCCAAAGGGGGTCTCAGATGATGATGGGGGCAAAGTTTTCTTTCTCCTAATGTTACTCCTTATTGCTGTGTTGCCTTCTCTTATGACATGTTTGGGAAGACATTCAGGCAACCTAGTATTGTGACAGAAAGCAGCTAAGCTAGTTTTTTGAGTTGAAAACAGGACTTCAGACAACCCTCAGCATCTCAGCAAACTTTGTTTTCCAATACAGTGAAGAGAAATTGCCTAAGAAGCTGCCACTTCATTCTGTTCTGTAAGGTAAAAACAAAGGCAGAAAGCCTTTGAGTAAATAGAGTATCTATTTATATCTATTTATCTAGAGTAAACAGAAAAAAAGCAACAGCTATTTTTACTTTCTTTTGGAACACTCAAATGGACCTAAACCATCAACTATCTAGGTATATTAATTGATCTTGGAAAGACAAACAGCTATAAGTGTTCAGAAAAGAAAGTGCCTGCTTACAAAGTGAAGTCAGAAAAGGTTTCATAGAGGGGTCACTACCTGGTCAATGAATGCTGGAGAAAATAGAACTTTCCTAGACATAGCAGGAATAACAGGACACAAGAGCTGTTCTGTAATAAACAACCAACAGACATTAATAGCTTAGAATGGGAAAGTTTATTTATTGTTCATACTGTGTGCTCTGCTCATGGTAGTCATCCAGGAATCAGGCTCCAAAGTTGCTTGTTGACGTGCTGGCGAGAAAAATAAACACACCAAAACAAACTGGCTCTGAAAGTGAAATGGCATCTCCACTCAACTTTCACCAGATAATACAAGTCGTGTGTCCATGCTTACAAGTGGGCAGGAAAGTCATTTTTCCTTGTTCCCAGAGAATATTTGTGACTAGCCTTAGTAACTATCGTGAGGCATATGGATAAAAACAAAGGCAGAGAACAACTTGACATGTTTGAAGTACAGCAAAAAGTTCCATAGGAGGGAGGCTGAAAACGTACACTGGAAAACCTTGTATGCCATACTCTTTGGAATTTGTTCTGAAGGTGTGGTAAAAGTATCTTTTGTTATCTTAATCAAGTGCCTTCTGGCAGGCCCCTAGGTTACCCAGGTAAAGGGGCTGGTTGCCAAGGGAAACAACTCAGTGATTAGAGGGTTAGGACTTTCAGTCCCACCCCTCAGCCTGGGGGAGTTTGAATGGATCACCAATGGCCGGTGAGTCAATCAGTTATGTGAATGCAGTGAAGCTTCCACAAAAACTCCAGAATGACAGGGTTCAGAGAACTTCTAGGTTGGTAAACATGTGGAGATTCGGGGAGAATGGTGAGCTTGGGGAGGGCTCAGAAGCTCCACGCCCCTTCCCACACACCTTGTCCTATACATCTCTTCCATCTGGCTCTTCCTAAGTTATACCCATTTAAAAGAAACTGGTGATCTAGTAAGTAAAATGTTATTTTGAGTTTTGTGAGCCACTCTAGCAAATTCATTGAAACCAAAGAGGTGCTTCTTACCTATCGGCTGTAGATCAGAAACCTCTGATCTACAGCCGATAGGTAAGAAGCACAGGTAATAATCTGGACTTGCCATTGGCATCTGAAGAAAGAGGCCCATCATGTAGGACTGAGCCCTTAACCTGGGGGTTCTGATGCTGTCTCTAGGGAGACATTATCCAAACTGAGTTGAATTGTAGAACATGTGGCTGGTGTCAGAGAATTTCTTATTGGTGTGAGGAACCCCTGCTCCCCGCAATACACACAATCACACTGCAATTGGTGACAAGAATTTTAGCCAGGCATCAGAGTATGCCAGATAAGAAAAATACCCCAGACAGGACATCTGGTGCTTAAAATATATATCAGATAACAATGTGGTTGATGTGGGGTTGGAACGGATGGCCCCCAAACAGAACAAATGGTTAGGAGGTGACATAGCTCCAAACCAACCAGTAATCTCCCCATGCATAGCCGGGCCACTGAATATTTGCCTAGGGCTAACCTGGACTAAAAATGATAAAGGAGGGCAGATGCCAGGTACATCTCAGAATAGTCCAGTATGTCTGTTCACAGTCCTAATGGGTTTGGCTTCAAGGTGCCATGATTTATTTGAGTGGGACTCAAGCTGCTAACAGGATCTTATAGATGGTAGATCAAGCTATGATCAGTGCTTCCTCCAATGGGAACAGGCTGGCTTCATTTTATAAAGTTTTATGTTTAATACCATAAATATAATTTATGTTTAATAATTTTAAAATTCCAGGTAGATTCCAAGTTTGAAAGCTACAGTGGGAGCTTCTCCCCAAAATGTAAGTACCTATTATCAGGGATCACAAGAACATGACAGATGGGAGAAGAGGCGGTTTGGACCAAAGTCATAGCAGAGCAGGAGTAATAAAGAGTCACATTCGTGATGTATTTTGAAAACTATCTTGATGAGGCTTACTTCTATAGTAGATTTGGTTTGTGAAGAAGAAAAAGGAATCAAGCTTGTGGAAAGCCTTCTAGAAAACCCTAGCTTTTTGAGAGATAATTAGGCAAACAATGCCAAAAGGAGATAATAATGCAGAATGCCACCTCCTCTGAAGACAGGGCTGAAGACCATGGCCACTAGGCAGATTGTGGAGCAATTAGGAAAATAGTACTCTTTTTCAGTATGGAATTAGAGTGTGATTTTCCTGTTATATGTTATTCATAGAGAGGGGGAGACTGACTATGGGGATAAATTGGATTACATCCTCCATAGCTATACAGCAATTGTATATTTAAGCCTTAGCAAGACATATAACATGATCTCCTGTGATAACTATGGATTAAATGGAAAAGTATGGGATAGATAATAAAAGGATTTATAATTTATTGAGAGAATTTGGCCCTAATGTCAAGTGGCTCAACTTCAGCTTGGAGTCCTGTTTCTTAATAACCATAATAATCTGCCCATAGCTAAGATAAAGAAATACAGGGTTTGCTGATTGAACTTGTGTACAACATAAAGCTGCAGAGAGACCTGAATACATAAAAGAATCAGGATCCAAAACCATTTGCATCTATATCTAACAAGGTTCATTTAATGAAGGTTCATGTAACGTCTTACACATGGGTCCAAAAAGAACAAGTGAACAAAGGCTGTGTGGAGAGTAAGGAATGGGCAGACACATTTATAAAAAGACATTGAGGTTTTAGCATTCAGTAAAATCAATATTAGCCCTCAGTATGATGTGACTGCCAAAGAAATTAATGCAATTGCGAGGGTATTCATGATATATTATCCAGAAAGAGATATTAGTCAGACCACATTCCGTCTCTTAGAAGCCACAACTTAATGGTTATTGAAAAACAGAATGAAAAGAGTTTAATCATGAGAGAGACTAAAAAAGCACATTTAAGAAATGGAAGACCTGGGTTATGTTTCATTTATTCAACACAGATTTACCCTATAATTAGTATGTATCAGGCACTGTCATAGGCTCTGGAGCTATAGTAGGAAATAAATCCTAAATCCTAAGAGGATGTGATTCCAGAAAGGAGTAATAGCTGACAACTGTCATCTAGAAGAGATATAAAACACATTCTGAATGACCCACAGGAGCAGAAGTTATAATGATTAGGAGCATAAGGAAACCTTAAAAAAAAATTAAAATTAAAAAAAAATTAACAGTCAGCTTTTTGAGAAGGACAAATTGTCCTGACATTAGCAAGTTCTCTTGTTACTAGAATCATTAAGACAAATAGAAAGTTATGCATTCAGTTCTTTAAAGGCATTTTATGCGCACATTCCAGAAAATGGGAAAGATAGGGTGAAAAAAAAAAGGAGAAATTGCCCTTAATTTAATAACTTGTTATATCCTCTTTCTCTAGGTATTAGGTATCTCTTTATATCCTTATACACACACATACACACACACACACACACACACACACACACACAGCACTAATCCTATTTACATATTAAAGGGTTAAGATCTTTATGCCTTTTTACTAGTGAGACAATATCTTATTATATGGATGTGCCATGACTTTTTGAACCATTCCTCTGATACTGGAAGCTTAGGGTATTTCCTTTTTCTCTTTTACTTTTTGGTCTTAAATGATTCTGTGGTGAGTATCTTTGTGCTGTGTGTGCCTGCATCTGACTATTTACTTAGGATAGAGTTCTGACAGTGTAATTACATGCAGGAAGCTATGGGAGTTTTCAAGATTTTTGGTGCATATTACAATATTAATTTCAGGAAGGTTAAACTCATTTACATGCCCATTAGCATGTGAATACCAATCTCAGCTCACTTTTAGCCAATATTGTTGTTTTTTTAATCTTTCCTAATTTCATGCAAAAATTACTATTGTGTTTTAATTTGCTTTTCTTAGATGACTAATGAGGTTGAAGATGTATTTGAGATGCTCATTAACTACTTGTCTTTCCTGTAAGTTGGGATTTCTTACATTCTACTTGATTTTCCATTAGTGTTGCAAAATTTCTCTCATTTCTTTGAACATGCTTTTAAGACATTAAGAATATTCCTTTTTAATATTTAGTACATTCTTATGGTAACCAGTCTTTCCTCATTGTCTTTGTTCTTTGGTTTTATTTACTATTTTTATATAGCTGAGAAAAATGTTGATAAATTTGATTGTACAAAATTAAATTTTTGGCATGTTATAACAATTTAAAAATTAAATGCATTACCTAAAAAGTATTTCCAACAAAATATTAATATGCTTAACATTTGACAGTTAAAAAAGTCCATCGAAAAAAATCTAAAAATGCAATAAACAAAAGGACAAAAACACACAATAAACCCAAGAAACAGTTTAATTTCATCAGCAATAAAATGAATTGAAATAAAACTTCAGTGTTTAAATTTTATCTGTCATACTAGCAAATATTAAATGATAATACTGCTATCAGCTGGAAAGCAATTTGGTAATATCCTATGTATTAGGAACTTTAAAATATTCATATTATTTGTCATAGTAAGTCCACTCTTGGAAAATTATACTGACTCCATTAGAGATGTGGTTATAGATGAGGGTACAGGTATATTTATTACATCATTATCAATAAAAAAAAAAATTTTTAAACAACCTAAGTGTCCAATATCAGATCATTTAAGTAAATTATGTTCTGTTCATAAGGTGAAATATCATGCTGCTAATGAGTGGTGCTATCATCCTGGAAATTAAAACTCTGATAGCTATAGAAAAAAAATTCAATAAAAGCTTCAGAAGACAAAATGAGGCTATTTCTTGGAAAGCAGAAGAAAAGACAAAAATGAGAATGATAAGATCAGTTTGGGAAGGTCAACTTCCATCTAATAGGTGTTTCCAAAAGGGAGAGTAAGTAAGTAAATTAGTGGAAAAGGAAATGATCAGGAGAAAAAAGAAATGCAGAGACATTTCCAGAACTGAAAGACATCTGTTTCTAGAGTGCATAGTCCAGCAAGTGTCCAGAATGAAGAACATGGAGAAAAACACATCAATATATCATGAAATTCTAGAACACTCTGTAGATCAAAAGTAAGTTATAATGCTTCCAGACAGGGACTCAGGTCTCAGACAGTGGACTGAAACGGGAATGGCAGCAGACTCTCAACAGCAGCAGTGGAAGCTAGAAAACAAAATGTCTTTAAAAACCTAAAGAAAATTATTTTCAACTTAGAGTTCCATTATCAATCCAACTATCAATCAAGTAGAGGAATAAATTAAGGGCATGTTTTGGCAATCAAAAAATCTGAAAAAAATGGGGCACCTGGGTGGCTCAGTGGGTTAAAACCTCGTCCTTCAGCTCAGGTCATGATTCCAGGGTCCTGGGATCGAGCCCTGCATTGGGCTCTATGCTCAGCAGAGAGCCTGCTTCCCCTCCTTCTCTCTCTGCCTGCTTGTGATCTCTGTCTGTCAAATAAATAAATAAAAGTCTTTTTAAAAAAATCTCAAAAAATATGCCTGCATATAGCCTTGCTCAAATCTTAAGAAACTGAAGGAGGATGTTTTCTACCAAAGTGAGAAATTACAGCGAGAAAGAGGAAAGAATAAGGCTCACTAAACAAGCGTCTCAAAGAAGAAGGAAGCAAGAGAAACCCAAGATGGACAAGCTCAAGGAAAGCTCTGGAGACAACTGTGCAGGAAGTCTAAAAAGAAGTTCGTCTTAACAAAAGCAGGTGGACAGAGGAGCAATTGATGGATATCTCCTTCAGTTTACCATAATCTCCACCACTCCTCATAAATCCCCCAGCCCAGAGAGGCTACCTGTTGGGGTAGAATGTGTGAAAATTTATTAAAAAGTGATTTATAGAACTATTGAATGTTTGAAAAAACTGAGAGTCAAAGAAAATTAAGCAAAATTTTTAATGAGACAATATAAACTCTGACTTAAAGAAAAAGTTGAGCAATAATTATAGCTGAACTTTAGTGAGTACTCCTGATATGTCGCTTAATATTCTGAGCCCTTTTACACATTAACTCCTTTAATTTTTACAAGCACCGTAGCAAGTTGGTACCATTAATGTTTCCGTTGTAAACTGAGGGGGAAATAGAGCAGTGATTTGTCTATGGTGCCAGAGTGGGGTTCAAACTCTTCCTGCCAGGCTCTAACCTACCTCTCTAAGAAAAGAAGTGAAATCACAGCATTTCATTTGGCTCAGCAGTGAACAATATATACATAGTTGATATGATAAAGCCACAGAATATAGAACTGTCATATAACTGTATTGAGAGGACAGGATGGAAGAGTGAGAATAAAAAGGAATGTACAAATAACCAAAGGATAACAAATAACTTCACCTGCAACAATAAAGTCATTAAGTAATTTCTGCACACACACACACACACACACACACACACACATACATCTCTCTCTATATATAAATATAGAGATAAATATAAATACACACACACACCTCTCTCTCTATTTATATATATATATAGAGAGAGAGGCGTGTGTGTGTGTGTGTATGTATATATATATATATATATGTATGTGTTAAAATATTTATTGACTTGCTGTTATTGCAGGTGGGGTGTATGTGTGCATGAGTGTGTGTGTGTTTGAAATATATATAGAAAAGACCACCTTGCTTAAGAATGCTTGGATCAACCAGGAGATCAAAGAAGAACTTAAACAATTCATGGAAACCAAAGAGAATGAAGACACTTCCGTCCAAAACCTATGGGATACAGCAAAGGCGGTCCTAAGTGGGAAATACATAGCCATCCAAGACTCCCTCAAAAGAAATTGAAAAATCCAGAATACACCAGCTGTCTCTACACCTTAAAGAACTGGAGAATCAACAACAAATCAAACGAATTTCACACATAAGAAAGGAAATAATCTAGATTAGAGCAGAGATCAATGAGGTAGAAACCAGAGATACAGTAGAATGTATCAATGAAACTAGAAGCTGGTTTTTTGAAAGAATCAATAAGATCAATAAACCATTGGCCACACTAATCCAAAAGAAAAGAGAGAAAGCTCAAATTAATAAAATTATGAATGAAAAGGGAGAGATCACAACTAACACCAAGGAAGTAGAAACAATCATCAGAAATTATTATCAACAGTTATATGCCAATAAGTTAAGCAACCTAGATGAAATGGATGCATTCCTGGAAAACTATAAACTCCCAAAATTGAACCAGGAAGAAATTGACAATCTGAATAGACTGATATCTAGTAACAAGATTGAAGCAGTGATCAAAAACCTCCCAAAAAACAAGAGCCCAGGACCTGACAGATTCCCTGGGGAATTCTACCAAACTTTCAAAGAAGAAATAACACCTATTCTCCTGAAGCTGTTTCAAAAAATTGAAGCAGAAGGAAAACTTCCAGACTCTTTTTATGAAGCCAGCATTACCCTGATCCCCAAACCAGGCAAAGACCCCACCAAAAAGGAGAATTTCAGGCCAATATCACTGATGAATATGGATGCTAAGATTCTCAACAAGATCCTAGCAAACAGGATCCAACAGCACATTAAAAAGATTATCCACGGGGCGCCTGGGTGGCTCAGTGGGTTAAGGCCTCTGCCTTCGGCTCAGGTCATGATCTCGGGGTCCTGGGATTGAGCCCCACATTGGGCTCTCTGCTCAGCAGGGAACCTGCTTCCTCCTCTCTCTCTCTGCCTGCCTCTCTGCCTACTTGTAATCTCTGTCTGTCAAATAAATAAATAAAATCTTTAATAAATAAATAAATAAATAAATAAATAAATAAAAAATAAAAAGATTACCCACCATGACCAGGTGGGATTCATCCCTGGGTTACAAGCATGGTTCAGCATTCGCAAATCAATCAATGTGATAGAACAAATCAATAAGAGAAGAGAGAAGAACCACATGGTCCTCTCAATTGATGCAGAAAAAGCATTTGACAAAATCCAGCATCCGTTCCTGATTAAAATGCTTCAGAGTATAGGGATAGAGGGAACATTCCTGAACTTCATAAACTCTATCTATGAAAGACCCACAGCAAATATCATCCTCAATGGGAAAAAGCTCGCAGCCTTCCTGCTGAGATCAGGAACACGACAAGGATGCCCACTCTCACCACTCTTGTTCAACATAGTATTATAAGTCCTAGCAACAGCAATCAGACAACAAAGAGAAATAAAAGGTATCCAAATTGGCAATAAAGAAGTCAAACTCTCTCTCTTCGCAGATGACATGATTCTTTATATGAAAAACCCAAAAGACTCCACCCCCAAACTACTAGAACTCATATAGCAATTCAGTAACGTGGCAGGATACAAAGTCAATGTACAGAAATCAGTGGCTTTCTTATACACTAACAATGAAAACACAGAAAGGGAAATTAGAGAATCAATTCCATTTACTATAGCACCAAGAATCATAAGATACCTGGGAATAAACCTAACCAAAGAGGTAAAGGATCTGTACTCGAGGAACTATAGAACACTCATGAAAGAAATTGAAATATATATAGAGAGAAATACCTGGAGGGGAAAAAACCAAACAGTTGAGTGATAGCTTCTAGAAGTCCTTTAGTAGCATTTAATTTTTAATTTAAAACTATCTACATGGGGGGGCGCCTGGGTGGCTCAGTGGGTTAAGCCGCTGCCTTCGGCTCAGGTCGTGATCTCAGGGTCCTGGGATCGAGTCCCGTGTCGGGCTCTCTGCTCGGCGGGGAGCCTGCTTCTCTCTCTCTCTCTCTCTCTGCCTGCCTCTGTGTCTACTTGTGATCTCTGTCAAATAAATAAATAAAATCTTAAAAAAAAATAAAAATAAAACTATCTACATGGATTACATGCACACGCACATCTATATCTGTGGTAATATATTTTTATGTATATTTGATGCTGATAAAGATTTTTAAAGGTATTGGTCATGGTCAATAAATAGCCTGTGCATACAAGAAATACTTGCATATTTGTTAATAGTTGGTCTCCAGATCCCAAGTGCACCTTTATTCTCCTGCCTACTCTGGAACCTCCCCAAATACCCCAGACCACCCTACAGTGAATCAACTAAGGGCAAAGGCATGGCAGAGCAGGGAGCTTCAGGACACAACTTCCAGCCCACAGCCAGCTAAGCACTGGCATCACCTGCACTAGGTCTGTGCCTATGTCTTTTCAGTTGTTAAATACTTTTTAATGTCATCCTTGCTTATCAGGTGCCATTAAGTGAAAGAAGAACAATATAAATTGTATGTCTATAAAATCAGTAAAAATGAGTTTATCTACATGGGGAATAATAGATTATTGTTCTCATTATACTTGTCTGGATCTTTCATACTTTCCATGAAAAGAATATTAATTTTATTGACTGACAAAAAAATATAAGAACATGAACAAAATAAAAGCCATAGATGGGCATGGGTGGGTTTGTATTATGCCTAGCTCCATGTCTGGATCATATAAGCTGGGACAGGCCATTCTCCACTTGCATAAACTATAGACTTCGAAACCCTTTGAAAGGCAGATGTCTAAGTGTGATGTCATTAGTGTGATAAAGAAAGTCTTGATCCCAGAAAATGTAAACTATTTTAAAATCTCTATTTACCACCCTATAATTACAGGAGAAGCTACCTCCCTTGGGTCCAGGAGGGTGGGTAGTAAGCAATTGTCCAGCTAGGCAGGAGGCAGGCACAGACAATCCCAGGCCAAGTTAAATGGTTGGTCATCCCAGCCATTAATGCCTTGTCCAGCTGCATTAAATATATGGAGAAGGGATAGAAAGTGGTCTGATTTGTCTAATTTTCCTTCTAGAGAAAGGCACAGTACATCCTAAACTGCTCCTCTCTTGCCAGCATACATGAGTTCTTATGATAGACTTCTTACTTCTTCTCTGACAGCTCTTTGAGCTTTCCAAAGTTAGTGCAAGAGGATCCCAAGGGTGTGCGTTGGTGCCCACAGACCCAAATTCCAAAGTCCCTTTGGTCTGCTGGAGATAAGTTGGCCACCTATTCCAGTTTGTCCAGGACTGAGGAGTTTCTCAGGAAACAGGACTTTCAATGCAAAAATGGGGAATGTCTTATGCTAACCAGGATGAGTTGGTCACCCTTGCTAGAGGTCTCGCTGTAAATCATTACTGGAACAATGAGGGAGGGCACAGATGGCAAGGGCTGACCTGGGAATACCCTTAGTCCCCTGGCCTTTCCCACAGGGATGGTGGCTAGAAGACAGGAACCTAATCATAAGAGAGTGCAAAATCATATCCCCTCAAATGACTTGTGAGGAAGAAATCAACATAAGCAAGAGGCAGCTTTTAAGTAGCATGTATAAGACCAAAAGCTGTGGGGGACTTGTCGGTAAAGCAGTGATTCTGGGAATCCAGATGGAGTGGTGGGGATCTTGGCACCCTGGCAAGCCTCTCTTGCTTCCCCTAGCTTCCTTAGCCCCTTTGAGGTTGCCAAGGGAAGATTAGGACTCAATGTGGTCAGATCTTCCTGTTTTTCAGAGAAAGCCAGAAACCTGTGAAAAAAATTTTTTTTTGTGAAATCTCAACCTTTCAATGTGGACAACTAATTCCAAAAACGTGTAAACACTGTGATCTTTCAAAACTCATGTTTGTGAGGAGGTATGATGTATGATCTCTGTAAAAGTAAGACATATGTCTCTGTGACAGTAATTAAACTTTCACCATGTGGTACAGAGATACCTGGAGGACATCAGAGAACTTCCACAGGACTCACCATTCAGCCTCAACTGCTCTGTAATTACAGATCTCTTTCTTTCTTCTCCAGATGTGCACCCAGACACAGGCAATGGTGAGACTTCCCTGATGTCTTTTTTTGCGCCCCCCTCATTTCCCCACTCCCCCAACCAGGTTTGAATGTTCAACTGACCACCCCTCTCTTAGGTGCACATGGCTTTAGAGCAACTAGAAAGCCCCAACTTTGGGGTTGGTTTTCAGTATCTTGTATTTTTAGAAATTTCTGCAACAGAGTCAAATTCCCTGGGCTCCTTGTGGCCTTTGAAACCCATATTCTATGCAGACACACTGAAGGGAAACACCCTGGGCCAGAGCCAGCTGCTGGGGAAGAGCAGAACCCTATGGCTACTGGTGTCTGACACAGATTATCATCTCAGAATCTCAGAATTAGCTAGGTACTCCTAATTAACACTTCAGAAATTAATTTTTTTTTTTTTTACAGATTAAGATTGCCCCTGTAAATTCATAAATATAAGCTTTCTGAAATACCAGTGCAGGGGAAGTCACCCTACACTACCAAGCTAGGCAGCCTCCAAATCCCCAAATAGTGGGAGACACTTGGGGCCTACAGACAGTGCTTCAGGATGTGTCCTCTGAAGACCACAGCTATCAAAATCACCTGGAGGTCTTTTAAAATACAGATTTCAGGGCCCAACTCTCAACCTACCCTACAGATTCTACGGCTGAGAGACCCACGATTCTGAGGTCTAACAAGCTCCTCGGGCCATTCTTACGCACAGTAAATTGTAAGGCCCACCGTCCCAGGGCCTTTCTTCCTGCTTCCTCGGCAGCCACCAAGCGCTCAGATTTCAAGCTAGGAAAGCAGGGGGAGATTAGCCTTGTCTTGCCCTCTGATCAGATAAAAGGGCCCAATGACTAGAATAAAAGAATATGAGGGAAGAGGAATCACGCATTTGAAGATTAGGAAATCACATATGAAACGAGGGTGATTTCTTTCAAAGAGCCAATTATGAAAGGAAACAACCCAGTCTCATAATAGAAAGAGCTTCCTGAAAGATAGGCAGGATTTATTTTCAATGTGTCTGATGCCAGGGGTTCAGCTGGTCACTGTTGATTCATTTCCTCAACAACATTTACTGAATTTATGTGTGTGTATACATATTACATATAGACGACAAGAATTCAAGTCCAAACACATTTAATGAAATACATAATTTAAAGACATTTAAAATGAATAATGCATAGAGGCCAAATGAAATTGTGATAATCGTG
This sequence comes from Lontra canadensis, assembly GCF_010015895.1. Classification (NCBI taxonomy): domain Eukaryota; kingdom Metazoa; phylum Chordata; class Mammalia; order Carnivora; family Mustelidae; genus Lontra; species Lontra canadensis. Next base: position 10,135,956 of record NW_022631065.1, on the reverse strand, counting down.
ATACTGTCTATGCAAATAGCATACACTGTTAGTAAGACAAACATAAGGTGAAAGACAATAGTGAGATATTTTGACATACCAGCAATTAATCTAGTAAACCAAATAGACAAAACTTAGTGTTAGGGAATTTTAATAATGTGACCAATAAGTTGAAGTTAATAGATGCATAGCAAAGTGTATAATCTAAAACAACAACAACAACAACAAAAAACCCTTGATTACAGGTATACATACAATTTTTCCAGGAAGCAGTTTGATAATACGTACCAAAATTCTTTGGAATGTGTATCTTCTTTAAATTTTATTTATTTATTTATTTATTTATCAGAGAGAGAGAGAGAGAGAGAGAGAGCACACAAGCAGGCAGAGTGGCAGGCAGAGGCAGAGAGTGAAGCAGGTTCCATGCCGAGCAAGGAGCCCAATCAGGTCTCGATCTCAGGACCCTGGGATCACGACCTGAGCCGAAGGCAGAGGCTCCACTGGCTGAGCCACCCAGGCATCCCTGGAATATGTATCTTCTTTAATCTTGAAGTTTTATAAGTAGGAATTTATGCTGTGGACCAAGTTGTATGTACAGAGATGGCCACTGAAGTATATACATGTCCAAGAATGGGGGTTAAGTTAAATAAATCAGTATCTTTGGCATATTTGTATCCAGATGAAATTGCAAAGCACGGTTTGTGAAACTCTGGTTGAATTGGAGTAGCAGCCTCCCAGCAGAGTCTTGTTCATCCGCAAGAGAAGTTCTTGTTTTCAGCGAGGAATGGTGGGAAGCCTTGGGGCCTGCAGAGACTCATGGCCAGCAGAGGGCACACTAAAACCTGCCTGGGGCTGGTAGGGAATATGGACATCTCAAGGAGATCCATCACGGAGGTGGCCAGGTGTGAGCATCAGGTAAGGCACCTTGAAGCCAGGTGTTTCATTGTAAATCAGTCATACACCTCATTCCCTGACATTATACAGATCTACATTAAAACCAGGTACCACAGAAGAAAGGAGGCCGAGGGAATAATACCAGGTTTAACTGAGTTTATCTGGAAGTAAGTAGCTCAAGAAGTATAAGGAAAGTTAAGAAACGTGCATCGCTAAAATCAGAATAGTAGTTACCTTTGGGAGAGAGGAAAATTGAATCAGGAAGGATACAGGAGTCTGCAAATGTGTTGATAATATTTTACCTCTGAAGTCAGATAGATGGCAGGTACTTATCTGTTTGTTATATCATTCTTTATACCTCTCTATGTGTCTGGAATATCCCATAATATATTTGTGAAAAGACATCTGTTACTCTGCTGGCCTGAAGAGATAAGCCTTGTAAGGGCTACGACATCTTGGGCTCAAGAGATAGAAATGAGAAATGTGGACAGATTTCTTTTTGTGTGTTTTTAAGAATTACTTTTCATGTGAAACAAAAACAAAACTTCAAAACAAAACTATACAAAAGTAAGGTAGCAAGAGAGCAATGGTGGGCCATCCATAAATATCAGCATGGGTTCGCTGGAAGCAGGGAATAGACTGTTTTTAAATAGCGGATTTGAAGCTATCTGTGCCCCAATGGCAGAGACAGCACCTCCCACTGTCACACAACAGCTCTGCCCTGGGGTTGGTGGTATACAAGATCACAAAACTATTTGCTCCCAGAGCTTATATGTATCCTTCTGTGAATTTCTAGCCATTGCACAGGCTGTTTGTGTGTGTGTGTGTGTGTGCATCAGAAGGCAGGTGAGGGTTCAGAAGAGCACAGACTCCTAAGTAAATAAGTGGATGAATGTTTGATTGCCAGTCTTTACCCCTGGTATGGGAAACAGATCTGTTTAGCATTTCCTTGCCCTTTAACACCTTGGCTCCATGTCCTTGTGAACACACAAGGGACATATGGACATGGACAAAAAAGAGAGAAAGACACAGTGAGGTTTTGGACACTCTGCCGGAGGGGACAGAAGTGGGCAAGAGTCCTGATCTATACCAAGTAAAGTGCTCTCATTCTAAGGGGCACTGCTACAGTTTCTCAGGTGCACCCTGCGCAAGGACACTCTCAAGAGTAAGGGGCTGGTGGCAGATTGATCTAGGCAGAAGCAGGAAGCAGCAGCATGCAATATCTAGGCACAGCTGCAAGCGTTCCCTGTGTGGTCAATGTGGAGGTCAGAAGGGGGATGTGGAATGTGTTCATGTAAGTGTGGCCCTCTACCAGAGTACCGGAGCCAGATGGTGGAGAGTGGCAGAAACAAGATCATGTCCTAGAAAGGACACTTAATGTCACTGTTGGAGGATCCCAGGTAACCACGTGCATTGAAATGACCTTTGTCTATTTCATCCACCACATGTCTAACAAACATACTGAGTTTAATTTATTGTCACAATGGAAGGAAGGAAAATACCACTTAGAGATGTGAATGCAAAGAGACCTTTGCTAAAATTATAAGGAGATGAAGATTAATATTTTTCATACCTTTCTGTACTGACTCTATGAATGAGCAAATTAAGAGGAATTAAAATGGCATGACAAGTGAAACTAAAATTAGGGAAGAGCTCATTTATGCTTCAATTTTTACTAAACAATGAAGTCTAACATGTTATTTATGCTCAGTCATGAATATAATGCAGCTTTCAATTTCTCCATGATTGAAGAAAGATTGTTTCCACAGGGTTATTTAATATTGGTCTGACATCATTTAGTATATTATAATACATTGAATTTAAATTTTGTTTACAGAAACTAATGGCGTCATGACCTTATACAATATTTTGAGAAAAGTGAGTCTCAGCATGAACCACCAATAGGACTGAATCTCTCTTGTTGTGTCTTTAAGAAGTGTCTTCTGTAGGATTTCATGGTTGAGTCAGGTAGCTCAGGATCTAAATTCACAGACACTGTGCTGTGGTGGATGTTTCTTTCATGTGTGGCCAGCATCTTGCTGGAACAGGAGCTGATCTGAGAGCTAGTCCTGGGAGCTCGTCCTAAGGAGCTTCTAGTCCTCAGCGGCTGGTCTTAGGTTCCCAGAGGTGGGGTTATTGTACAAGCTCCAAGGGATGGATAGCAGATTGGGGCACTCGCAACTCTTCCAATGTCCTCCTGCTAGGCCTTCCTCTGTCACAGAGGCTGAGAAGCTAAAACTATCTCCCAAATTTCCATGAGATAGGATGGTCAGATGTACTCATGTGAGACCTGAATTTGGAGCTGAGCTCTCTGGGGAGGGAGGTGGCAGCCCATGAAGCATTCATACTGCTGGTGTGGCTCTAAATACAAACCTGCTGGCAGCCTTTGGATCCCAGTGAGAAAACGGAATGAAAAAATGCTATGTGATCCTGGAGCCGGCATCGGGGTAAAGTGGCTTCTTGAACCACCAACTATCTAATTATAGCATGAGTAGCAGTTCTTTCGATCAATACTGCTCAGAAAGTCATTCCTAAAGACCTGCCCTAGAGCCTGCTGTCTTGACCTTTCCAAAAACTTAGAAGCACCTTAGTTCTTCTAGTACATTCTTTTCTATGTATGCACCGTGGGACCCTCACTGATATCACAGCCCTTTTGTTTGACCAGTTTTTCTGGATAATCTTTCTGATGCCTAGATGCCCAAACCAATTGTTCCTAGAGCAGAAACATGTTGAGATATTAATAGGTTGCCTTTCCCTGTTCCATATTCCACCGTACCTGCTTCAGGCTTCAAAGGGAGCCTTTTTCTCAGACAACACTCAGAGGAAGCAAACATATACACAAAGAAGAGTTACTTTTTTGACTTTTGGTATCTTAAACAGACTTGCAAATCTTGGTTAAGAGCATAGTCTTGAAAGCCAATGCATTATTGATTTACAAGGACTGGGTACCTGAGAGAGAAATAGTATTTATTTTGAATTAAAAAAAAAAAAGGCTTGGTTCAAAAGGAATATGCCTGGAGAACCAAAGGTATAGACTTTATACTATAAAATACAGAATTTGAAAAAAATGTAAGATGTAATAAGATTTTTCTTCTCTAAATGAAGCGAGAGTTCAACCAGTCAGCAGGAAGAGAAAGCTAGAGGGGATTTAATGAGAACCTGGATGTTGTCTGGATCCCTAAGAATGGGCTCAGGACCTTGTCTCAAGTTTCAGATACAGCACATGTGATAGGAAACTAAGATGTACAGTTAGGACCAGTATGAGAGCAGAATATGCTCCATTGGGAACACTTGTAAGTCTAGCCCAGGAGATGCAAACTTCATCCCATATTGCTCCTAAATGGCAGAGAGACAGTATCTCAGGGAGGGGTTGGGATACATCTGTCTGCCTATGGACAGCCTAACACAATCAGAACTTCCCAGCAGAGGGGATTTACCATAAAGCAAAGGAAGCTCAGGTTCGGGGCCCTCCCATTCACAAAGTCTGGGACAAGTTCAGCAATATGTTCACGAGTACGATGTCTTACCTGCAATCAGTTAAGACCACTGTCTCTTTCTTCTCCACCTGCCCCTCCATCATTATTCCCTCGTACGGGATGACCACAGACCAGGATCTGTGTGAAAGAAAAGTGTATTAAGGGTACAATCCAGATGCTTCTGTCAGGATATACTTTGTGGTTTGCAGGCACCTTCTTATATACTCGTTCTTGTATAGGAATAATTTCTAGGAATACACCTATTCCTTCAAACTATACCATCTCATCTGGCATCATGATAGGAAGATGCAGAATTTATATTTACTGTAGGATGAATAAGCCCTCTGGTGCCCAGAACTATTGGAAAAATGCAGGTAGTGGAAAGGAAACCACATCTGAAGTGTATGGCACCAGAAACTCATCTGTGGGAAATTCTGCCCACCAACAGATCTGTAAAATTGTAAACTGAGAATTTAGTTCTCATTGTCATTTTGTCAACATGGAAGATCCCGACTGTTGGAAACAAACTCAGCTTGTTTGTCTTTACATGGGAATCATACAAAATATAGTTTATCAGAATTTCTCTGTTGGTGGGGCGCATGTGTGGCTTAGTCAGCTAAGGATCTGCCTTTGGCTCAGGTCATGATGCTGGCGTCTTGGGACTGAGTCCTGTGTCAGGCTCCCTGCTCAGTGGGGAGCCTGCTTCTCTCTCTCTCTCTGCCTCCTCCCCCTGTTCATACGTGTGCTCTCTGTCTCGCTCTCAAACAAATAAATAAAATACTTTTTTAAAAAGAATTTCTTTGTTGGTAAGGCACAAGCTTGTAATGATACTACCGACAGAGAGTGTGTATATGTGTGAAGCCACATGTTTTTATCAACCACACTAAAGGAAAGGCTGAATTATCCTACTATTCCATCAAAGAAACAATATTCTAAAATTGTTGTCATGTAAGAGGCAATTGAAGGATATGCCAAAAAATAAAGTTACTACCGAGCTGACAGTAACTAATTAAAAATATTTTTCTAGATTTTGATGGCTATGGTACTTCGGCTTTCTAAATGTGCAAATTGTGATTATCCATTCTAAGTAAAAAGTCACTTGTTTCTAATTTTGTATGTTTTTTCCTTACAAGCCCCCCCTCCAAAATTACATAAGGTGCAGGCCCCATAAAACCAGGATACATCTTTTTTTCCAGCCTAGTGTTCTTGAGCCCCGAAAGAGTCTGCGGAAATTCCGAGACAGGTGCATTCCAAAGGGGTCTGTGCTTAGGCTGAGGAAGGTGCCGCATGCACTGTACCTATGGCTTGAGGCCAAGGTCGGAATGTGTAGAAATGAGCATGGGTCAGCAAGGAGAGATGATGGCTTATAAAGCAGAGTTTCCCTCCTGCCCTCCTCACCCCTGTGTCTAGAGATATCTCAGCCTTGCCACTCCCAACCTTTTCCCAAGGAGAAAGACAAAAATAAAAGGAGGGATAAACACTCAAATTGCATAGTAGGGTTCTCTTTAGTGAGAAACACTGAGAACTGGCGGGTAGGGTGTATTTGAATAAAGGAAGGGAGTTGGAGAGGGCCAGATATGGGGCCAGCTGCTCCAGATATCCCAAATTGACCCAGGAGCCTGCCTTCCTCATTGTAGTATGAGGGCCGGAGCACAGAACTGGTTGTAGATCCTCATTCATTCAACAAATATTTACTGGGAGCTTTCTATGAGTATAGTGCTGAAATGTAGGAGTGACACAACAAGGTCCCTGCTCTTGTGAAGTCCCTCAGCAAGAGACAATATCCAAGTAAAATAAAACATCTTGGGGTTAGGTGGTATGCAGAAAAATAAGGCAGAGAAAGCAGAGAGCCCAAGATGACCTGGAGAGGGTGCTACTTCACACAAAGGGTTTGAGAAAGCCCTTCCACAAGAACTGAACATGAAGCTATCTAAAGGAATGAAAAAGTCACCCAGGAGGGATATAATAGAAGAACTTCCCAAACAGGTGGAACAGCAAGTGTAAATGCCCTAGATAGGAGTCTGGTTGGTTGCGTGAGGCATGGGAAGGAAACCAGTGAGGCTGCAGGAAGGAATTCATACATGTGGACAGAGCTGGATATGTGCCCTCAAGCAAGGATATCACAAAAGATCCGTTTGTGTCAACTGCAAAATAAATATGTCTCCAGCCTGTGAAAGGAAAAAAAAATGTCAGGTTTTCCTTTATTTCCTAGAAAGACCAGAACCCCTGGGGGGAATGAGTCCAGTTCAAGCAGACATTTTTCATTAGATAAAACTAATTACCTGAAGTGCATCTTGTTTCTAAAAGCAAGATTTGGCAGAGATGCCAAGTTTCTTAATAACACTCTGGATATAATCCAGAAGAAAGGAGGAAGCCTTTTTATTTTGGGGGCCTTGATTTCTCCAGCCTTTGGGGTATGATCAGGCTAGTAAATATGTAAATAAAAGTATATGTTACTTTTCAGAATAGTTTTGAGCAGGAACAGAGAGCAGAGCAGTGCAAGTAAGGAAATTAGCAAAGAATTTGCAGCTCCCCTTAGTCTAAAGCATTTGCATTTCTGGTTAAAGTGCTGCGCCTGCCGTGAATGGAAAGGGAAAGCTGCCTTCCTCTCTCAGCCTCCCTGCAGCCTTCCTTTGCTCTGCAGCAGGGAAAACCACTCAGCAGATAATCAGTAGCAGCCAGCAGGCATCACGGGTGGTCCTCCAGGCCCTGTGAGCATTTGGTTGCACCAATCAGTGCAGTGCTCCCGCTAATGACGGGAGGCATCTGTCCTTGATCGCCCCAGTCCAGGGTAACTGTGTGTCCTGTCCTGCCACTCCTGCCCTGGAAAGCAGCTGCTCATAGACAGCACACACTTGTGATGATGCACTGCCCCCTTCCTGGCCCTCACCACTCTTTAGTTTTCCTTTTTCCCTATTTCTAGACAAAGCTCTCTTTACTGTTCACAACCTGTTCTCTCCGAAGCCTTTGTACTGAAGCAGCACAGAAAAGCTTTGTGAACTGAAAAGCTGCGCTACTATAGGGATAATGAACTTTACCTGACAACATGAGATGCTTTCTACTGTTCTGCATTCTGTCTCAGGCGCCTTCTCTTTCCACACCTCTCCATTTCTAAGGTAACGGTTGTCTAAGCCAAGTTGTCACTCTTGCTTCTTATTGGAAAGATGGGATCCCAGTGTAGAGAGGAAATGCCATGCGCTGTGGGGTAAAGCACACGGATTTTAGAAGCACCCAGTGTGGACTTTAGACCTCGCCCTGCCACCCACTGACTGTGAACTGGTAACATTACTGAAACTCTTTGAACCTCAGTTCCCCATTTGTAAACCAGGACACCAGTGCTTACAGTGCAGTGTCTAGTAACAACTACCATTTAGTAAGTGCTTAATAAATAATTGCTATTATTACCACTAGCTGACTTGTATTATGTTCCTTTTTTCGTGAAAATTAACTGAGGTGTGAAAGTGGTTTGAAAAAATTGCTAAATCAATTCGAAAATATTTTCCTGCTTTTGACATGTAGAAATGTCACATGCATTATAGCAGCTTTCACTCTCTCATGGCATTTTGTGTATAACTTTTCTAAACATAATGGCATATTTATTTAAATGATACTTGTTACAGGAGGGTTGCACATTTGGGGGGTCATTTTGATCATTTTATTGCTAGTTACAGAATTCAAGTTTATATTACATGGTACCATTTGGTTGCAAAGTGAAGGAAACTAACCTCATCTATATTATATTATATAGAGAATTATATGTATAATAGTTGTATAATTATGGATATTCAAATACATAGAATATATATATATGTGTATATATATATATATATATACACATATATATATATATAAAGATACAGAGATAGCTCACAAAACATTTGGAAAAGTTATGAAAACTAAGAACCAAGGACTAAGGATCTGAAACTGGTACTCAGTACCACTAGTACACTAGTACTGTCATTATCCAGTTTTTATCTCTTCTCCATGTGGTGGGGACCATGGTCAGCAAACCACCATTAGCAGGGAAAGCTTATTTCTCTCTGTGTTTGCTTGGGTCATGTGACCACACTAGAACAAATCACTTCACAGGGCAAGGGAGCTCATGATTGGCCAGGCCTGGAGCAGGAGTGGTAGGACAGGATAGCACAGCCTCACTGGACTGGGGCCATCAAGGACAGATGTTTCACTGGTCACTTTGTTAGCTAGCAGAGCAGAAGCTCTTAATACAAAAAAAGGGGGAGGGAAAGTTTCCTGGGCTGATAAATACAACTACCACAGTCTATTACGTTCCACCCTGTGGCTGCCTGGGGATTCCACTAACCTCTATTCTGATATTACAATTCCAGAATTCCTAGTGTAAGACAACCATCCCATGTGAAATCACCTCCATCCTCTGAAAGAAAGATCACCCGAAGTCATATCCAATCTAGCCTCAAGACCAGGATCCCTGGGTGATGGGTATAATCTGGTTATGGCTTCTTTTAGTCTGTCAGTTTATAGCTAATTGATAAATTTAAGCACCCCCAACATGCTGAATAATCGGTAGTAGAGGAAAACCACAATAGGAACTCCCATCTATAAAGGGAGAAGCTGAAAATGCAGGAGACTCACCATCCTGGTCCCCAGCATGTCCTCTGCTTCTGCGCCTGGTTGGCCAGTATGGCTTCCTAAGTTTCCTCCTGGTGAGATTCCCTGTATCTGTTTGACCTCCAGGACCATGGCTAAGAAGCATGCAAGGATGACTCCTCTTCCCCCCTTCCTGGTGATTTTGGAGCCTGGGAATTATTTTAGGAGTTCAGTATCAAAGGTTTTTTGCTAAGCTGGATTTTCTTTGTTAGTTTAACTTCCTTCAAACCCTAGTAAGTTGCCATGATTTAAAAATCATGATCCTTAACTCTGGGCCATACCTCATTCCCTTGCATTTCCATCTCTTTGCCAGAGGCCTGGGGGCTCTGCCCACCTGACCAGACTTCATCCTGCACTGGCATGGCACAGCCTAAAGCAATAGACCAGGCAGGGAGGCAGAGCTATCTCTTCCCCATCCCATCCTGTAAGCCACTGGCGAGTGTTTAACAGTGGGAAAATGATTATCTCTGATAGGCACAACATGCACAACGCGCTTAAATTGGAGTTAAGTTCCCTCTTTTCTGCAGAGCAGCCAGATTCCAGTCTTATAAGAGGTAGCAAACAAGAAAGGCACAGAGGAGCCCTATGTGGTGGGAAAAGGGCCAGGGAGCAGATTCTACCCGTTTGTGAGGACAATCCTAAGCTCTCCTTCATGCTTACTTGGTTTCCATCATCATCCTGCTTTTACTCACACTGAGAATTCAGCTCACCCACAGAGGTCCTGGATTACGAGTCCTGGATTACGGTCCTGGACTCGACTCTCTTTCTGCTTCTCTCACATGAGTCAACTTGGACAAGAGCTCGTTTCGTGGAGGATCTTCCTGAAAGCCAGAGTGATATTTAACCAGTTCACTGTAAGACCAAAACTGCAAGAGCGACATGTACCTCTTGCCAGTCCCTTCACTACCCTCCTCCCTTCGCTGGTGCGCTGGCTCCTCCCCAGGACATCGTAGAGGACATCACAACCACCAACTAACTAAAGGTTCAGCATGGGGCCCAGCAGAGTCTCAGGGCCCAGCTCCACACCTGGCATCCATTCTTACTGGGGGGGACCCGGGGATGTACCAGTTGTTAACCATATTTTGAGCATCACCCTTGCCGAAAGCTGCAAGAAATAACCAATATCCTTGAATAATATGACATTTTCTAAGTCCCCTGAAGATCCATTTGAGGCATATGATCTCAATCCCAATAAACAGTTAACAGTTTAACTTCTTTTTTCCTGTAATGCTTTAAATGGGTCTGAGCCAGGATGGAATGAACCACCGTGCAGGCTTCCTTCCATACCTTGAGTAAACCAAGGTTTATATTTAAGATCATATTTCAAGTTCTATTATTTGAACACCTCACTTTAGGTTTGAAATTTTGTATTAATTAGTATTTGTAATTGTAAGTAACATAAGTCAACTCTGTCCAACTTAGGCATAAAACAGTATTCATTGGAAAGAAAATGACTCTCAGTTTTTAATAACATATAGAAAATCTGTATGCAAAAGAATGTTCACTTTCAAAGTGCTGACTCTGAAAAACTTTATATTTCTTTCAACCATCTCAAACTTTATTTTTGGACTAACTCTGAATTGCCCTCAGAAACCACAGCTCATTCTTTTGAATATCTGAATTATGCCAAATTTTTGCCCTTTGAAAGTAGATTTGATTTTCTTAGAAAATCATTTGAAATCACATCTAGTGAAGGAGGTGACTTATCAAGGTGGTTATTACTGGTTTGGGTAATGATTTCTTTCTTTTTTTTTTTTAAGTTTCTTTTGTGACACAGACTGAAAAGTAGGGGCAAATTATTCTCTTCTTAATATTACCTAAGTTTCTTCCTATCCTTACCTAGTGAATTGCTAGGCAGTAATTAGCTAATAATTGGCTGACAATCGCCAGCCAATTGTTACTTGCTCAAAAGAAAGAATGAGAGAGAATGTGTGCCAAGGGAAAAGTAAATTTCAGAGTCCAGGCTCAAAAAGGCACAGCAAACTGACCCAGGGGAGTTAGAGAAGAGAGTCATTAGGGGAAATAACTGAGAACTGTAATTCTGCCTAACAGACCAATTTAACCAGAAGATAGGGAAGCTGTAGAGAAAAACCATCAGCTCCTGGCAGTGTGTTGTTTCAAGAGAAACATGGTTATGACAGAAAGGGCTTTGGAGTAAAGTAGACTAGAGTTCAAATCCTGACTTCTCCATGTGACCTTGAGCAAGTTACATAAGCCTCCTGAGAGCCAGTTGCCCAAGCCACAAAGCAGGAATTTTCAACCTACTTATGGGTTGTTGTGAGACTTATAAGGGAATCCTTATTTTAAAAAGGTAGTGCAATGCTTAAATCATAAAGAAACAGTAATACTATTGTTTCACCCTCAATGTCAGAAATGAGTTGCTACTTTATTAATTTACTAACACATTTAATTTATTATAAAATCTATGCCTGAGAAAAGGATTGAGGAAATGCTACACTACATACCAATGTAATAGAATAAGGAATCTCCAGATAAGAAGCCATTACAAAATAAATTCAGGAAGCTTAATATCCTGTGTGGTCCAAGGTCAATAGAAATGTGACAAGAAGTATGACAAGTGCGAGGAGATAAGAAAAGAAATTGCTTCCTGGATTAGCACCTCAGGCTCCCTCCCTCTGCTTTTACTGTTCCTGGCTTCCCACAGCTGCATCTGATTTCTCTGCAGGCTGCTGCCTTCTGTCTGCCAGTCTCTGGAGTAGACAGGTCCACTCACAGGAGCTCAGCAGGGGCCTCTGGGTACCCACAGAGTGTTAAATCGACGTGATGTTAAGACAGGGAGCACAGTGTTCTGACCCCTGAGAGCTTTTGGTTTATCAATGAACACTCTAACAGGTGTCTTTTATTTTTTTAATTCTGTTTCCTATAGCAACTAATTTGCAAATATATACTCTTTCTGAGTCTTCAAATGATTTGTTTTACTTGAATTTTTCCTTAGGACCTTTGTGAATTTTATTATATTATTATTTTTATTATTTATTGTTATTATTTTAACTGATACTTTAGAGAAGAGCTATCCAGGCCTGATATCTATGCACAGAATTTTAAAAGGTATCACTTAGGGAGTACATAGCCAGCTCCCCTCTTCCAACTTGAACTTAAAGGCATTTCTGACTGCTTCTGCCCCAAGATCTTTGGCATGGCCGGAAATCCAAAGAAGTTGCTGGATTGAGATGAGCCTTCTCATCTGTTCTCTGAGGGTAAAAGGGAATCAACTCTAATCTGCAGCTCTCATGTTTATATATGTGGTACCCGAGCCTTCACAGTTCCCAGGCTTTTTCAAGGGTACCCACATATCCCTGAACACATTGTGGCCCAGCCAGTTCTCACTCACAGCTGTGCCTTTTCTCAAATTTGGGTATGAATGGAAAGAGACATGCTGCTGTGTGGTGGGTACAGGGGAGAGGCAGGCCTAACCACTCAAAAAGAATTTCACATCATGAGGTCGGTATTGGGTTCCTGGGGCATCTGCCCATAGGGGCAGATGGTGGGAATGAGGTAGGGCAAGGTGTGTGCAGTCCAGTATTGTGTTTCTTAATCTAATACCCACTGATAAAGTAGTTACTGGAAATTTCCCAGACTGGTTTTCTTAGCTCTTCATTTAGTGTCTTTGCTAGGTTTTTCCCTTGTTCTATATCTCCTAGGGTATTAAAATATAAGGTGAGACAAGACATTATGTGATAATGCAAGACTTTCATTTAACATTTGTTTTCTTTGGTTAGTCTAGGCTGTCTCTATCACCATCTGCTAAACATTTATTTAAAGTTTAGCCACTTGAGGGGCGCCTGGGGGCTCAGTGGGTTAAAGCCTCTGCCTTCAGCTCAGGTCCTGGGATCGAGCCCCGCATCGGGCTGTCTGCTCAGCTGCCTACCTCTCTGCTTACCTGTGATCGCTCTCTGTTGAATAAATAAATAAAATCTTTAAAAAAAATAAAAAATAAAGTTTAGCCGCTCGGTTATCCATTTTATTTTTAGACCTCTGTTCAAAAACTTTTGAACTCACATCAAATTTGTTGTTAAAGTAAAGGTGCATGGTATATTATATATATGTTACAAATGTATAAATTATATATATTATATAATATTATATGACATTATAATTTTACATAGATACATGTGTATATGTATGTGTGTGTGTGTATGTGTTTGTGATGCATGTCCATTAGGCCCACCAGTGCCAATCAGAATTATTGAGAGCTATCTTGTTCCTCTGAAACCAGATGTGCATTCATCTGTAGATGATGAAGAATTTTTTTTTCCTGTGGGCATTCTGCTGCCTCCCCCTGCTAACCTGAAAACCTCTGTCTGGGCATTAAGGCCATGTGTCATGGTAATTACAAGGAAGCTCTGTCTCACCATAGAGCCTCTGCTGTTAACATGACCCAGGCTTTAGATGTCTGAATATTTCTTAGAAATACCTTTTGTTCATATATTAAGACATGGTTGAAAACAACAGCCATTCATAATACAGAGGATGTTTTGTTATGGATAATTACAGAGCATAGGCAGAATGAAATGTTTATCAGCCAGGAGAATTTTATGACTGATTTATTATGATGCATTTTGGATAGATGGTTTTTAAAAACTTGTGTCCATGACCTCATGATAAAAATGGTTCTAGGCCTGTTATTACAAATTTGCTCAATTCTGCTATCATCCTTGCTTGCCTGAAACCCACATAGTCCTTGAGTATGAGGTAGTTTTCTTCTGGAATAGCTCTCTTAGATTTTATATTGCACAAGGTTATTTATCCACTAAGCAAAAGCGAGTCAATCATCTGAGGATCTGTAAAGCACCTTCGCATTGGTCCATTCAAATCCACAGGCTTTCAGGCTTTCACCCATCCTCACACAGTCCTCACAAAATAGCTCATCAAATGCCTGGCAACAGGATGAAGCCATCTGGTGCAGGGTAAATTGTAATTATAACCCATCCAAATCTGCCTTCTCATCAATGACACTATCATCTCCCTTACCCTTATAATCAGTCATGAAACCCTAGCAAAGAAAGATGAAAAATAAGTAAATCTGGCCACCAAGGGAGTTTGGGTGTCTTTTTCTTTTTTTTCCCCCCTTAGCTGGCAGAACCCAATCACACTCACCCCTGAGTTAAAAACAAATTTACCTTATGGAAATTCTCTCAGTCATTGAAGACTATTTTCTCTCCACATTCACTTTCCCAGCTGTTGGGCACATGGGTATTCTGGGTTATCATTACATCTCTCCTTCAGCAGGAAGCCCCTGAAAGCTGGCAACAGGGTGGTTCAACAGGAATTCCACGGAACATGCTGTCTTCAGTGCATTTGGTGTGCCTCCAGGCATCCTCAGGCCCACGGGAAAGAGCAAAAGCCACAAAGCCATGTTGAGGAGTAAGTGACATGTCCGGGCCAATCCCTGAGCAGGCTTGTGTACCATTCCTGTAAAAACACTGCTCCCATCATGGGGCTAAGCAGTAGGCAGATGAAGACTGAACTTAGCTGTGTGATGTGATCTCCTGGTGCCCGAGTCCCACCCCTGAGGCTGTTTTCCCATTTGGTTTTAGTGTGTAGCCAACACTGACTGCTCCAAGCGTCGTTAGCAGACCAGCCACAGAAACATCCTATGGGAGCTTGTTAGATATGCAGAATCTCCGCCCTGCTCCAGGCCACTGACTCAGAACTAGCACTTTCAGAAGATCTCCGGGGACTTTGTATGCCCGTTGCTGTTTGAGAATCACATAGGTAGAGCACTGCTTCCCAAAACATGCTACCCATCGAATCACTGGGAGAGCCTGACTAACCACATCAGAATCTCCAGGGCTGGAGCCTGGGAATCTTGATTTATAATAAGCTTTCTAGGCACTTTGTATTCTGCCAACCTGGCACAAGCCTGTGGATAGTAGCATAGTCCAGTGGCTCCCAAATGCCTTTGATGGACAATAAGCATCACCTGGAGGAAGAGGCTTATTAAAAAAAAAAAAAAAATCCAAACCCATTTCCCAGACACTGTGTTTCAGTTGGGGCTTGGGGTGGTACATGAGAATCTGTGTCTGCCCTATACACATACGCACACAAGTGATTCTTGCAAAATTTGGGGAACATATGAGTGGTTTCTAGCAATGGCTCTTAAATGTTAGTATGCTGCAGAATTATCTGGAGAGCCTGCTGAAAATATTGTTTCCTGGAACCTGTGAAAACAAATAAAGGCCACCCAAATGAGAACAAGCAAAGCCTATTTATTCAGAACTTGCTATTATTACAAGTGAGTCAGCCGCAATCACCGGCATTTGGCAGAAACTCAAAGGTGGGCAGGGCAGTGTAAAAGGTGACAGTGAAAAAGGGAAGGATTATGGTATGCCTTGATTGGAAGTGGTTGGTATGGGAAAGCCGGAGAAACTAACTTGAAGTGGGGCATCATATGTGATTGGTTAGGAGAACACATTTAGATTTCTCTGGTTAGTGCTAAATTGGGAGCAGGGACAAAAATTAGGGAAGCTGGCAGTTAATTAATCAGATCATGAGTGCTTGGGGCTGATTGCTATGGAGGCTGTGGTTTGGCTCCATGGGCTGTTTGCTGCAGTGGCTGTGGTCAGAGTTATAAATATATATATATATATATATATATATATATATGTGTGTGTGTGTGTGTGTGTGTGTGTGTATACACACTCTGGCCATGGTCAGTTTGTTGGTTAGAGTCTTTCAATACCTACACCAGAATTACTAAATAGAGCAATGGCATGGCCTGGACATTGATATTTTAATAAGTGCCCCAGCTTCTCAAATTTGTGAACCACCCATCTGGAGACATCCTGATTTCCAGCCAACTGTCCTAACACATTTTCAAAGGTGTCAGGTAGATTTTACCCCAACTCTGACCCCCAAACACCATCTTAAACAGGAACTTCACAGTCAGAAGGGGCTTGTTGGCAGCTTCTCACCATCTATACACCTAACTGTAGCTCCATTATGGATGGTGGGCATGATGCCTGAGTTCTTGGGCTGTTGGCCATTTTATTTTGGGATGAGACAGGCAAGAGAAATTGGAAAAATGACATCAGGATGCCTTTCAATAGGTCTCACTTAACGATTGGATATAGAGTTCTCCATCAGATAATTATATCAGAATCTCCTAGACAGCTTCCACAATCAGATAAAGACTCAGAGGGGCATGTATCCCAAAACTGTCCATGTGGAAGGAAGTGTTCTTTGAAAAAAAACACTTGATGATTCTGATATTCCTCTATACTGTTTTGTTGAGAATCACTGATACAGAGAATGTAATAATTTGAGACTGCAAACTTCAACACCTACATGGGCCATGAGGGTAACATAAATTAGCAGGATGGCTGGATGCCTTAAGTTGTGTTCTTGTGACACAGACCCAACTTGTTTGCTTATTAAACGGGTTTTTTCACTTACATAAATAAACGTGGTCTGTCATTTTATCTTGGGAGAAGAAAGTTCTCAGCCTGCCATTCGTTTTTTTACTTTCAAGATATGATATATTTGCTATTACTAAGAAAAACAGCTCCAGCATGATGCTAAATGGCAAATGAAACTCAGTGTCAAGGAGAGAGCTGTAAATGATGGATAGACGGGTGGACAGCTGCTACTCAGTTCTAGACAATTAGAGCTTGTGAGCTTGTGGGAAATGCAAACCATTATTGTATCACCTGATTTTATCTTATTCTGATTTTTCAAGAAAGCCAGAACTGAGAGTGTTTATGTGAAATCACCTGATCATTAAAAGTTGGCTCCATTTTTTTTTTTTTTTTAAGATTGTGAAGATCAAACAAATAAGTCTGATGGGCTGGATACAGACCCAAGCCAAGTTTGCAACCTTGGCATTATAGCATTACTTGTAAACGAAATGTTAGCACAGGATCCAGTTCTTGTTGGGAGCATCAGTATGTTTCCCCAAGCAAATACACACCAAGAACAGGACCATATCAACCACACCCAACCCCATCTCCATCCATAGTTGATCATTCTCTTTTTTTTTTTAATTTTTTAAGATTTTATTTATTTATTTATTTGACAGAGAGAGAGATCACAAGTAGGCAAAGAGGCAGGCAGAGAGAGAGGTGGAAGCAGGCTCCCTGCTGAGCAGAGAGCGATGCGGGGTTCTATCCCAGGACCCTGAGATCATGACCTGAGCCAAAGGCAGAGGCTTTAACCCACTGAGCCACCCAGGCGCCCCTAGTTGATCATTTTCATAGTGGACCTCAATCTTGCTCAATATGTCACCAGAAAACAAAGATGGCAACAAGATCACACTCATAGTCTACTTTTCAATGATGAGTACAATCTCTCTTTTCTTTCCCTTTTGTCCTCTTTAATTCAGAAATCCCAGTAGTTAGGCAACCTTTATAGCAGAAAGTATGGGATTGGAAAATGACTAGTCTCTTTAGCACTCACTGAGGTGGCCAAAATGTTTGTATCTTAATTTTAATTTAAAATGGATGCAGAATCAGCAGTTTCTAATTCTTTGTTGGGTAAAGGAAAAAAGCTTTATTTGGAATCCCTGGACTCACATTTGGCTCAGGATTGGGAAGTTGTTGATTTGGGAAATCAGAAAGGAAGAGTAGAGAAATTCTTAAATATTTTAACAAAATCTTTCTACAAAGGACGCTAAAATTGCTGAAGATTCCCCCAACTCCTTCTCCTCTCCATCTCCCAATGTCCTCCATGTTATTCCTTATGGGGGAAATTGGAGGGGGAGACAAACCATGAGAGACTGTGGACTCTGAGAAACAAATTGAGGGTTTTGGAGGGGAGAAGGGTGGGGGTTGGGTGAGCCTGGTGGTGGTTATTAAGGAGGGCACGTATTGCATGGAGCACTGGGTGTGGTGCATAAACAGTGAATGCTGGAACACTGAAAAGAAATAAAATAAAACAAAATGGAAAAATATAGCTGAAGATTTCTACTATTTCAGAATCAGAGTCAAGCAAAAGGGACTGTAAGACTTGGAAGGCTTAATGAGACTAATATTTTTTGGTAAAACACTTGATTAAAATTGATATTTTGGCCAAAGTGGTTGATTCACTTAAGCAGTACTTTGACAGATAATATCTTTTTTAAAAAAATCACTGATGCAAACCTGAATAATGGTATTAATTAATTAAGATTCCCAAGTAGTGAAATATAAATTGGAATTTCTCTGCATCAACCTTTGTGGAAAGCCTTGGAAAAACATTCCTCATCAGCATCTTCTCTCTCTCTCTCTTTTTTTTTTTTTCTTATCTATTCCTATAACACAGGTATGTACATTGCATGGTGCAACCCAAGGCTGGACCGTGAACTCTGAGACCAGCAAAGCTAGAAGTCAGGTGAGCTACCATTCTGAAAGTAAGTGATGCATAACAAATGGCTAATTACCTGACAAAGGTGATAGGTTGTATTAGCTAAATTCTTCTTTTTAAGCTAAACTCTTAATTGGCCTAATATGTTTCACCCAGGAGTTGCATGGTTTGAAAAAATGACATGTAGAAAATTCTTTATTCTAAAAATAAATATGGAGTATAAAATCTTTATAAGCAATAAATTAGTTTATTCTCATCTTCATTTAAAAAAATGAATAAGTAGGGGCGCCTGGGTGGCTCAGTGGGTTAAGCCTCTACCTTCGGCTCAGGTCATGATCTCAGGGTCCTGGAATTGAGCCCCACATCTCTGCTAAGTGGGGAGCCTGCTTCCTCCTCTCTACCTACCTCTCTGCCTACTTGTGATCTCTCTCTCTCTGTCAAATAAATAAATAAAATCTTTAAAAAAAATGAATAAGTATCTATACATAGGAAATAATTTTTTTTCATCAAAGTTTAATTGGACACAGTTCCACATGATCCCTTCCACATGAGCCAATAACCATGCAAGCTTCCAACACTCATGCTTGTTCATTACTAAGCGTTAAAAAATGGCGAGCCAACGAAGAAGAGAAGGTGGCAGTTTTTAGAATTAAATGCTTATGAGCATCGATTTAATTAATCAAAGACTTAAAATTTAATAGGTCTAAAAATGAAAAGACTATGTGTAAGACGTTTTAGAAACTGCGAGAGGAAAATGCTAACAAAACTGTAAGGAAGAGAGGAAATAGATTAGAATAAAATGACAGTCCAAGCTAGTTCAGTCTGACTGAAGCCCGGGAAGAGCAACTGGAACTGAGAAGACTCACCAGGTGTGGGGGGTCTAATAGAAAAGAGAACCAGATATGATTAATCAACCAGCGGTAATCAGCTCAGAAGAGCGAACAGAAAAGATTGCTCGAAGAGCAAGCCCTGAGGTGAACTTTGAGAATGTTCTCCTAATATATGAACCTCACTTGTCAAAATCAGAGACGATGTGTTTTTCTTATTCAAAAGAAGTCAGTTTTCTATCTGCTTCACTTTTCCAATCACCGTCAAGTCGCAGAGGCAGACTTTTGAAGAAATTTGCTGAAACCTTTAATTAGCTGTCCACTCTGTTCTGCTTTTTCAGGTATTCTTACTGGCTTCCTTAGGAGTTGTAACTGAGAAAAACAGGAGGTTCCTTGTATGTAGCATGTAAAATGTATATTTATAATTATATACATATATAATTAAGAATAATTTATTGAAGTATTATCAGTAGCTAATAAGTTCGGTCAGAATGGATTATGTTTCATCAGGGAGAGCTAATGCAAGCGTATCTGTTTGAAGGGGTGTCAAATTATTAGCTCACCTGGAACACTCTATGCATTGTCTTACTGTGATCTAGGCTAATATGAGATAATAGAAAATATAAATACTGGTTTCTGCCCTCAGTTCCTGGCACAAAGTTCCAAAAGCCCTGGTAACTTCCTAAGTGATAAGAGCACTGGGAGTGTCTTTTGTTCTGTTATTCAGTCTTTGATTCTGGGCCCTGACACAGGGCTCCTGAAACCCTTGTAAATTCCTAAGTGATAGGATCACTATAAGCATCTTTTGTTCTAATGAGGTGACTCTGGGTGGGCTCCTGGATGGCTACTGGATGGAACTGATCACCAGAAAAACAAAGCCAGGGTTAGAAGTTTGGAATTTTCAGCTGTAAGCTTATCCCACCATCTTCCTTTCTGGGGAGGCTGGAAATAGAGTTAATAATTGATCAGGTCTACATGGGGAAGCCTCCAAAAAGTCCCAATAGCATGGGGTTTGGAGAGCTTCCAGGTGGGAACACATCCCCATACAGGAGGGTGACACACCCCCAATTGCCCAAGGATAGAGCTCCTGCACTTGAGACTGTCCCTGATCTTGTTCTGTGTATTTCTCCATCTGGCTGTTGATCTGGATCCTCTTTCAGATCCTTTTAACGAACTGGTAAATATACACGTTTCCCTGATTTCTGTGAGCTGCTCTAGCAAATTTATCAGACCCAAGGAGAGGGTCATTGGAATCTCTGATCTGTAGTCAAACTGGACACAAGTTGTGGGTAACACTGTGGCGGGGCACCTATTACTTGTAACTGGCATCTGAACTGGGTGCACTCTTGTGGGCCTGAGCCCTTAACCCATGTGATCTGATGCTATCTCCAGGTAGATGGTGTTATCTATTGAGTCATGTATTGAGTTAAAGTGTAGAACTCCCAGCTGGTATTAGAGAATTGCTTGATGAGGGAAATCCTCCCCACATCTGGTGGCAGAAGTACGGGGTGTGTGGTACTGTGTGAGTGAAGGAGATGCATTAGAGGAGGACTGAGATTTCCCATCATAGTTAACTTTTGTCCCAAATCTTCCTTCCTTTTATTCATCTCCTTCTGTCCCAATTCTACTCAGTTTAA
This sequence comes from Lontra canadensis, assembly GCF_010015895.1. Lineage (NCBI taxonomy): Eukaryota > Metazoa > Chordata > Mammalia > Carnivora > Mustelidae > Lontra > Lontra canadensis. The sequence goes on along the minus strand of NW_022631065.1, from coordinate 10,115,217 downwards.
AAACCTTAGATCCCATTCTCGGTGTGCCTTCTAACTTCTGGGTCATGGTTTAGTTCCCCACACCTCTAGCAAGCACTTGGACTCCTTAACCCAATGGCCTACTTCCTGCTTCCTGAAGCACTCTGTGGCAGGTAGATGGGAGGAAGGAACAAGAGGGGAAGAAAAAGAAACTTTGAACACAAGACTCTTGTGTCTCTGAGGAGCTCTATGATGCAAGAGACTGGGGTATTTGTGAGACGAGGGTAAGGGTTTCATTAATGTTTTATTATATGATGTTTTCTTTATTTAATTAAGCTTTTTCTGCCCTCATTATGTTGTATCAGTTGCCTATAAGGATGGGATGGGAGCAGAGACTTACTGCAAAGGTCCATCAGAGAGAGTTTCTGGTGTCTCTGGGCTTGGGCAGCAGTTAAGTACAAACCCCTAAAATGTTAAGGCCCTGATGTATCTCTGGCCAAAGATTACACACTGCAACTGCCCCTCGGAACAATGTGTTACTTAAACTATAACCCCTGGAGGATTCTACTAGTTACCAAGCATATTTAGATACGGCCTTAAGAAAAACATATACTGACAACAGGTCTTTGGGGAGAAGGACGATATACGACCGTGAAGCTGGGCAGCTGGGGATGCCCGGCTCGCTCAGGGCGGAACGAAATACCGCCTCCTTCCCTTTTCCATTGTCGCTCCTTTCTCTTCCCAGAAGTGCCCGTTGTTAGTTAGATGAGTCCTTTGAATGTGCTTGGTTAACTATAAACTTTGTCCTCCTTCTTGTTTGTCCACGAGACATGTGACTAATGTTTGACCTTCATCAGTTCCTCTGTTGGTTATTGTTTCTATCTAACAGAAGTGAGACTGTGGAGTTGCTCCACAGTCTTTTTGACTGTTGTCCCCTGTTCCCAACCTCCTGCAGCTGACTTGTTTGTGCCTAATTCTTCTCCTGTTTGCTGACTGGAAGCGGCAACAGACTTTTTGTCTGCCATCTTCAGACACAGTCATAGACTACCTCGTGCATTTTTGTTATACTGCAAGCATGTTTCTAAGCATGTCTGTGCACCTTTTGAATTTTTGAGACCCCATTTTTAAAAAGTGCTGATTCATTGTGGAACCTTCTTTTTAAATTTTGATGTACTCTTTCATATAGGAAATAACATTCAAGATAAAGCTGTTGTCTTCATTTTCCTGTAACTTCCAGCTGCTTGGTATTTGTGCTATTTTTTATGGAGGTTTGCAAGCATTTTCAGTAGACTAATTTTTCAACCTTAAGAAGAGCCACCAATAGTAATAAAACTTGATACTTAGACTTTCCTCAGGAATTTAAAAATGGATTCCAAATTTGTGCTTTGGTTCTTTGCTCTCAGTTGTCCAGATGGGACCAATTATTCCCTCTAGCCATGGAGAGAAGCAAATTTTCTTTTACTCCCAAAACACTTCTCATTTAAGTTAGGTTTGAAATTGCCAATTCTGTCAGCTGCTCTAACTTTCAGGCCACTTTTCCACTGACACAGGAAAATATAGGAAGTAGGAATCATATAAAAAGCAACCTAACTCCATGTGTCCATTTATTCAGTATAAAGGATTAGCTCAAGATAAAATTGTTATTTGTGTTTGTATTTGCGGTCCTTTCCAATCACTTGCCTCTTTCCTAGAAATCTACTACTTGATGATGTTCTCAGGCCACTTCTGTTCAGGCTAAGGATCCTGCCCAAATCTGCTTCTTCAGCCAGCTCTCCATGTGTTGAGCCCAGTTCTCCTACTCTTGGTGGGGAGAAAAATATTCCTAAAAGAAAGTTATCTGATATAGTAATTGTTTATAAAAACTGATGCCTGAAGTCTCCCAGCAGACTTCAATTTTAACAAAAGTATGCTTACCCCAGAGGAATTTAAGGCCATTTGAGGAAATACTCTTTTCAGGGAGTGGGGGGACCTTTTATGATACCTTCCAATAATTTCCCACAATTACAAGTGCATTCTACCTAACCAATTCCTTGGTCAGTGCCCTTTCATCGAGAGTGGATATAAACCCTCCCTGTACATCCCAGGCTTCCTACTCTAACCCTCTCTACCAACAACCCATGGGACCACTCCTCCAGTCCAGAGGTGGCCCTGTTTCATGCTCACCAACTCATACACTCATTCCCACTTCCTGAGCACCCACCTCGTGTTGGGACCATGTAAGACACTAGGAATGGAATATCGTAAGAATAGTTCCTGTTCCCAAGGAGCTCACCATCTTGTGAATGAAGCAAGTGTGCCAATGAAGAAACATTGTAATGTACTAAGTATTGTAGTAGAGCTTGGACAGGACTTCATTCTGCTAAGAGAGGTCAGAGAAATTTTCCCTGAGGAACCTTCACTGCCTGCTTCCTCATTGTTGGTTTATGTCAGTGTTGTCTTCCCAAGTATATTATAGGCTGTCCTTTTGTCCCTCATTGTCCCTAGCACAACACTTCATATGCATTAGGCACCCAGTAAGTTTTTGTCAACTTACTGAATAACCATAAATAAATATAACTTTGCCCAACTTTCATTAACCATCTCATGAGGATCAGGTACAGCAATGGGAGCATCATTCAGTGGGCAGTCTAGCTATTACTTTCAACCCAGCCTTTACTTGTTTAATGCCTCGATATTGTCAACTTTGCAAACTGTCCCACATATGCCACCCATGCTACCTACCATACGCATCCACAGACAATGTACATAAATTGTTCTGTCATGCTGGAATTTTGAACAATCTGAATATGAGGAAATTGCATCTTAAGACTAAACAGAAAAGGCTCTCATCAGCTCATCTGCCCCCCTGCGATTCCCCCAGGGGGTGGCTCTCCAGCATTTGTCATAAACAGAATGGAGGTCATTAAAGCCTAGCAAAACCCAACAACATATCTAATTAGAGGACTGAAATCATAGAGCCAAGCAGAAACGACAGGGCGTGCTGAGTTTAGTTACTTCTGAACATACTTTATTGCTTTGCCTGGGTAAATCATTCCCCATACTTAAAAAGAAGTGAAGATTTATAGCATCATCTCCAAAGGGGCAGTCAGTAGGACAGCATCCTCAGGCAGAAATAAAGAGTTTTTAAAATTTTCTAAATGGGCTTTTTCACACAATTGAATGGAAAGTGCAACTCTTAGCAGCAGGCAAAACGAAACTTTAGGTCATCTGGAAAGCGTATTTGATGACTTACATTTATCTCCTAAATATGTCCCTCTTAAGTTCTTACTAGCCATGAGAGAGTTGCCAATAGTTCTTTTAATTGCAGGCGGAAACTAGGTAATTTGGTCAACAGAATAGAAAATGAACAAAATCATGGTTGTGGTTTGTTTATACTTTGCTTCTGGGAAAAAACTTACATAATATATGTGTGTACACATATGCATATATATTATGTATCTTTTCTAAGCCTTTTTAAAGTAGTTCAGAAATAATATGCATATATATATAAACATTATGTTTTGTTCTATGCCTCTTTTTATTTTAAATATTTTTATTTATTTATTTTAGAGATAGTGTGAGCATGTTAGTGGGGGGAGGAGCAGAGAAAGAGGGAGAGAGAGAATCTCAAGCAGACTCCCTACTGAGTGCAGAGCCCAATATGGGGTTCTATCTCAGGACCCATGAGATCATGACCTGAGCCAAAATCACAGGTCTGTCACTTAACTGACTGAGCCACCCAGATGCCCCTGTTCTAGGCTTTTTAAAAGTAGTAGGAATACAATGTATATACATTTATATATGTGTGTATACATGTATATATTTTGTATCTACATTTTGTGCTATCCTTTTTAAAAGTAATCCAGAATATGAAAATCTTATAACAATGCTTATGTTTCTGTTATGCAATATGAAATATAAAGGTTTAAACATATTTTCAAGACTTACTGATTGGTATTTTTTATTAATAAAATAAGAACATGTCACTTAAAGCAATCATACTGATATAAATATAAAAATGTCTGTTTTTTGTATCATAATAGGATTGGATGATCTTTCCTAAGTGCATATAGGTTATTGGTAATTTTTTAAAGAATATATTTTTTAAAGATTTTATTAACCCACTTGACAGAGAGAGAGATCACAAGTAGGCAGAGAGGCAGACAGAGAGAGCGGGGGAAGTAGACTCCCTGCTGAGCAGAGAGCCCGATGCAGGGCTTGATCCCAGGACCCTGAGATCATGACCTGAGCTGAAGGCAGAGGCTTAACCCACTGAGCCACCCAGGTGTCCCTTAAAGAATATTTTTATTATTTTATTTTTTTAAAAGATTTTTTATTTATTTAACACACAGAGAGAGAAAGAGATCACAAGTAGGCAGAGAGACAGGCAGAGAGAGAGGGGAAGCCTCCCCACCAAGCAGACAGTCTGATGTGGGACTTGATCCCAGGACCCTGAGATCATGACCTGAGCTGAAGGCAGAGGCTTAACCCACTGAGCCACTCAGGTGCCCCAAAGAATATTTTTAAATACATGAATAAAAATAATTATTTTCAAAAAGATTTTTATTACTTTGTAAAGCAAATCATTGTATTAGTCTTCTTTTAAAAATGTTATTGGATAGTCTTGCCCTTTTATTCCTCCAGAAAAATCTAAGTATGTATGTCCAATTCCTGAAATTTCCCTTTAGAATTCTGACTGAAAAATATTATAGGGATGTTAATTTGGGAGACATTGTCAAACTTATAAAATTAAATCTTTTTTATCCACTTCTCTGCTGCACTGTTAATTCCAAGTCCTTTTGCACTTTTATTCCTAGTTTTATTCATATAGGGTCTGCACAACCCTATGTTTATTTCTCAGCATGGTGACTATATTTGAATTACTCTTTTATTTTAATAAACAATCTACTAGTATTATACTGTTAGCATTGCTTAGGAAAAACATTAATCATGGTGAATGAATCTTGCTGCCCCTCACACTTCATCACTGTATAAGATAACAAATGAGAAGCAGTTTGACCACAAATTAGGGACTGTAGTTTGGAGAGTTTTCCCTATATGTTCTGATAAAGAGTATTTATTTTAAACCACCATTTGATTGTTTCCGTGTGTGTGTGTGTGTGTGTGTGTGTGCACTTTGCTCCTCTTTCCCTGTCACTTTATTACCCATGGTATTTTTCTCCTCCTTGACATTCACATATGCCTCCCATGCTTCTCTTTGGGCAGAAGTACTGCCCATCTCTTCAAGAGGCCTCCTGGGAAACCCAAATAAAAGTTTATGCCTCTCAGCCTGTTCAAACCAGGCCTCCCAAACATAGCTTACCAATTTGTGAAAATCCATCCATCCATCCATCCATCCATCCATTTTCATGAGATATAATCTTAAGATATTACATTTACACGGTTTATTTAACATATATTCATAAGCCAGATTTGTTCCTGATTTTCTTTTTCACAGCCTATAGATTTGTTCTTGGATAATACTTGTTTCTTAGTATCAACTGCACATATTGCTATCATTTTCTGAACTGTGAAATAGTTCCCATACTGTGGCCAATATTAAGTCTTTGGAAGTTTGTAATGATGCTTATGAAATGTGCTTTGACACCTGCCCCAAGTCTTCTCTCTCCATTCATTCAATTTACTGAATGCCTATTCTTTGCCAAAAACTGTATTAGGTACATTTGGGTTTCTACTTACTCTTGATTCAACTTGGAGTAATTATTTTGTCCTGGAGAGTCAAGCATTTCATTGAGCTATTCAAATTAGTTGAATGGCATCATGTACTTTTATCATTTTTAATCTTCTTTAATTTCAATTTAATAGTTGTGTTTTCTTTCTTTTCATTTTGATTAAACTTGTCATATTTGTGTCCTCAATTGCTTCTATTTAAAGAATTCATTCTGAATATCTCAATTCTGCTTTTCTCCTTACTTTTAAGTATATTAGCTTCTGATCTCATTATTTAAATTTTTATAACTTTAGACTTTTCTTTTTAAAACTTATTAATCCCTATTAGTTCTTATCTTTAATAATGAAAGTACAGTGATGAGTTTATCTTTGATAACGGCTCTGGATGCCTCCCCATACATTTTTATATGTATTATTTTCTGTTTTCTGTATATATACTATTTTGTATATACTATGTTCATTTTTTAAAAATGTTTTATTTATTTATTTGACAGACAGAGATAACAAGTAGGCAGGGAGGGAAGCAGGGGCAGGGGGAAGCAGGCTCTCTGCTGAGCAGAGAGCCTGATGCGGGCTCAATCCAAGGACCCTGGGATCATGACCTGAGCTGAAGGCAGAGGTTTAACTCACTGAGCCACCCAGGTGCCCTACTATGTTCATTTTTATATATACTATTTTCTATTTTATATATACTTTATAAAAAGTCTAATTGTGATTAGACTTTTTATAAATTTTTTATAAATATTTTATAAAATATTTTTATAAAATAATGTGATTTTGATTACTAACAATATATATCCAGTCATTTTGCATTGCTCAAAAGAAGCAGACACATTTGAGCAAGCAAAAGCTCTTCATATAGAGCCTGTATGTCTTCTGGCTTTGAATAATAACAGTGATCATAATAATTTCAAATGTTAAAAAGCTTATCAGATTAAAATTAAGCTACAGATATTAATTAATGGAATACATCCAACCTAAGTTTCATTTTTAAGACACTTATCCTCTTGTACTGACTTTTAGCTAATTGTATACTCTCCTGATGGGGTTCAGGGCATGCTACCCCACAATAGGGCACCTCAGCATATTGAATATCTTAAGCAGAAGGAGTCTGAGAAAACAAAAGAAGAAGGAAGATCACTCTGACCTTCCCCCTTACCACATCTCCCCTGAAGTAAATCATAAAACCCTCAAGTGAAAGGTGCCCTGCCTCTACCAGGAAGAAAGAAGCATCCTTATCTCTGAAGACCAATAGCCACAAGAAGAATCCAAGCAGGTTTGCCCTATCCTATGTAGCTCACACTCTTTGACCTATCTAGTTTCTCCATGTCTGTTCACTCTTCATCAAACCCAGCACAAAAATATTCAGGTTTCATCACATCTTTGGGTCTTCATTTCCTTATGAAGGCTCCTGTGTCATGTACAACTTCTATTTTAAAAATTATATGCTTTTCTCCTGTTCATCTGTCTCTGTCCATTTAGTTTTTAGACCCAGCCAGGGACCTAACAGGGTTGAGGAAAACATTTTCCTCCCCTACACTACGAAAGCAGAAAACTAAGCTTTGTTCATCTTTTTTATTCCTTAAGACTTGCATAGTTACAAGCTCATAAGTTTAAATAGATTTTAAGCACAAAAATCATCCAATAGACCTCAATAGTCCTCAACTTCAGGAATCTGAGTAGCCTTTGGAAACTTATTTTATATTAGTCAGAGCAGATGCTGGTACAAGTAATAGAAACTTGACCTAAATGGGTTTGAGAAAACAGAGAAAGGTTTGGGGTAGGATCTCTGGGTTGAATGGGTCACAGGCAAACATGCCAGGATCACAGTGATGTTATCAGGGCCCTGTCACTCTTGTTCCATCTTTTGAATCTGCTTGCTTGTGTGTGTGTTGGCTTTGTTCTTCCTAAGCCTCTCTCCAACGGCAGCTGTGAACATACATGACTTACCAGCTAGCAATCTCGGGAAAAAAATCAAGAATTATCTCCCAAGTAAAGCCACCAGAAGGGCTCAGATCAGCCTATTTTGGACTCAGTTCCAGAGGCCAGGAGGATATTTACTCAGAGATTCCAGGCCTGGGCCATGTTTACACCCTGGTGTCGGGGAGAAGACAAGACAGCCATCCTTCACCATTAATGGGGTTCATGCCCAATGGGCAGAAGAGCCTGTTTCAGAAAACAAGGGCATGGATACCAGGGTAGGCAAATAGTAAGGTATCTTCCTAAATAATTTCTTTTATACTTTTGAATGTCCCTTTTTTTCAGTTAAGACATGTTTGCCTGATGTCAATCCGCAGCTCTGAGCTCCCTGAACAGTTCCCTGGTCCTAAATTCTCTACTCTTCTTTAGTCGGGGTGCTTCAGCTAGATCTCAGCTCAAGTTACAGAGATTCTCTTTTTCTCCTTATGGTGGTAGTGGTGGTGGGGGGAGGTTTACATTCAACTCCAGACACCTTGGGGAAAGTTAGAAGCAAAAGATGGATCTAAATGCTGTTTGATGGTCCATTTTTAATCAGAGGAGAGCAATTTTCCCCTCTCAAAGGAGGACTCTTCACATCAGGTATTTGGCTAGAGAGGTGCTTGCTGATTAATTACTTACATTTACATAACATTAATCTCCTTTCTAACAATTTAACAAGCTTCCAACTGCTGCCCCCCATATCGGGTCTGGCAGAACACCCTTGCTCTTAAAAGGGCCAGAACTACTTTTCCAGTGCGTGGATTCTGAAGACATACTTAAATAGAATCAAGGTCTTAAGCAAAGCATTGTTATTCTTTTATTTTTTCATGTATATTAGGAAGATATTTCAGTGAAATGCTTGAGCTTTAGAATTTAATTTGAGTGGTGTGTGTAGAAAATGTGCTTCCTTCTACCTAGAGCCCCCCTTCTTGATTTTTTCCTCCAGAATCCTAGTTATTTACCAAAGCTCAGCTCCAATAACACTACTTTTTGAAGATCTTGCTGGCCTCTTGGTGCTTAGACGTCTTTCACTGCAATTCCACCTTACCAGGTAGACCCACATAGGATTCAGGTGGAATCCCATATAATTTGGGATTACATTCATCCAACACATACTCACTGAGCTCTTCCAATGCCAAGCCCTTTGTAGGTGCTAAGAACACAAATGTGATTAAAAACTAGTTCCTGCTCCTACGGAGTCCACAGGTCAGAGGTGGATGCAAGGAATAGTGATGACACGAAGAAAGGAATTCAGTCAGGAGATACTTGCACTAGATCTTGAGGAGTAAGTACAAGTTCACTACACCAGCAAAGAAGGGAGTTGTCAATACTGTTCTTAGGTGGGGCAGGAGGACCACTTGCCTGGTCCCCATGCTTGCAGGATTCTGCTATGGCCCTTCCCCAGCTCTGCACTGCCCCACACCCACCCCCACCAACTATCTAGATCGAGTTATAGCCAGTACTTTGAGTCTCCTGCCTAAACATCCAACTCCCCTCCGCTGCCTGTGCTGATCTCTTCCCCAAGTCCAGCCTCTTGAAGGTAGAATATACTGACAGTGTGTGCACCCCTGGTCCTGGGAGTAGCCGGAGGTCACTCTGGGGAGTGTGGCAGGAACTTGGACCTGTGGACTAAGCTATCCATACACATGTACCTGAAGCCCTTGTAGGAGTGGGGGAAGAAATGGGGCAGGCTAAGGTCTAGGGCCCAGGGATAGGAATTGGCTCCTTTACACCACTAGGGTCCAGTTTGGAAATCCAAGGAAGCTGAAAATTCTAAATTCTAGCTTGGCCTTCAGGTCATTGTGAAGATACATTTTTCAAGGGAGGAAGGCAGAATATATTCCATATAACAGTTTGTTGGCTTGATCTATAACTTTTAAGTGTGTGTATGTGTGCCAGGTATGCTTCCATTTATACTCTTGCCTAGGAATGCAGACATGTTGGAGTGGTCCCAGGAGTTGGAGAGGCTGTAGAGGCTGTCCTGAGTGTCCCAGAGGTGGGATTCAGGGAACAAAACCACAGGTGTGTTGGTGTGACCTCAAGATGATGTGGAGAATAGTTAGTTATGCATATGTCCATCTTTCCCACCAGACTGTAAACTCTTTGAAGTAAAATTCCATGGAACGCTCATTCTTTTGCTTGACAGAGCATTTTGCTCAGATTAAACTCTCTGTGGTGGATGAATTTGTGGTGGATGAATTCATGTTGAACAAATGAGGTAATATACATCACTCAGAGGGAAAGTGCCAACAACACTTCTCATCATTTACTCATCATAAAGGCAACTATAGATAAATGAACAGTAGTCTTAAATTGAATTAACTGATGTTGTAGGTGGACCAGTTTCCATGCTCTGTTAATCTCAAATAACAGGTAATAAGAAGAATAAGAAAAACAAAATATGGCTAGCACAAAACAATTTTACCACGATGTACTTTTCTAAAACAAATGGGGCCTCTCATATTAGCCTGGGCCACCACTGGCAGGAATGCAGGAGGGCAGGAATGCACTGAGTGCTTGGAAGGGCAGGCATTCCATGCAATATTTTGTCAATGACAGTTCAGCAGAACCAACCTTCTGACATACCCACAAGGTTGAGCAAGTTCAGTCTTAAATGTGCAATCATTCCAAGGCAATTGAGAAGGGATTGCAAGTGTAGGAGTTTAAAATTTTTTAAAGGTATTTTTTTTTCCCCCAAAGACTCGAGTCAATCAAAAAGGATAGACTGGTAAGCTCTAGAGTCTGCCCACGGGGCCTCACACAATCTTACCCATTGTTCTAGGAGACTATGAGCATCTTCTAAAAACCATCCTAGATGGACATACAGCTTTGTGGTCAGAGTGTTTCTTTCTGTGTGCCGGTGGAGGGGCAAAGGAGAGAGAAGGGAGGAGAGAGTAAGGGAGTGATAAACAAGTGGCAGACTTGCGTACAGATAAGAATCTCCCTGGAACTCACATCTTACTATTTTCTTCATAGCCTTCTGGGCCCTCTCTTTTGCACGTGGACACTGACCTCACCACCTCACCTCTGCTGGTGCTCAAGTGTCCCCTACTGTGGGGTCCTTCCCCTTCCTTGCACACAATGAATCCCTCTCAGCTCTGCACCTCTGCACATGGAGTTCCCGCTACCTGGTCCTCTCCTCCTCCCACCTGCTTCCCCAGATGGCCTTAAGTCACACTACTCAGTCCCATCACAGGTCAGGGAGACTGCCCTTGACCCTCTGGCTCCAGGTAGCTTCCCCTCTATCTGCTTTCATAGTTCTGTAGGTTTTCCCCACTGTAGCAGTACTACATGGTATTGTAAATGTCTGCTTACTTGCTTACGTCTTCTACTCCACTACAAGCTCTATGCATATAGGGAATGGTGTCCTCACAGCCATGCTCATGACCTCCATAGATATTTGTGCATTCATTTATTGAATGAATGATCAAATGAATGAATGAAATCCAGGTTGACAGGTAGACTTACGGTGGATCCTAAACTTTCCATTCATTTCTCACGTGAAAACTGGGCCAGTTTTCTGCCACAGGTAGAGCTATGTTTCAAACAGATGCAGGGAGAAGATGAAGTAGGCACAAGTCTGTGAAAATTGAGGGCCTACTGTGCCAACCATGGGCAGGAATGGCGGAATGCACTGAGCACCCTGCAAAGAGTGACAGTGTTATTGACCCAGCTGCACAAATGAAGGAAAAAAGGCATCCCACACCTACTGAGCATCTTCTCTTTAATGGGCACCATGCTAATTATTTGTATATGTGATCTCATTAAATCATCCCAACAACTCCTTGAAGGCATTAACTCAGACCTCCATTTTATTCAAGAGGACACTGGGGCCCAGAGAGATTAAGCAATTTGCCTGAAGTCACACAGCAGTGGATTTGGGGGGCTAGGATTTAAATCCAAACATGCCTTTTGACCACTGTGTCATGCTACTTCCAGGGGTGCAATGAGGTATCTCAGAAGCACCATATGACTTCCAATGCTTGGGAGCCCATTGGCAACTCCCAGAAGGAAATGATGAGGTTCTTAACCAAAATATGGAGGACAGCTTTGGGGAGAGGTGGAGACAGATGTAAGAGCTCTCTGTGGTAGGAACTGGATTAGTGAACCTAATATAATGTTTACTTATTTCCCTATCCATCCAATATTCATTGAGCTTTGTTATGTGCCAGACATTGTGTTTAGTTGGTGCAGGAATGTAAGTAAGAGTAAGACTTGATGTCAGTGCTCAGTGAACTCAGATTCTAAAAGAAGCAGTAAATGAAAATAAATAATGCTCCAAGGTCACTACATCCTTTTGATTCTTTTTTAAAAAATTTTTTATTTTTTCAATGTTCCAAGATTCCTTGTTTGTGCATCATACCTAGTGCTCCATGCAATACATGCCCTCCTTAATACACACCACCAGACTCACCCATACCCCAACCCCCTCCCCTCCAAAACCTCAGTTTTTTTTCTCAGAGTCCATAGTCTCTCACGCTTTGTCTCCCACTCCAATTTACCCCAATTCATTTTTCCTTTCCTTTTCCTAATGTCCTCCATGTTATTCCTTATGCTCCACAAGTAAGTGAAACCATGTGATAATTGACTTTCTCTGCTTGACTTATTTCACTCAGCATAATCTCCTCCAGTCCTGTCCATATTGATACAAAAGTTGGGTATTCATCCTTTCTGATGGAGGTGTAATATTCCATTGTATTATATGGACCATATCTTCTTTATCCATTGGTCTGTTGAAGGGCATCTTGGCTCTTTCCAGTTTGGCAATTGTGGTCATTGCTGCTATGAACATTGGGCTACATGTGACCCTTCTTTTCACTACATCTGTATCTTTGGGGTAAATACCCAATAGTGCAATTGCAGGGTCATAGGGTAGCTCTGTTTTTAATTTTTAAAGGAATCTCTACACTGTTTTCCAAAGTGGCTGTACCAACTTGCATTCCCACCAACAGTGTAAGAGGGTTCCCCTTTCTTCACATCCTCTCCAACACTTGTTTCCTGTCCTGATAATTTTGGCCATTCTAACTGGTGTAAGGTGGTATCTCAATGAGGTTTTGATTTGAATCTCCCTGACGGCTAATGATGATGAACATTTTTTTCATGTGTCTGTTAGCCATTTGTATCTCTTCTTTGGAGAAGTGTCTGTTCATATCTTCTGCCCATTTTTTGACGTGATCACCTATTTTTTGGGTGTTGAGTTTGAGGAGTTCTTTACAGATCTTGGATATCAGTCCTTTGTCTGTAGTGTCATTTGCAAATATCTTCTCCCATTCCATGGGTTGCCTCTTTGTTTTGTTGACTGTTTCCTTTGCTCTGTGGAAGCTTTTTATCTTGATGAAGTTTCAAAAGTTCATTTTCACTTTTGTTTCCTTTGCCTTTGGAGACATGTCTTAAAAGAAGTTGTTGTGTTCGATGTCAAAGAGGTTACGCCTATGTTCTCCTCTAGGATTTTGATAGATTCCTACCTCACATTGAGGTCTTTCATCCATTTTGAGTTTATCTTTGTGTATGGTATAAGAGAATGGTCAAGTTTCATTCTTCTATACACAGCTGTCCAATTTTCCCAGCACCATCTATTGAAAAGACTGTCTTTTTTCCACTGGATATTTTTTCCTGCTTTATGGAAGATTATTTGACCATAGAGTTGAGGGTCCATATCTGGACTTTCTACTCTGTTCCATTGGTCTATGTATCTGTTTTTATGCCAGTACCATGCTGTCTTGGTGATCACAGCTTTGTAGTAAAGCTTGAAATCAGGCAATGTGATGCCGCTGGCTTTGTTTTTCTTTTTCAACATTTCTTTAGTGATTCAGGGTCTTTTCTGGTTCCATACACATTTTAGGATTGTTTGTTCCAGCACTTTGAAAAATGCCAATGGAATTTTGATCTAGATGGCATTGAAAGTATTGATTCTGTCTTTAAAAATCTACATCCATTTCTTTTTTTCTCCTTCCCTGATGTGTGGTTCACAATCTTCCTCATGTCACAACCATTGTTGTAAGGTTCTCACACATGGTCTTCATGGCTTGCAGAGAACACTAGTTCTAACTGCATTTTAAGGCCATCTCACGAATATTGGCCAGGAACCACTTTCTCAGCTCATTGACTACACAATCACAGCTATAACTGCTTGCCTTAAAAGCTGATACATGAAAACATTAAAATATCATTTTAATCATTTATTCAGCACTTCTGTATGTCAAGCTCTTGAGCATGCATCAGATACATCCCTATAACTACGTAGATGTCACTGTCTTTAAGATTACATTTAGAGGGAGAGAGAGACAAGTAAATAGGCAAATGCAAAACAGAAGTTATAAGAGTGAAAGTGCAAACAGTATAACTGGGTAAGTGATGGTAAGATATAGGAGGCGCATCTCATTGACCTAAAGAAGTCAGAGGGATGGGGTGCCTGGGTGGCTTAGTGGGTTAAGCCTCTGCCTTCAGCTCAGGTCATGATCTCAGAGTCCTGGGATCAAGCCCCGCATCAGGCGCTCTGCTCAGTAGGCAGCTGGCTCCCCCGCTCCAACCCTTCTCTCTCTGCCTGCCTCCCTGTCTACTTGTGATCTCGCTCTCTGTTAAATAAATAAAATCTTAAAAAAAAAAAAAAGTCAGAGGGAAACAGTGACATTCAAATCTAAAAAAAGAGAGAAAAATGTATGTCTGGAGATTCTATTCAATATAGAACCCCTTGTCCCACTTAAAAGAATTGTTCTGAATCTTTTGAGATATAGGGAGAGAGAAATATTAAAGAAAAAAATGGGTTATTTTTCCTGGAACCTAAAGAAATAAATTGAAAGATGGAGAATGTTGCCTCACTAATAATGTTGGTCAAAAACTCAGAATCTACATAACATCTTTAATACTCAGAGGCATTTATGAGGGCACCAACTAGACTCTGTCTTTCTAATCCTTTTTTCTCAGTCATCTTTTATCCTTTCCATTGCTTCTGCTGAAAGAATGGTCAAACCTCTATTTTCCTGACCTGAAATTTAGGTTGATAGATGGAAAGGCTATGTCCATTGGGAATATTGAGTCTCCAGGCCTTGACTCTTGGGTTTTGAAAGAGGATGCTACTTTTGTTAATGGAAATTCATGAGTATTTGGAACACTCTGATGCAATAGTCCCTAAGTCTGAGGCCAGTGGGAACACATGTATGTTAGCAGGAGGCACTGGCTCAAATTAAATCAGCAGTAACCTTAAGACCATTAGAGATGAAGAAGCTCTTACAGTGGGGCCATATCAAAGTTTGCTGCACGGGTGTAAGTGGTGTTGCTGCTGGAACTCGCAGGATCTCTCTGTGCACTTTGTCAGCTCTGCTTGCCCCATCTGAACCCAGCTGCAGACCACCTATGTCTAATCCAGTTCCCAGTTCCCTACTGGGACCCAGGCCAAGGACTCCAGTCCACTGCAACAGAACTCTAATGTTTGCCTGACCTCCCATAATCCTTGTGGGTTTGGAGAGAATGTGTATAATAGTCAGTTTGAGAAGAAAGGGCAAGGAAGAGATCTATAAACACATATTCTCAGTCTCTCCATCTTGCTCCTTCTCCCTCTCTCTCTCAGTGCAGACTTGAAAAGCTAGCTCATTTTCACAGGCATGAAACCATTCTGAAGAGTGACATTTCATTTTAAATGCATCTTATCAAAAGTGCTGCAGACATATGTAGACTTGTCATCACAGAGCTCTTTCCATGGTGACTCCTGGAAACAACATTTCTCACAATTAGGACTATAAAAGCAGCATGAAAGTACCCATAAGGAGGAATAAAATAAAATAATAACTATAACCACAAAGCTCACAGGGTACTGTTTTAAGCAGCATTTTTTTAAAGTTTTTAGAATTTTCCCCATATCTAATTAGGAAAAAATTTAAATGGCCTATCCCCAAACCAACCACTGATGGCTTGTAGTGGGCTTGTTATGGGCTCATGAACTGAATTGCACATAATAGAAAGAAGCTTCACTGAGGTAGAAGGTTGAGTTGGTGGAAGCTGATTTAATAAAAACCCATGGGACAGGCCACAGGGGATCATCCCAATGCAACAGCTGTAACAAAGACAAGCAAAACAAAGCAAGTCAGACTGATGTTTGTTTTTTTGTTTGTTTGTTTTCTTGAAAGCAACATTTGTTTAATGTTTTCTCTCTCTCTCTCTCTTTTTTGTCTTTATTTATTTATTTAAATTCAATTAGCCAACACAGATATATCATTAGTTTCAGATGTAGTGTTCAATAATTCATCAGTTGCTTATAACACCCTCATCACGTCACATGCCCTCCTTGATGACCATCACCCAATCCATTCTCCTCCAGCAACTCTCCACTCTCCTCCAGCAACTCTCGGTTTCCTATAGTTAAGAGTCTCTCATGGTTTTCCTCCCTCTCTGATGACTTCCCATTCCATTTTCTCTCCCTTCCCCTATGATCCTCGTTTGTTAATGGCATTTGTCCCATCAAGGATCAGGCAGAATGGTAATGAGGCAGGCTTTTAAATGCTGGAATTTTCACCTGAGATGGGGGCAGGACTGACCCTGGCTTAGCTGGTAATTTTATGTGTACAGTGTCACTCTACTCTGGGGTTGCTTTGGCTGGCTGTCCGGGGCGGTGCCTTTGTTAGGTGGATGGATATGCAAGATATATATCATGCCTCAAGGGCTCCCATTTGATGAAGTTTTGTTGTCATACCATTTCCAGGAGCCTCTTGTCCTGGATGACAGAGTTCCTATCCAAGAACTCTCTTGTCCTGGATGGCATTTGTCTTTGAGTTTAGGAAAGAGCTTCAGCATGAAACCTGAGAGCATGAGCTTTGAATATGGACTATGTTCAATACTGCCCCCCATTTGCTAATTGTATCACAGAAGTAAGTTCCTCCATCTGTCTGGTCCTCCCTCTACTCATCCATAAAATATCAGTGCTATACTAACCGTACCCATTTCAAAGTTGTGAGAATATGAAAGTGATAAAGTAAACAGAACTTGCAACCTGAGCCTGGCACCTTGTAAAATCTCAACAAATGGCAGCCATCATTGTTGACAGTGGTGTTAAAATGCCACAGGTTCCTTTATCCATGGATAACAAAGTATTGCATCACAGTCACCAGGCATTTCTCAAAGCTGAACCACGCAGTCTCCAGGGTCCTGCCTTGCTCAGCCAAGACTCCTGTTGGGAGAGATCAGCTCATTCAGCTCCCCATGCACATCCCTGCTGGGCTTCTGCACACCACTGAGTTCTCTTCATCTCCCTACACCAATTGGTGCTGCTGAGGCTTCAGAGAGATGAAGATTTCCTCTCTCTCAGGAAGAGAATGGGAACTCTCTCCCCATGTTCCTTCACTCCCCACCCCACCCCCCACCCAGAAACTTCTACCTGTTGGCCCAGCGTCATGTTTAGCCATGCAGTTCTAATCCAAGAAGACAAACATTTGAGCTCCTGACCCTTACACTGAATACTGGATGATCTTGCAGATGACTGCCCAGTGTTTGTATATCCCCCATGAAAAGCAGGGTTTTTTCGTTATTCCTTTTTCTTTCATCTGGCCACTTTTGGCTGACTTTCTAGCTCATGGCCTTTTTAAAATAGGCTATCCCACCAACAATTGAGACCCAATCCAAACTGATCTCATTTTTAAACCTAATTTATACCAATAATAGCAGCTTCATGAGCTATGCTTCCCAAAGACGCCTACTTTTAAACATAGAATTCTGGGGCACCTGGGTGGCTCAGTCAATTAAGCTTCTGACTTTGGGTCAGGTCATGATCCCAGGTGCTGGGATTGAGCCCCACATTGTGTTCCCTGCTTAGCAGGAAGTCTGCTTCTCCCTCTCCCACTCTCCCTGCTTGTGCATGCTCACTCTCTCTCTGTCAAATAAATACATACAATCTTTTAAAATAAAAAATAAATAAGCAAACGTGGAATTCCTGTCATGGCCATAATTAAATT
Source organism: Lontra canadensis (assembly GCF_010015895.1). Taxonomy (NCBI): domain Eukaryota; kingdom Metazoa; phylum Chordata; class Mammalia; order Carnivora; family Mustelidae; genus Lontra; species Lontra canadensis. Next base: position 10,097,689 of record NW_022631065.1, on the reverse strand, counting down.
CAAAAGGATTTGACTACTGCTGGAATTCCAGGTGCCATGGCAGATTGTGAAGGGATATGTTTAGTCAGAAAATGCTTCCACTAACCCTGACTTTTCTACTATATCTCCCCAAATACATAGTTTCTTATGAACTGCTGGGCATGCAACAAAGTGGCCGAAAATATGTCCTCATTTATTAAGAGAACTAGAACTTTTTTAGAATCCTGTTTTGCTCCTCCGTTCAACTCTTCTAATCACTGTGGCAATTTGGCATTTAAAATCAAGTAAGAACAAATCTATTTATCTCTTATTCTAGAATAAATACTGTCCAGCTGTACAAGACAATCAATAGTGTTTGACTTTTCGTTTTTTAAACACACACAAAAATTTATTGGAAGAATTTCTGGAACCTCACAAAATTGACAAGAAGCCTGAAGCTCCAGACATGACAAATGTATGGGAGTGGAGAGGTCAGGTGGCTGACAGTGCAGCTAAGGTCAGGCCCCAGAAGTAGTCTGCATGAGAAACCACTTCACTCTACTGCCACCAATATGAAAAATCTCCAATTTTTTCAAGCACTTTGGGTCGCCAGCTCAAGGTTCAGGTCCCAGATGGCGGCAGCCATTTGGCTCAACCTAGACCATCCCCACAACCAGGGAGAAGGGAAAGGAGAGACAGCTCCTCTTAGCTTCTTCGGTGGGAAAAGGAGTCCTCCCACCCACCTAATTTCTGACTTGTTTCAAGTAGCAGAAGTGTTCATATGCCAACTCATCTCCCCCCACCCACCTTTAAAAACAAAAGGGAAAAAAAGGAAAATATTTCTTCTATCGGGAATCCAACAAATTTGATTTTATCTATATGATTTTGTCTAAAAGCTTAAGCCAAACCATTGCCTTTTTCTTCACCTTAAAACTGCTTGGAGAACAGATTTATTTATTATTTTTGCCTTTTAGTTCACCTTGATTTCTCATTTTACATGAAATATATAGAAAAATATATATTAATATATATTTATATTTATATATATTATATATATATTTTAAATATATATTTATATATATTTATCTAATATTTATATTAGAAAAATATAAATTTTTTTAAGATTTTTTTTTTAAGATTTTATTTATTTATTTGACAGAGAGAGATCACAAGTAGGCAGAGAAAGAGGAGGAAGCAGGCTCCCTGCTGAGCAGAGAGCCCGATGCGGCTCGATCCCAGGACTCTGGGATCATGACCTGAGCCGAAGGCAGAGGCTTTAACCCACTGAGCCACACAGGCACCCCGAAAAATATAAATTTTTGGTAAATAATTTATTTGCATCATTTGCTCATTTTCATTATTGTCTGTGAGATTGTGCTTCCATCAGAAAAAGGTGCCTCTTTGATTATGTAAGAATCTCGTCACATTTTAAAACTGATGCTGATGCTAGGTTGTAGATGGTATTTATAGCTACCTTCTTCTACTACCCATTCTGTATTCCCTTTGCTTTCAGCAAGCATCTCAGCTGGTTGTGGTTCTTTACCTTGTGGGTTGATCTGAACCTTCTTTCCTGAGAGTTTAGGCTATTACTAATCCTCCATAGATTGGATTGTAGTTCTCTATTGACTTTAATCACTGGTCATGGTAATACTAAAAGACACCCTAAGGAATCTCCTGTATTTCAGATATATCCCTCCTTACCTCCATTTTGTAGTAGTAGTCCAATTTCCCCCTTGGTAGTCAGAATCAGTCATCTAGCCAATACTGTAATTCCCTTATTTGCTTGTTTATTCAGAGGCATGAGGAATCCAAATTTACCATGTGGCCATCTTAACTTCTAGTCCAATAGACTTATGGTTGTGTTACCTGGTGGAAATATTCCTTCTTCTGGAACTAAGACCTCTAGGCCAGAAATGCATAATGTCCTGGGAATAAGATGCAAAAAAAAAATTGCTAGTGGGTCACTAAGGATAATAACAAGTGGTGCCTCTTTCCTTTCAACTTCTTGATTCCTGAGCTCATAAATCCTGGCTGTTGGAGAAACAACACCATATATTGAACACTGATTCAGAGCATATGTAGCCTTCTGGAGAACCTTGCCCAGGCATGCACTTAACTGGTGCTATAACTGAGTCTTCAAAAAGACATTCTATCAGGCCAATTGCTTCAGGATAGTAGAGAACATGGTCCTGCTGCCACACTTCTTTTGCTGTGAAGTGAGTTCCTTGACCCAAAGCAATGCTGTGTGGAATACCATGGTGGTGAGTAAGGCATTCTATAAGTCAAGGTGGTAGTTTTGGCAGAAGAATTTGGTAAAGGGAAAATGTATATACATATACATATACATATACATATACATATACAAAATGTATATACAGAGTTAAGTGTCTATTCTAATAAGGAAAAAAAACAGTTATTTCATGTTGAGAGCAATCTAATATAATCCACATGCCAGTAGGTAGCTGGCTGATCACTATGGGAAATGGTGCCATATCCAGGGTTCAATGTTGGGCTCTGCTGCTGTTTAGACTGGGCACTCTAGGTGACCATAGCCTGACCAGCCTTGGTGAGTAGAAATACATATTTCTGAACCTGTGCACACCCTCCTGTACTGCCACCAGGTCACTTTGTTCATGAACCCATTGGGCAATGACAAGGGTGACTGGAGAAAGAGTGTGACGGGTATGCACCCAATGGGTCATTTTAACCACTTTATTATCAAAATCCTCCTCTGCTGTGATCACCCTGTAGTAAGCATTCACACAGGACACAAATATCTTTTGTGTTTTTACCCACTAAATGAGGTCTATCCACATATTTCTTCAAATTTTCTTGTCACCAGTTTTCTAGTGATGTTCCTTCCAAGTCTTTGACCATCCAGTCAAACCACTGGCCGAAATCCATGCATCAGTATATAATTGCACATCTGGTAATTTTTCCTTCTGAAAAAAGGACAAAACCAGGTGCATTGCCTGAAGTCCTGTCCACTGGAAGGATTTCCCTTCACCACTGTCCTTCAGGAATGTCCCAGAGAGGGGCTATACTGCAGGTGCATATACTGCAGGTGGTACCTGCATATAGTGCAGAATCTTCTGTAAGCCAATGCTAAGTCTTCTCTTCCTCTGTCAACTGATAATAGGGAACTCACCATGACACCATAGGGGCAGGCTAGAAGAGAGAAAACAGTGTAGCAGGAATGGGGACCATTGGTACTTGGGCCACTTCATGTAATTTACTAGTGCCTTCAGCAACTGCTCAAATCTGATCACATTATTTACTGTTTCAGTTTGATGAGGGAGTACAGCTGTTCACATCCAACTAAATGGCTTGGTGGCTCATATGATACCCAGGGCAGCTCAGGTCATATGGCAACTTGGTAGCCCATGGTCAAGTGTTCAGTCTCTACTAAGACCTAGTAGCAGGCCAGAAGCTCTTTCTCAAAAGAAGAGTAGTTATCTTTAGTTATCTTTGGCTTTGCTCCAAAATCCCAATGGCCCACGTCTAGGGACCTTCCAGAGTCTCCAAACAACATCCCTATATGCCAGTGACACTGTAAGCACCATTGGGTCTGCAGGATCATCTGACCCAAATGGCAGAGCAGCTTGCACAGCAGTCGGGACCTATTGCAGAGTCTTCTTTTTTTTCTGAGCCTCACTCAAAACTTGAAGCTTTTGGGGTCACTCAGTAAATGGGTCATAATAACACACCCAAATGAGGAATGTGTTGCTTCCAAAATCCGGAGACAAACTAGGCACTATGTTTCTTTCTTGGTTGTAGGGGAGGCCAAGTGCAACAATAACTTATCTTTCCCCTTTGAAAGGGCATCTCACCATGCTCCATACCACTGACCCCTAGAGATTTCACAGTGATAGAAGGTCCCTAAATTTCAGTTGGATTTATTTTCCACCCTCTGTCACACAAATGTCTTACTAGTAAGTCTAAATTAATTGTTACTTCTTGCACATTAGATCCAATCCTCAAATAGTATCAGTATAATGAATTAGTGTGGTATCTTGTGGAAGGGAAAGGCAATCAACATCCCTCTGAACTAAATTATGACATACGGCTAAAGAGCTGATATATCCCTGAGGTGGGACAGTAAAGGTATATTGCTGGCCTTGGCAGCTATATAATTCTGATGGGGCTTAGGGACAGGTGGGGAGACAAGGGCATTTGCCAGATCTATAGCTGCAATTGGAGTCCCACCTGCTTTAACTTATGGTAATCCACTGTCATTCTCCAGGGTCTGTCTGTCTTCTGCACAGGCCAAATACAAGAGTAGAATGGGGATGTGGTAGTAATCAGCACCCCTGTGTCTTCTGGGTCCTTAATGGTGGCACTAATCTCTGCAGTTCCTCCAGGGATATAGTGTTGCTTTGATTTACTATTTTCCCAGGGAGAGGCAGTTCAAATGGTTTCCATTTGAGCTTTCCTACCATATTAGCTCTTACCCCATAGGTCAGGGAACCAATGTGGGAATTTTGCCAGCTGTTTAGTATGTCTATCCTAATTATGCATTCTAGAACTAAGGAAATAACACAGGATGGGCTCATGGACCCACTGGATCTACTGTGAGACAGACCTGAGCCTGAAACCCATTGATCACCTGACCTCCATAAGGCCCTACTCTGACTTCAGGGCCACAGTCATGTTTCAGGTCTCATAGAATTAGTGTGATTTCAGAGCCGTGTACAATAGTCTTTGAAAATTCTAGTTATTTCCTTTTCCCCAATGTTCAGTTACCCTGGTAAATGTCATAGTCCCTTTGGGGAAGGCTGAGAGAAAGACTAATAGTATAAAGTTTCAGTTGTGTGTCCAGGTCCTTCCTTAAGGGGACCCAGCCTCCTAACTGTAAAAAAGAAAAAAGACAGGCAATTCAATAGAAAAAGAGCCTCCAAAGATCCAATAAGAAAATGAAAGGTGCTTAACATCATCAGATAAGTACAAATTAAAGCCACAATGAGAGGCCCTGATGCATCCATTGCAATAACTAAAATTAATAAAAAGACTGAATATAACAGACATGCATACATACATATGTGTACCAGAAAACATAGTCAAGAGCATTCACAATAGCAACGTTTGAATATTTGAAAGCTAGAAATAGCCCAAATAACATAAAAAATAAAATTGGTAAATAAAATATGGTAAATTTCCTAAATGAAATGCTACACAACAAGGAAAAACAACAATTGCTATATATAGTAAGGATGAATCTGACAGACACACTCTTAAGCAAAAGAAAGCAGTGTTAAAGATTATACACTATATTATATACACTATATTCCTTTTATTTAAAGTTTAAAAACAGGCAAAATACTCTATAGTGGTGAAAATTTAAAAATAGTTAACTTTGCAGAAGGTATAATGAGTATGAGGGGCCATGTAGGAGTTTCTGATGTGGTATTAATATTCCAGTTAATGTAATCATTACAAGTGTATGTTCACTTTGTAAAATTCATGGAGCTATCCACTTATAAATTTTTCATTCTACTGTCTATGTATGTTATACTTCAATTCGAATTTTACTCAAAGAAAAACATAAGGGAATATATATAGGAATAAATTTTAAGGGTATAAGGACTGGTGAGAAAGACATTTAATTTCAGATTGGGTTAATTTTATCAGTACGGGTGCACTTATCACATAGTCTGGATTTAACATGCTAGCTTGAGCAAGTGGAACTGCTTTAAATTATTTGCTCATTTGAGTGCCGAAAGTTAGACTCAATAATGGCTTACATTTAGTAAGTTGGGATTATATAAATTCATTTTGTAATTGCAATGTGGAATTAGCCAGTGAATTTTGAAAAATATGTATGCCTGGGTCCTGGTACAGAGTCTTGGAAAAGTTCAGACTGAGCAACAGGATTTTCAAGAACTCTCCACCTGATTCTAAAAGCAGTCAGATTGAGATGTACAGAAAGAAACCTAATAACTTATGAAGATAGGAATTTAGGTTAAGTGAGACACATTCCCTTACCAGGGCAACCCCCACCGCACTTTTGAGTGGTCCCAGAATATACTCACTTCACAATTTCATAGGTAAATACACTGATAAAGGGATCACCAGTATAAAAAAAAAAAGCAAAATTTTAAAAAAGAAAAAAAGAAAAACTCCAGTGGCTGCTTCCTTTTGAACAAGTACATGGGTAGGAGATGCCATTGTTGAAACAGACTTCATAATTTCAGTGAGGATGATGGGATCCTAGAGTAGAAACAGGCCAACTAGCTGTACTTACCCAACCAAGACAAGACAGAACTGGTTATCATAATAGATTCCAGTCCTGGGTTGATAACCAAATAACACAATCCACACAGATCTCTGGTAATGCTTAATTAATCATGAGATCTTACCACTAACCTACATGGAAAATGGAGTGAGGTACTGATTAATCTGTATAATAATAATAATAGTAATAATAAACCTTCTATATCTGCCAACAGTGGTCTGACTTGAGCCATGATAATAGTGAAACATAGTTCCTCACTAATTCTCAGACCTGTGTGTTTACTTAGTAGTTGGCAGACATGCCTTATTATTATTCTGATGCATGCCAAAATTATAAAACAAAAGTAAAGGATACCCCTGGGAGAACATAGGAATTAGTGATATTGTCAATGGTCTGAAAGATTTAAGGGTGCTGATTCCTATCATATCTCTATTTAATCTGGACCTCCTAAATCAAAAACTCTAGAAGTATTGTCTAGCAGCATGTAGCAGAAGCACATAGCTATAACTTGGAAGAGACAGAGTACACTCACTGTCTAGCTTGAGAGCTACACCAATTCTTAAGATCTATGCTACTATTTAGTCCCAGGTACCTTGTTTACCTCAACATCATCACAGAACATCAACTGGTCCCTCCATTGATGGTGTCAAGTTTGTAGGAAATATAGCAAGATATAATGGCATTCCAGGTAATGTTATAAGATACCTGTGTGCCAGAAGACAGAAGATATTTTCCATAGAAATAGACTTGAGCCACTACAGTGAGGTTTGTAGGAATCAGTCATGTGGAACATTATAGGATATCCTTTCCAAACTGAAAGACAACTTGCTGTGCTCTTTATCCTCAAATCCCAAATATAAGGCATATTGGTACTGGGTATCTGGGTTTTGAAGTTGAAAGTGTAGTTTTGTGTATTGTTCTAATCTATTTACCAAGACTCAGAGGAAGAAGTGGGTCTCTGGTTCAGATGGATACTTTGTGTGAAGGACCCAGCAGATAATCTGTGGAATATCAGTGTGTTAAATGGAGCCTGTGGCAAGCCAAAATAGAAGAATGAAAGTCAAGTGTCCTGATGGATTATCAGATCCTTCTTAGGCAAATAACTAAATTCCTTTTGAGAATTAACTGTTGGCTTGCTACTGAGCCCTGGTAGACTAAAAGCTGAAACACAAAATATTTGGTGATCATACAATCTGAGATGCCTATAATTTACAGTGTTTTACATGATTCATCAAGTCAAAAAATTGTTCATGTCCAACAAAACTCCATGAACAAGGAGAGGTTCAAGCAAAGAAACAGGTTCAAGCAAATCCTGAAGGCTCAAGTAAGTTACATAAACAGGAGGCTTACAACCTCATCTTTTGCTCAACCCAAACCAAGGGTGTTCCAGAGAATTTCTTATGATCACTCAAGAGAGAAGAAAACACTTTAAGGCTGGCTTACAATGCTCTGAATGACAGTGCTGTGGTGATACAAATTTATAAGAATATTGTCTTAGAGTAATCTTCCCAGGAAGTAGAATTAAATCCATGCCAAAAAAAAAAAAAAAATGGCCTGAAGTATGCACCAGTAGTGAGTGATTCATGGAAAGTAACTTATGGCTTGGCTAGATTATCAGAGATAGTAAAGGGAAAAGATTAGTGGAAAAGAGAGAGATCTGGGGATGTGTTATATGAATGAAACTCTCAGAACTGGCCCTCATTGGATCCCATGTGATTGTACAACAGAAGGTCCCACTGTGCTAGAGATTAGCAGTAATCATGTGGGGGAAATCACTGTTTTGAGGATTCAGTCAGCCTCTTTTCCTAGGTCTCTCAGTGCTTATCCAGTACACTCAATAACAAAACATCCATCCTGGCAGGGACAGAGGCTAAGCATGGGCTCAGTCACAAGATTTTCCCTCATCAAGGCTGACCTGGCTATCACCACAGCTGAGTCCTTATTATGCCAGCAGCAATGACAAACCATTAGACTTTGATAGGATGCCATAGACTGAGGGATCAGCCAGCTACCTGGTGGTATGTTGATTACATTGGACTCTTCCCATCATGGGGTGGAAAATAATTTTTCCTCACTGGAGTAAACACTCATTCTTGATATTTTTTTTTTTAAGATTTCATTTATTTATCTGTCAGAGAGAGAGAGAGAGAGAGATCACAAGTAGGCAGAGAGGCAGGCAGAGACAGAGGGAGAAGCAGGTTCCCTGCCGAGCAAGGAGCCTGATATGGGACTCGATCCCAGGATGCTGGGATCATGACCTGAGCCGAAGGCAGCCGCTTGACCAACTGAGCCACCCAGGCGTCCCTCTTGATATATTTTTTTTATGCCTGCCACTCTTGTATGCCAGCTCTACCATCTGTATAACTATACTGGTTACCTTAGTCACCATTGTGAGATTCCACACAACATTACTTCTAATAAGAAAGCTCACTTTTCAATCAGGAAGTATTGGTTTGCAACCTTTGAAGTCCCCTGGGGTAAAATTTGAAACTGGTTGTAGTATACATAGGGCAAGGGGAGACCAAAGAAAGAGGCAGACCACTCCAGATTGGTAGGTAGCAATTTTAGTAAGCAAGGAAAGTTACTTTGGGGGCTTGTCTTTGGTGGACACAAGATGAGTAAATCACCACACAATACACCAGAATCCTGAAAGTGTACATAAAGGTCTTAACTAGAGTCAGTCATGTACACAGTCCAGGTAGTCTCAACAACACCTTACTTTCTCAAGGCTATGTCCTTGAAATGGCTCCATCTATGAGGACAGCAGGCGTAATACACATTTCAAAAACAGAGAAGTGAGTAAGGAGCCTCCAAGTGCCTGGAGCTAGCTTATGGATCAACCAGTAGGGACATCTTGTTGATGTCCTCCAGCCAGAAGGAAGTCAGTGGACTGATACCAACAGCATTCAATGGTTTTACCATTCATCCTTTAACTCCCAAACAGCTGGTTTTAATGAATGGTAGAATGGTCTATTAAAGGCTCAGTGTGTCGGTGGGAGAGCACATTTAGTGAAGTTGGCATACTGTTATATATGGTATTTTTCTGCCATAAGTTAGAAAACATGGTTCCAGAGTCAAAGAAGAGGTAATGGGAGGGAAGCCGTACCTTTCACCTTTATAACTGAAGGGGACACTTACCAAGCTTTTCTTTTCACTCTCACTATGATTCCAGGCTCTAGCGGTCTTAGCAGCCAAGGAAGGAAACCCAATCTGGTAAGCCAATATTACTTCAGGCTGTTCTGAGATATCATTACACAGAAAGATAAAAGAAAGGCAAAAGTAATCCTAACTATTACTGAAGGGGCTGAGAAGAATATGGAAGAACATAGAATTCTTGGAAAATCTCTAAAAAATAATTAAATTTTAAATGGTCAAAAGGTTTGAAAGAATACTTGACAAAAAGAGACTTTTTTAAATGATCAATAAGCAGATGAAAAAGCAGTCTACATCTTTAGTCATGTAGTGTAAATTAAAACCACAATGAGGTACTACTTCATACCCACTATAATGATTAGCATTCCAAAAAAAAAAAAAATCACCAATACAAAGTGTTGATGGGGATTTGGAACAACTGTATCATACAACAATCTTGGAAAATAGTCTGGCAGTTTCTTATGACCTAGCAATTCCTCTCCTAGGTAATTACCCAAATATAAGTGAAAGAATATGTCCATGTAAATAATTATAGATGACTACCCAAGAAGCTTTATTTATAATAGCCAAAAACCTAAATGTCCATTGACAGGTGAATGGATAAACAAGTTATAACATATTCCTAATCAGTAATAGATACAAACGAGTGAACATAAAACATAAATGAATCTCAAAAATGTAGTGGTTGGGTGGTTGGGTTATGGACATTGGGGAGAGTATGGGCTATAGTGAGTGCTGTGAAATGTGTAAGCCTGATGGTTCACAGACATGTACCCCTGGGGCAAATAATACATTATATGTCAATAAAAATAATTTTTAAAAAAGTTGTGATCCAAGTGTAAAAGAATACACACTACATGATAACATTTATATAAAGATTTAGCATTGATTGAAGATTTAGGATTGATTATAAAGGAAGTAACCCAAGGAAAGTTTCTGGGATAATGAATATGTTCTATGTTCTCCTAACTGATATTTATATTAGTCAATCCTCATTGAATGGTTCATTCAAAATGTGCGATAAATAAATAGTAAATAAAAAAATGTGCATTTTGAGATATATAAATTATATGTAACTTGATTTTAACTAGATTATTTATTTTTTTGTATGTTGAGTTGTATAAGTTCTTTATATATTTTGGATATAGCATTTGATTTTAAAACTAGAAAATAAAATATTTTTTCTTTCTCTTTGCCTCATAATTTTGTATTTTATAACAGAATGTTAGTAGTGGTTAACACTCTGATCCATAACCTATGAATTATTAAGGCAAGGATTATGACAAACCTAAAGGAGAAATAAACACAACCAGAGGTCCGAGACTTAAAACTGAATGCAGTATCTGGGTTAATCACACTGGGGGAAATAGCAAGATTATTTTTTAATGTAATGAGGGATTGTTGCATTTTGCTAGATGGGATCATTTTTTAAGTGTTAAGAATGGGAAGAAAGTTGTAGACTGTTGTTGAAAAGTCTAATGAAATGTAGTGAACCTTTGAAAAATCTTTTTGACCACTCAGCATTTGGACCCCTTTCTTATGTTTGGGGAATTCTCCTAGTTTATAAATATGGACATCCTAAAATTATATGCTATTTTCCCAGCCTACTTTGCAGCTAGGACATGGACATACAACTTGGGCTCCTCCATATGGTTACTCTCTGCTCAGGTTTGGAATATGGAGGTGATGAGGAGAAGAAAAGAGTGCCACAAGGATTTTCTCTGAGGCAGTGGCAATAGTGAGGGCAGAAACATCAAGTCCCCTTGCTAGGAGGGGCAGAGGGATAGTGATGAATCCCGGGTCCAGCAGCAGTGGATTTGGCAGAGTATCTGTCCCCTTACTGCATGCTATCAGCTGAACTGTGTCTTCACAAAATTCATATGTTGAAGCCCTAACCCCAGAAGTGATGATATTCAGAGATGGATCCATTGGGAAATAATTAGGTTTAGAGGAAGCCATGGGGATAGAGCTTTCATTACGGGCCCTTAAAAGAAAGACACCAGAGAGCTTGCATTCTCTCTCCACTATGGAGACAGTGAGAAGGTGGTTGTCTGCAAGTAGAAAGAGAGTCCTCACCAGGAAACAAATCAGTGGCACCTTGATCTTGGACTTCCCAGCCTCTGGAACTGTGGGGATAAATGTCTATTGTTTCAGCTGCTGAGTCTGGCATTTTGTTTTGGCAACTCTAGCACAACAAAGGCACGGCAACAGTGGTATTTTCCTCACTGGGCTAGTTTTGTGATTTTTTAGCTATTTTTCCTGACTGTGTAGCCCTGAATCTGATTTCACAGAATTTCAGAGATTCTGTAGGATACCAGACTTTCCTTAAACAAATTTTCTTCTTAAATAACCCACATTTGATTTTTACTGATTGAACCTAAAAGACTGGCCAATAGAGAAGGTATGACACAACCTACACAGTGTCCAAAAAAGACTAAATTCACACCTACACAATATAGGAGATAAAGGGCAGAAAATGTACTAGGTTAAAAGAACTACAAGCATTTGAGTGTGGATAGAACATGAATTTCAAAATAGAGAGCAAAGCTTAAGCTGGACGGATCAGAAGAAAACAGATAATTTAGGATCTTCCATGTTATATAAAGAAGCTCGGACTTTATTCCATAGCTGATTGAATACCATGAAATGGTTTTCAGCAGGGGGAATGACATGGTCTTATTTGCATCTTAAATAGATCACACTGGCAGCTGTGCAGAGAATGGGTTTGACTGGGATATAATTGGAATCAGCTAGAGCTGTTAGCCAGTTCTTTCAGTAGTCTACATAAGATATGAGGAAGTCCTCAACGGAGCAGTTCATCTGGATAAGACTGAGGAGACAACTTTAAGGGATATTTAAAGGATAAAATCACCAACTCTGGGTGTTTTAAGGTAAGGGAGTCAAGGATATTGGGAAATAAGGGAAAATGGCAAGTTTCCCCAATTGGCTATTGGCAATATCAACTGAAATAGGATATATCAGTGGAGATAGGAGATTTAGGAGATAAGATGATAAAGTCTTTTGAGTCATGTTATGATTGAGGCAATGTATCCAGGTAAATGTCCAATAATTATCTGCATATGAATGCAGGATAGATGACTGGACTTGATCTGTTGACCTACAAATAATGAATTGATACAAGGTAATTCAATCTACAATGGTAGATTAAATCACAAAGAGAAGTGGGTAGGGAGTAGGGGCACCAGATACGACCATGGAGTTCGTGCATTGCAACCATACTAGGTGGTAAAAAGACTTGTGAACTGAAGACAAAACTTTATGACATCCACTTTTAATAGGTAGGCATATTGGAGCTCCCGAAAAAATCATGGAAGAAATGGTCAGAGAGGCATGAGTTCAATAAGAAAGCTGAAATGTTCAGCCCAATGGATTGGAAAATTATTTAGGTTACTTGTATTTGACTGCAAATAATAGTAAAATCTACTACAATGGCTTAAACAGATAGAAGTTTATTGATCTGAAGCAACAAGAAATCTAGGGGAAGGCAATTCCAGGCTAACACACCATTCCTCTACCATCTTTATCAAGGGGGTTTGTTCTTGTGGTCATAATATGCCTGCTGCATTTGCAGGCATTGTATCTTCATTCTAATCAGGAAAGGAAGAAAATTAAGTCCTTTAGCTCAATTGTAAATAATCCTGTTACAGCTGGTTGTTTTCTGCTCAAGTACTGTAGAAAGTTATTTCTTCTTTTTCTGATTAATGAGGATATTTCAGGTCAGTGGGGATAAGGAGAGGGGACTCTATCTGCTTAAGGACCTAGGGTGACAGAGTTCTGCCATGTTCAATACATGGTTTTAAGGTATCTCTGTTGGGTATTCCAGTTAGAAGGAAAGTGAAAAAAAGCCACTGTGTTTTTCAGCTAGTTGTTATTTGACTATGGAAAGGCTATTGACTATGGAATATTAAGTTTGTGCCCAACCACATTAACATCTACATTGTTTTTCAGATGATCTGTAATTATATTAGCTATAAATAATGATTATTTTATCTCTTCCTTGCTAGCTTTTATACTTACTCGTTCTTTCTAATTGCTTAGAGTAGTATCTCCAGAACTACATGAAATAATAGAGAAAAACCATGAAATGAGAAATAATCTATGATTTATTAAAAAGAAGCAGAAGGAGGGGCACTTGGGTGGCTCAGTTGTTTAAGTGTCTGACTCTGGTTTCGGTTCAGGTCATGATCCTGGGGTTGTGGGATTGAGCCCAGCATTGGGCTCCATGCTGAGTGGGGAGTGTGCTTGAGAGTCTCTCTCTCCCTCTACCCCTCCCCCCACTCTCATTATAAATAAATAAATTAATTAAATCTTAAAAAAATTTTTTCTATTATTATCTACAGTAGGAAGTCTTTCATTGTTTCTCCATTACACATAATGCCGGCGTGTTGAGATAAATACATTTGATTATCTTAAGGAAATAATTACTTATTTCTATTTATTGAAGAGCATATGTTGAATTTCACAAAATACATTTCAACATTGCTATAGACTGAATTATGTCTCCCCCAAATTTCATATGTTGAAGTCTTAACCTCTAATGTGATGGTATTTGGGTCTCTGGGAGATAATTAGGTTCAGATGAGGTCATGAGGGTGGAATTAGTGCCCTTCTATGAAAAGACACCAGAGAGCTTGCTCTCTCTTCCCTCTGAGGCCTCCCTGCCATGTGAGGACACAGGGAGAAGGTAGCTGTCTACCATCTAAGAAGAGAACCCTCACCCAAAAGCAACTATGCTGGCACATTGATTTTGGACTTCTAGCTTCCAGAACTATGAGAAAATAAAGTTCTGTTGTTTAAGCCACTCAGCTTATAGTATTTTGTTACAGCAGCTCAAGATAAGACAAACAGCTGTAAAGCTAATTATTTGACTTTTATCCTCTGATCAATTAATTCAAAGTATTCATTTATTTTCCCAAAATGAACTACGCCTTGACTCTTTGTATGAGTCCCATTGAGCCACAGTTTATGTTTTCAATGTGCTGCTGGATTCTATTTTCTAATTTTTTTTTTACATTTAAACTCTTTATTGAGATTTGTATTTATCTTTTTGTGCTATTTTTTAATCACATTTTAGTATCTAATACTATAATAAAAAAGAAAATGTTTGCATCTCTCTCTCCCAGTCTTCCATATTAACTGATCTGTTTAATTTTATAACTTCTTTGGAGCCAATGTTTATCATTTATATTTTTTTTTCTCAGAAATACCTACAAGTTTAGGCTTATTTGAATAATGTTGCATTTGTAGTCTTGTGTTTTCTCTACAGCTGTTATTCTTCCTTTAAATTTTATTTTGAATGTACCTGCTTCCTCCTTCTCTTATTAAATTCATTGAATCTGTAATTCTGCACTATCACCATTAATTGTTTTAGCTTTATTTTTCTAATTTCTTCATTTGGATGCCTTCCCATTTATTTTTATACTCTCTTGATTAATAATGTGAGATTTAAGTCTATAAAATTTGCTCCAAGAACAGCCTTAGCTATATATAGGTTTTGATATGTAGTATTTTATTGTTGTTAATTCACATTTATTCTTCATTCCTACTTTTGATTTACTGTTTGACTTAAGAGTTTAGTTTTTTTTTTCCAGTTTCCAAGTTGCATATTGTTGTTCTCTTTTGTTTCTTGCTTTGTTATTAATATTTAGTTTTATTGAATGGCAACAACACACTGCCAAATTAAGTTTCATCCTGAGGTACAGGGGCTTAGGAATTCAACATATGAATTTTGGGGAGACACAATTCAACCTATAACATTGCTTTCAGCTTTATTTTTTGCGCTGCTTCCCACTTAGCTTTCACTTTGATTTTTTTCTCTTCTACTTTTCCATCTGAGCTCTGCCCTTATTTTTAGACTTGTTTGGTTGTCTCCTTATTTCTTTCTCGAGCTCTTTTATTTCTTCTTTTAGCTCTTGTTTTAGAAAGATAACATTTTCTTAATATTTTTACTTTGATTATTTCATCATCATAGGGATAATCAACATGGGGATACTTTTCTCATGTGTGTTCTTTATCATTCTTTCATTCCTCTCCTACTATTTTATAATGTTTTTGTACAGCTCTGATACTGGTTCAATGTTATTACTACTCATCTTTACAAGAGGTCATAATCTTCATGAAACAATTATTAAAAGGTTTATGTGAGAGATAACTAAGATATTGTTTTGGTTTAATTAATAGTGTTGGGATTGTATGGTTATGTTTTGTTTTCCTCATTCCATAGAAATTAGCAGCTGCAAAGCATGACACTTCCATTTTGTATGGACACTTTCATGCTGTATGACTAACAGTTCACTTCTTGCACATATGGTGTATATTTATGTCTCCACATCCAGCCAAGTATTCTCTGCCATTTTGTAGGATAAAACACATCTGTGGAAGTTCCCCTAAATAGACCTCACAACCCTTGGCTTAAATTAGCATATGCTCTTTCTATTTATGCTGCTGACTGTGACCTTAACTGTAGAGAATTCTGCCTTCTACTGGTTTTTCATTAAAACTGCAGTAACTGCACATTGGGCTAAGCAAGCTTCTGAGCAAATAGAACTTTTGGCGTAGTGAAATAAATTTCCCAAATTCCTTACAGCTATCTAAGGACACGAAAAGTTATAATGAAATGAAATGAAATGTGGAACTGTATCTTATATATCATATTGCCATACCTCAATGATTCTAAAGTTTTTATTCACATAATAATATATATGAAATTATACTAAATTTTATAATAAGTAGAACCATGCAATTGCTATCGGTATTGTGACATGGTTTTCATTGCCTGTATATGCATGAACTTGAACATAGTTGTTCACTGTGTCTTCACTTCATTAGAATTATGTACACTATTAGGCCTCTATGCATTGAATTTAACTCACATGTTGAATGTTTTCAAAAAGAATACACTGATTTGGTATTGAAACAAAATGTTATTAAGTACACAGAAAGGTATGGACTGATTATATCAGGGCTGAGTTAGATATTAGTAAGGTAAGCACCTATTGTAAGGATAGCCACATTTCCATATTTTCATACAAAGCAAAAACTGAACACTTTTTAGAGCCTAAGAAAGGATGATATCCATCAGTAGGTGAGGCTCTGTTACCTTTTATTATTAAGATCTATGTGCATGTGATACACATAGTGTGAGGCTCTGTTATCTTTTATTATTAAGATCTATGAGCACTGGGTGTTACAGGCAACGGATGAATTATTGAACTCTGTATCTGCAACTAATGATGTACTATGTGTTGGATAATTGAATTTAAATTTTAAAAAATAATTAATTAAAAATTAAAATAAAAAAAAGATCTATGCAAAAGGATTGTCCATCACTGACTAAGCAGTGTCTCTGCAGGCAGGGGAAATTGCTTTAGAATAGATGAAAGAAATTTCTGACCAGGGAGAAGCTGTGTGACCTTTTAAGCTTTACATAGGAGTATCATTAAGGCCTCAAGTATCAGTTTTTTAGAAGCTACTGATTGTCACGTTTCAGAGCACAATTTTACTGTACTAGACAGGTAAAGAGCTTTCCTGTCAGGAATCTTTCTTCTCTCTCTTTGTCTCTCTGTTTCTGTCTTTCATCTGAAATATAGGCTCTTTCTGTTTTTACTAGGCTAAGACATACTCTTCGGGTCTTCTCATTTGGGTCATGACTCTTTCTCTCAAGTATGTATATCTTACAAGCTCTACCTAGCAAACTACCTATCTTTTTTCTTTCTTAAAATCTTTCTTTGTCTTGATTCAAGTTACTTTTTGTTGGCTATCTGCTCTGCTTTGAGTTTTCCAAATGTTACAGTTAACATATGGTGTAATTGTAGAAGGTTATTATTAGAATAAAATGTAGTAAACTATATATAATTGCACAGAAATATATTTAGAATCCCACCTACCCATCCTCCATTGAAACTATTCAAGGATTTTAACACCATCTTCAGGCAAAATAATTGGAATGCTTACCTGTGTGTAGATTTTCCTTTTGTATTTTACAATTTTTCTAGGTAATTGTTTTAGAACGCCCCTGTTAATTACCACATCTCTCTTACTTGTGTTTTTGGGTTTTGTTTTGATTTTTGCTCTTACAAAAACTCATATCACATTTTGTTTTACGGAAAAGTTAAACACATTGGGATCTGCGGAAGATGATCATCTTGGCTCCGGAAAATCTGAAGTGTGTCTTTGAGATTTTGTGTCTATGTAAACCCAGGTCAAAATGAAATACATTGAGATGAACTTAAGATCTTTCATTACCTCTTCCTCTGGAGTCTCTTGTCCTTGCCATCACAATATATTTACTAAGTTGCTATAATTGAGCTTTGTCATTTCAAATTCATCTAGGATCCTAAAGGCATTCTACATTATAAGAGAGTTCTGAGTGTTGTCAAGGTTGCTAAAGGTTCCTACAGCCCATTCCAGTTGTATTCCCTGAGTATCACCCACTCCCACCCACGTGAGATTGCTCTTCTGAACTTGGCATTTTATTCCACTTGGGTCTTCACAGAACACATCTGCCTTTTACTCTTACTATCTGGTATGCCAGCCTGAACTCACAATAGCGTGGCATTTGTAAAGAATGGTTCAGCCCTTTCTGCCATAGGCGGTCTTTCAAAAGTCTTCTACAGGCAGAGTTAAGCAGCCTAGAAAATCTCCCTGCCTCTCACCCATTCATTTCAGTCACTTTCAAAGTGAAAACGCTTTTGTTTTAGAAGTTAAATTTGCATAAATGTGCATAACATTTAAACTGCTTTTTCTTCATCTCTTTTCCGTACCAACAATTCACTACTACCTGCCCTTTCATCATAAAGAAAGATTTATATTTTGAGACTCACACAAGAGTAGTTATTTGGTTCATTACTCTGATGGAAACATGCTTTCGGTGTATGAGGCTTCTTCCTTATATCTGGGCACAAGAAAATCCCTCCTGACGTGGTGCTCTGCACCCACCCCCACTGCATCTCTTTCACACATCCTTTTCCATTTTCTTTCATTAAATTAGCAAGAAAGCTGAAACTTTAAACTACATTTAAATGTACATGAAAAAGAGCTCTGTTTAGATGAACATTCTACCCATTAATAATAGAAAATAAATAAGAATATTTAGAAGTTTGTAGAAGGTTTCTTTTTTTCTTAACGCCTAGAATAGGTACATATTTATATGTTTCACTGAGTTTTAAAAATTATATAAACATTTTATTTATCAAAGAACCCCACTCTCTCAGTTACTATATTGTATCCAAAAGTAAACTAGTGACATGAAATTTTCAGGTGTTCCTGACCTTAATAGAAGGTGGTAGTTGATAAGACATCATGGCTGACTATAGTACCTATCAAATAAAATGAACAAAATACAGCCAACTATAAAAATGGGTTAGAGATTTGACTTATTTTAAACTTGAAAATACTTATTATTTTCTTCTGATAAAAGCAGTTTCAATTCAATAAGAATTGGCACAGTAAGATGGCACGTAAGATGACACAATGGAATACAATGTGAGAGAAATAAAAAATATCGACCTAATAAAATACCCAATGAAACAACTGAGCTGAAGTCAAGCAACATACAGCAAGAGTTGGGTATGTCATAAACCAAGAAGAAGTTCCAAGGCTCTGTGAACGTCAAAATGAAAAAAACTGTCACTTGGGAGATTTGAGGAAGACAGGGAGAGGAGGACTGGCTTGTAGTAGGAATACAAATATTTGTAAGGTGCTAAAGTCCAGGGCCTTATACCAGAGCAACAATAAACTCACTCAAAGGGGCCTGTTTTGAGGCAGACTTTACAGGACAAGAGATGACTTATAGCCAAAAATGTTGCTTTCATCATAGCATTTTTAAGTAAAAAGAGAAAGAGAAAATATGGATCATTTAAGGATTTTCTCAAAAATTTGACAATCACTGGCTATCCATTCAATTTCAAGAGCAAAGTAGGCAGAGTCGACCAAGAAGGTACACAGAAACCTCCTGAGTTCTCCTCCTCTGGCAGTGCACCAAATGTACAGCCACACAAAGAGAAATTTCTTCTGAAAGAGATGTAGAGAATAGCCAAGTGACTCCTACACATCAGATGAATAAGAACATGCCCACACTGAAATCTGTAAAAAAGGCTGAGACACATACTTGCCATCAACCCCACCCCAGCAACATGCCACACAATCAGGAGATAACCCCCAACTCCTAGCTATTCCCTGAGAGGCAAAAGGTTTAGACCCCATACCAAGTGCCCCAACTTTTAAGACTTTCACTGGAGGAATGGGATCCCAAAACACCTAGCCAATGGAGCTTGTGTCCACAAGACCCACAGGACTGTAGTAAACAAAAAAGCAATTCTTAATGGGTGCACAAACATAGCCACGGTGCCTACAAGGGTCAGCACGAAGGGAACAGGCAAAATCATCCATCTCCCATCTTTCCCTGAAAGAGATTTAACTGCAAACTTTAAAAGCTGCTCTTTATTTACAATAGCCAAGACATGGAAGCAACCTAAGTGTCCATCCATGGATGAATGAATAAAGAAAATTTGAGATAGATATATATAATCTACCTACATCTGTATGTAATATAATCTACATATCATTACTCAGTCATAAAAAAGAAGAAAATCTTGCCATTTGCAACAACCTTGGTGGAACTTGATGGCATTATGCTTAGTGAATTAGTGAATTCACTAATTAGTGAATTAAGTCAAAGACACACTTGTTTGTTTCACTTGTATGTGGAATCTAAAAAAAAAAGTTTCACTTGTATGTGGAATCTAAAAAAAAAGTTTCACTTTTATGTGGAATCTAAAAAAAAAAAAAGAAGAAGAAGAGAAAAAAATCAAACTCGTAGATACAGAGACCAGATTGTACATATAACATACAACATGATGACTATAGTTAGTAATACTGTACTGTATATTTGAAAGTTGCTAAAGAGAGTAGGTCTTAAAATTCTCATCCAAGAAAAAAAGTTTTAACTATGTGTGGTGATAGATGTTAGCTAAACTTATTGTGGTGATCATTTGGCAATATAAACAATATTAAATCATTATGTTGTATGCCTGAAACTAATATAATGTTTTATGTCAATTATATCTCAACTTAAAAAAAAAAGCTGCTGCCTGAGGGCCAGACTTCTAATTCAGCATGCATCTGGGTGCTGGCTGCAATCTTCCCCAGAGACTGCCTTCTCCCTCCAGTGTCTTCCAATAATAAAATCAAATCCAGTATCTCCCTGGGAGGTGGTTGTACACATATCTGGTACCCCAACTTTTGCAGTTGCCAACTAAGGAATGGGCCTGCAGGTCACCTGCCTGTAAGAGCCAAAAGGCTTGCATTCGTAAACCCCACAGTACTGTAGCAAACAAAGAAGCAGTTCTTAGCAGGTGCAGGACTACCCCATTGCAACTACATACCTGGCCCCACCACAGAGGTAGCAAGCAAAGATGCCCATCTCCCAGTTTCTCCCTAGGAGGCTAACTACATACTAACCCAGTGGCCTCCCAAGACTCCAGCTTCTAATCTAACAAGTACTGCTTGCAGTCTTCCGCTTTGGGACACTGATGGGTCTCAGCACATTATTGGGAGCCACCAAGAGCAAAAAAAGAGACTTGGACAAACACAGAGGTTTGAGAGACAACTAGGAGCTCAAGCCAGCCTGATCAACAAGGTTCACATCCCAAGTGAGATCACACTGTCAAGAGTGGGAAAGGGGCTCTTCTATCTAATGCACAGAAGCCACAGAGAGTCAAGGACAAAGCACAGGAATATGTCCTGAACAAAAGAACAAGGTAAAACTCGGGAAGCAGACCTTAATGAAATGGAAATGAGCAATTTACCTAATAGAGAGCTCAAAATAACGGTCATAAAAATGCTCACTCAAGTCAGGAGATCATTGCATGAACAAAGTGAAAATTTCAACACCACTTTCTGGATGCTTGTGGACACTTACTCGGGGATCCCTTTCTACAGACAAGCCTAGAAGTGAGCATGAGTTATTACCTCACTGGGCATTGACCAATGACAATATAAGTTGTTTGATAAATATTCCCCTCTTTCTGAGGTGAATTATAAATGTTTCTTCAGATCTTCCAAGTGGAGAGAGCCCTAGCTGCCTGTAGTGGTGAAAGTTTGATTATTTTTGGATTTTTTTTTTATTATGTTGGATTATTTTTCCTTTCTTTTGATTATGTTGGATTATTTTTCTTTCTTTTGATTATGTTGGATTATTTTTCCTTTCTTCCTTGTCCTTTACTTCTATCCTTGGGATCATTTCCCCAAATAAACTATCAACATACAAGATTTTGTCTTAGACTTGACATATAGGGGACATCTAAATTAAGACAATTTCTACTTATGAGAGACTTTTTTTTTTAAAGAGTTTCAGACATTAATTTGACTGCTTATTCCTTTTTTATTAAAGGTTTTTTTTTTTTTTAAGATTTTATTTATTTATTTGGCAGACAGCGATCACAGGTAGGTAGAGAGGCAGGCAGAGAGAGAGGAGGAAGCAGGCTCCCTGCTAAGCAGAGAGCCCGATGGAGGGCTCCATCCCAGGACCCTGGGATCATGACCTGAGCCGAAGACCGAGGCTTTAACCCACTGAGCCACCCAGGTGCTCCACTGACTGCTTATTCTATCTGTTTATAAAACCAGTCCAGGTTCAGAGTCAAGATTCATAGAGATACTGTAAGTAAGAACTCAGCATTGTCCTCCTCCCTTAGCTCTGTTCCATTATAAGAACTATCTTTACATTATCAATGAATCTGTGAGCAATGGAGCACTTTCTCTTGGCAGAATCTGAAAGCACATGACACAGTCTCCCTTAGAAATACTTGTAGCACAGGGAGGAAGAAATAAAGCTGATTTGAGGTTGAAAAGAAAGTGATCTCGTCAGGGAGCCACATTCTCCCTGAATTTTTAAAAGAAGAAGATCTATTTGTTTGTCTTTAAAATCTCATATCATAAGCCCTGAGTAATTTATGCAATTATAATATTCTACATTCTAAATGAGGTTCCACAGCCCCTCATCCAAGAGTAATAAGCCTTGGAATAATTTTACTCTGAAGTCCCTAAATAACATAAAATTCAATTCACAGAATCACATTATTACTGGGAGAACCGATAATTTTTTCAACAAATGAGTTTAACAAAAAGATTTAATTTAATCTCCAAGTTTATGAGGGTAATTCTTGCTTGTTTCCTACAACTATTACCATACTTATTTCAGGTTAACTGCATGAATAATATCATCTAAGCTGTTTCTAATGATTGATCTGTGTAATAAAAAAAAATTCCTGTATACACCATTCCTTGGAAGAAATTAAAGAACTTTGCCAGCATTAGTCAACGTCCCACGATTTGCACCATGAAATGCGCAGAGCAGTCAGCTCTGGATCCCCATGAGAACGCACAGTTTGTACAAATCCCCAACTCCCTACAGTAGGCAGGATTTTTCATGAGGACCCCTCACCTCCCCTTGCCCTTCCTGAAGGTCCTCCTACCACCCAGTGCTCTTGGGTGCTTCCTGGCTGTTCTGGTCTCCCTACTTCACCTCTCTTCCCTGACTCCTCTTCCTCTCCACTCGTCCCTGCTCACCATGGCACCCTCTAACAGTACTGTTTATGGGGCATACTGTCCCTTATCAAGTACTATTGGGTGGGAAGGTATGTAAACAAAGGCACCAATTTCCTCCTTCCCACAGAGATTTACTAAGAAGAATAAACATGATTCCAAAGGTCAGCATTTTTGAAGGAGACACTGTTCTTTTTTTTTTTTTTAAGATTTTATTTATTTATTCATGAGAGACAGAGAGAGAAAGAGAGAAAGGCAGAGGGAGAAGCAGGCTCCCCACTGAGCAGGGAGCCCCATGTGGGACTCAATCCTAGGACTCCAGGATCACGACTCAAGCCCAAGGCAGACGCTTAACCATCTGATCCACCCAGGTGCTCAGGAGACACTGTTCTTTGGCAAAAAAAAACAAAGTATCAGAATTTTCTGTCAAGTTTCTGTTCAAGACTACTGTGTAAGGGTGCGTGGTGTAACCAATGCAAAACGCTCTTACATTTTTTTGTTGGTCTACTTCTTGCTTAAGAAGCTGTGAGAGTGCATGGGGGCCTCAGGGAAACTGCAAGCATGAGGTTACAGATAGCAGAGTTGACATTTTCCATCATTTACTTCTTGACATCATAGCCTGTGGCTGTAGAAGAAAAGTGGCTGCAATTTGCTTGTTTGTTCTCTCTCTTTCTCAAACTTGTTCTCTCTCCCTTTCTCTTCCCCACTCTGGTAAACACCAAATCAAACCCTCCCAGAGCAGAAATAAGAAAGCGAGATCCATGCCTCAAATATTGGGAAGACAAACCTATTTAACTTATTTGACTTGATAACTGTCTGACAGCACAAAGAGCAAACAATAGTTTTTCCTCCTGACAGATATAAAGTCTTGACATTTTGGGACTGAATTGAGTTTCTGTTGCCTTTAGTAAAAATTTCCGGCTCATGGGGACAAGCAGGAAACTGGTCAGTGGCTTAGTAATCTCCAACTCACTTTTATTACTATAAAAATATGTGATCTGATTTTTAATTTAAAAAAATTCTTTCAGAAAACCACCTGCTTGTTTTTCATTCATCTTGCAATCAAAAGATGTGTGGTATAAAAAAGGCTCTCGAAAAGACCTACTCACCCTCATATGTTGCAGCTAGGAAGACGGAAGTCCAGAAAATCCAGAGATCCGGCTCACCTGAGCTCACAAAGCCAGATGTGGACCCTCGTGAAAACACATAGTTTGTACAGATTTCTGTGAGCTAAAGGATGTCGACAGCATGAAGACGGACTGTCTTTTTTTCTTGGTAAGAAATCTTAGCAGAAGCATTTGGTTACCTTTTAATAGCTGTTCATCCATTGGTGAAAGTCCTTGACATTTGCATGTCCTTCTCCTTTTACCCTTCCCTTTAAACCATCTCCATGCCCCTATAAAATCTCTTATTTAAGTCTTCTATTGGGACATTGGAACAGTGAGAATTGGCTTTTAGATTGAGATGTGCCCTCTACAGCCCCATTCATGTCATCATATAATAAAATTTTATAAAGAATTACATGTACTGGGAGATATACCAGGATGTGCAGACAGAGACTTGGTTTAAAAAAAAAAAAAATCATCATTTCTCTTAAGGGTTTTGTGGGCTAGTGGGGATTATTTACATGTAAATAATTTTAATTCAGTGTGGTTAATGCTGCAAAGAAGATATTTACTGGTGCTGTGGGAATCCCAACTTTCTCCCCAGTAGGACTTCTCTACTTCTCCCTTCCTAAGGAGTTGTCATTATTACGACTTAGAACTCTGTATTCAAAGTCACTGAGCAAAAGCCAGCCAGATTAACTTCTAAGAACAGGGTTTTTCAAGGGCTAGAGGACTTGAAAATCTCAACTAGGTAATCTTTAAAGTCCTCTCTTTTTGGGGGGTGGGGTGGGGAGAATAGAAACTATTTATTTGTTTTTAAAGAAAAAAATGCCCTTTCAAGATATATTAATAAAATGCTTCGGTTTTGTGAGTCCAGGGTGTAGGTCCTATTCCTGCCTTCACTGTGAAAACTGCCTGCTTGTCTTTCTCCCTCTGATTTAAATTGTTCCACACTTTCAAGAAACATCTTATATTAACAACTGAAAAACATAGAAAAATATAAAATAATCAAAAGCTGAAAAATGGTGGAACCAAAATAATAACCCAGTCTCACTTTCAATAAAGCACTAAATAAAGTAGCAGCAATTTAAGTCCAGGTAAGTTTAAATGATTACCTGCCTCCATCTCATATATTTTACCTTGGTTATGCAAGGTATTTTACTATTAGGATATCTTGAAACATAAAGTATGATGCAAATAGATCTAATATGGAAATGTGTATGAAAATTTCAAGAGATGCTAAAAAAGCATATGATAACTTTTGGTGTATATTTTTAAGGGAAAAACATGTTAGAAAACTAGGAATAAATATGTAATTCTTCAACATGATTTCTCAAAAAAATCTATTTTTTAACTAAAAAAATAGACTAAAAAACTAAAAAACCTTAGTGGTTACACGTTAAAGGCGTATCTATTGAAATCAGGACCAAGAAAATGATATACATCATCGCCATTACTAAGAAGCTTTTATAGAAGTTATGTCTAATTCGATGAGACATGATCCCAAAAAAAGGTGTAAGTGCTTTTCCTTTGTAGCATTCACTACATTTGTAACTAAATAATACATTATATAGTCACTTGTTATCTCCCCTGCTAAAATATAAGCTCCATAAGAACAGGAACTAGATGTGTATTATTTATGGAGATATCCTCAGTGCCGAGAAAAATTCCTTTCACAAGAAAATGTGAATATATATTCACTGGATGAATGAAGCAGAACTTCAAAGTATAACTAGGTTAGGAGGTTAGCAAATCTTTTCCTCAAAAAGCAGCTATAAAGCAGAACCAAAAATGGCAAAAATGACTATTCTCATGTTCTGGAAATCTACGAAAGGTGTACCATATTTAAGAAGCATTTATGTTTGAAAACCTGCAGAGTTTTTTAAGTCTAGTGGGAGCCTATGGTGTTCATTACTGGCACTGCTCCCATCCTCCACCCAGCGTGGTTGACATGGATGCTATGACAAGTTGTGACAGCCAGCGGTTCTGCTGCTCTGGCTTACTTACTGGCACACTTGTTTTGGAGAGATGGGCCGCGCCCTGGCAAAATTGTCTGAGGAAATGACAATCTCAGCAGCGGACCAGTGGCGAGGCCGGTGCCTCTGCTAGCCTGAGGTTGTGCTTGGGACAAGCGTAATATTAGCTGAGGCCACGTGCATTCACATTCGGACCAGAGAGGGCCCAAGCCCTCCACATACTCCTGACCAGCACTGAGACCACACCTGCACAGAAGAGATGCAGAAGAGGCCAGGAGAAAAAGAAGTCAGGAGAAGAATTTAAAACAGCTTGAATGTTGAATGTGGTGCCCTCCGCATATGGAGATCCATCAGCAGAGAACAGAAACTTTACTGGCTCAAGAGGTTGGAGTGCAGCCTCCAGTCACTGTCCTGTCTAATCACTGTTGACCATTCAGCTACACGAAAGAGGGGTAACCTCTCGCAAGTCAGGCTTAAAAATAAAAGCAACTGTAATAATTTTTTAGAGAAGCAGACATACCCAGTCATCGGGAAGATTAATTTCATAAACCTAGCCCAGGCAAGTTACAAAACAAAGCAATGGAAACAAATTACCAGGAGAGAAAATCATGACCCAGAACTGCTACAATATATTATAAAATGTCTTACAGTATTATGATACAATGTTTTATAAACTGTCTAGTTTTCAATAAAAAATAATGAAATATACAAAGAAAAGGAAGTGTAACCCATATTCAGGAGTGGGGGCTAAAAGGGGAGAGCAGCCAATAGAAACTGTCTTTAAGTGTCTGAGTTGCATTCTCTGCCCTCCTGCCTTTCTCTGACTGACCCCTGCACACCCAGGCTTTCTTGCTAACTGGCTTCAGTCAGGTTTAGCCAGGGATTGGCAACTGTTGGAGATAGGCGGGCAGGAGAGGAGAAGGTTCTCATTTCCTCTGCTTCAGGCTGTATCCGCCTGTATCACCTACAAGGTGTTAGCCCCACTGGGAAGCTCTAGCTGATAAAGCCATATTTTCTTTTTGTCCCTTTAGCCCTGGACATGGTAGTAGTTGCCTGCTGTTGCTTATCTATATGTTTCCCATGATCCCATGTGTCCTTTAGCTCTTCTGATACCTTTGTAACAATTTCCCTATATCAGTTCCCTCTCAAGAGTCAACCAGTCACTTACTGATGGACATTTGTGTTATTTCCCGTCTTTTGCCATTAAAGAAATGCTATAAAAGAATAGTCTTGTGCTCGTATGTTTTTGTATTTTTACAATTATATATTTGGGGTAGATTCTTAGAGTTGGGATTTCCAATCCAAAGGCTAAATGTGTATGTTTATGCAGCCAAGAGGAGCACTGTTATTTCAAGCCCAAGTGTTTATTCCCAGACATTAACTTTTTTGAAGAACTCTAATTAAAAGAGAGCTTTGAAATATGCAGGACTTTTTAACTGATTCTCCTTGGGGGGAAAGTCTTCCACTGAGGTGGAGTGAGAGGAAGGAACAGCCTTGTTCTTGAATCACCCTTAGGAGGAGGAACGGTAAAGGGACCTGAGGGAAGATTTGGAGGCCATTTTTGAGAGCTGCCACCAAAGTGTGGTATTTCATAGTCCTGACGCTGTGTAATTAGGGCCATAGTATCATTTGGTGCATATGTATCAGCCGGTCTGTAACCTTGGCTGGTAAAGGTCGCTGCCCCTCTTTCAAGACAAAAAAAAGAATACTGAATGAATTCTTACCTAGTGTCAGAAGTCGGGTAAAGGTAAGTCATGCCCTCTACTGACCTATTTTACTAGGTGAAATATGCAACTGATGAATGACTGAACTCTCCATCTGAAACTAATGATGTACTATATGCTGGTTAACCAAATTTTAATTAATTAATGAATTAATTAGTTAAAATGTAGAGAATGATTCCAAAGACTTTGAGCTACTGAAGTGCTTATGTTATTCACCCCAGGAGAATATAAAGCAGAGACAAGAACCCAGGAAGTAGACACATGAGCCAGCAGGGTTTTCCTGATTCTCTGAGGATGTCCCCACATAGGGACATGGCCATAACCCAGGGACTACAGTCTTCAGTGTCAAGTACCTGGGAATAAGGAAGGAAGGAACACAAACAGGAGAAATGTTGGCCTCTCTAGGGAAAATGCAAGGGAGATACTCAAGTTTCTCTTAGCCATCTCCTTCTTTACCCCACCCTGAGGATGAATTTTGGGAAAGGTTTAATCCTGAGGCCCTAGGGATCATAATTCTTACCAGGGAAGCTTCAAGTAGATTAACAGACCTCAGGCTTCTAGTCAACTATATGGAAATATCTGCTTATTTCAGTTATTGTATTCAACACTGTTAATTATTTTCGAACAATATAGAATTCTAGTTATTTTCTCCAATACTTAAAATGTCATTCTATTTATCTTCTCTGCCTCGGCAGTTCGCCTCTACCTCCAAATGGGTATTTTTTTGTATTTTATCTAGCTTTTCTTGTTTTCTTGGTGGGAGAATTGGTCGATAGCAAGGTCCCCCACCATAGCAGCAAGCCAAAGTCTTCACTCTTAATTATTAGAAATTTATCTGTTTCAATATCTCATATTGTGGATTTCCTACACCAAAATCAGTATTAAAATTTTATTAGCTCTTTTTCTAAAGAAAACATGAGCTTTAGAAGACCAGTATCATGTTACTAATTTCACCAAATGTGTCAATTTATTTTGGAGACATTTGTGATATTGACTATTCTTTATTCAGAAACATATCTTTCTTCCAAATTATTTTTTCTTTTTTATCCTTTATTTTAGTGGATCCTGAATAATTCTTATTAAGTTTAATCCTACATTTCTTATTAAGTTTAATCCTACATTCTAGTTGCTATCATCAGTGGCTCTTTTTACAATACTGTGTTCTGCATTGTTGAATATGTACAAAATCTTGAATGTTGTATATTCCATTTTTAACTGATCTAAGTAAACTTTTATTCATTTCCTTTGGTTGTCTAGGCAATATCACATGGGAATTATAATGTTGTTGTGTCATTTCCAGTCGGTTCCCCCAATTTAATTATTTTCCATGACCTATTCTTTTCACTGAAACTTCCAGAAAAGTGTTAAACGATACTGGTCACAGCAGCTATCCTCCTTCTATTCATGTCTTTAATGGGAATCTACCACTATTTCACAATAGTATGTGCATGTTTTTCACCTTAAAAACAAAAAATAAACATGTATCATCTTATTTCTAAAAAGAGTTCTGTCAGAAATTAATGTTAAATTATATGGATGCCTATTCATTTGTTTTTTAATTTCTTTCTTTAAGTTGTTTATTTCTGGTATAGTTAATACACAGTATTATATTAGTTTCAGATGTACAATATAGTGATTCAAAATTCTGTACATTACTCAGTGCTCATCTGATGTGTACTCATGACCTTCTTCACCGGTTTCCCCCATCCCCTACCCATTTCCCCTCTGGCAACCATCAGTTTATTGGTTTGTCTCTCTCTCTCTCTCTTTTTCTTTCCTTTATTTGTTTTCTCTTAAATTCCACACTTGAGGAAATAATATGGTGTTTGTCTCTGACTGACTTATTTCACTCAATATTATACTCGCTAGTTCCAACCATGTCATTACAAATGGCAAGATTTCCTTCTTTTTATGGCTAAGTAATATTCCATTATCTATATATACCACCTCTTCTTTGTCCATTCATCAGTTGATGGACACTGGGCTGTTTCCATAATTTGGCTATTGTAGATAATGCTGCTATAAACATTGGGGTGCATGCATCCCTTCCAATTAGTATTTTTGGATATTATCCTTTGGGTGAATACCTAGTAGAACACTCCCAACCCTTGTTCCCAGGGCAGGATACATTTCTGCCCTTTGTTCTTCTAAAACTGCATGCCAACCCTGGTTCTCATGTGTGCCCCTATAGCTGCAGGTTTCAGTCTGGGGGGCTGCCCTAAAGTCCTTTCCCTGCCACTAATATTCTGCGAATCTGTGCCTGGTCCCCAGCTCAGAAGGCTTTTGCCTTCCTGGCACAAGATCACAGAGGCTCCCTCTCCTTTCTGTTTATCTTCTAATATCTGCCCACAGAATCCTGGCTCCCTGCTTCATACCTTAAGACCAACCACCAGAGATATTCTGTTTATAGAGATCCAGATATATCTTCTTACATCTCAGGCTGATTTCATGGGTGTTTAGAATGGTCTGGTGGATATCCAGCTCAATGCAGGGGACCAGTTAAAATAGGGTCCCCTCTGCCTCCACCCTCTTTTTTCCCCCCTAGCTTTTATGGATTTATGAGCCATGTTTATTTTTTTCCTCTTTTATTTAATAGATATAATTGACATAGAACATTGTGTAACTTTAAAGTTACAAACTATTGCAAAACAACAATCACAATAAAGTTAGTTAACACTTCCATTGCATTGCATAATTACCATTTATATTTTTGTGATGAAAATATTTAAGATCTACTCTCCCAACAACTCTCAAGTATATAACGGCATTATTCACTATTGCTGCTAATTTGTTTAAGCCACCATATACACTCAGCTGAACAGAATCTCCACTGATACTATAAATTTGCTAGATTTTGGAAATATAGTCTGTTTTTGAAAAATTATATAGGAGACTTTCTATTGATTTTAATAATATGAAACGGGATTTTAATTAATAATGTATCAACATTGGTTCACTAATAGCAAACATATCATAAGGATATTAGATGTTAATAATAGGAGAAGCTGGGTACAGAGTATATGAGAATTCTCTGTACTATCTTCTGAATTTTTCTTCAAATCTAAAACCAAACTTAAAACTAGTCTGTTTAAAATACAGATGTAGTGAAAAGAAGGGCCATATGCACCCCAATATTCATAGCAGCAATGTCCGCAATAGCCAAAATGTGGAAAGAGCCAAGATGCCTTCAACAGACAAATGGGTAAAGAAAACGTGGTCCATATACATAATGGAATATTACTCAGCCATCAGAAAGGATGAATACCCAACTTTGGCATCAACTTGGATAGGACTGAAGGAGATTATGCTAAGTGAAATAAGTCAAACAGAGAAAGTTAATTATCGCATGGTTTCACTTATTTGTGGAACATAAGGAATAATGTGGAGGACATTAAGAGAAGGGGAAAATGAAGGGGGAGAAATCAGAGTGGGAGATGAATCATGACAGACTATGGACTCCAGGAAACAAACCTCAGGGTTTTAGAAAGGAGGGGAGTAGGGGGATGGGTGAGCCTGGTGATGGGTATTAAGGAGGGCATGGATTGCATGGAGCACTGGGTATTATACCCAAACAATGAATCATGGAACACTACATCAAAAACTAATGAAGTACTGTATGGTGACTAATATAACTTAATTAAAAATAAATAAATAGGGGTGCCTGGGTGGCTCAGTGGGTTAAAGCCTCTGCCTTCAGCTCAAGTCATGATCCCAGGGTCCTGGGATTGAGCCCCACATCAGGCTCTCTGCTCCACGGGAGCCTGCTTCCTCCTCTCTCTCCGCCTGCCTCTCTGCCTACTTGTGATCTCTGTCTGTCAAATAAATAAATAAAATCTTTAAAAAATAAAATAAAATAAATAATAAAAAAGACTAAATCTAACAGATAAATAGGTAAGCATCTATATACACATATATGTACTTTATGTATCCATATACACACACATACATATATGTGTATATATTTATACATATATATACAGAGAGAGAAAGCTCTTTCAACTTAACAGAGAATACACATTCTGTACAAACACACTAAATATTCACAAAAATGATCAATTGTTAAGCACAAGGAAATTTCAGTAAATCCCAAAAGAGAATCCCAAATTCTCTAACTATATTAGAACAATTAACAACAAAATAAATGTACATTTATATAATATATATAGTATATTATATATTATTTCATAAAAAGAAAACTTTCTTCAAAATTTTTAAAACATGTCAAAGAAACCCTTATATAAAAAAGTAAATCAAAATCGAAATGACAAACTATTCAGAAATGAGAAACAAATATATGAGAACATTACAAGTCAGATTTACAGGATTAAGGCCAAAGTGTACACACAGGATACAGTACACTGTATCAGAGAATACAAAAGATTAAAAATAAACAAATGAGGCATTCAACTGAAGAAGTTAAAGAACCACAAAATAAAACAGAGTAAAGGGACCAGTGAAAATAAAAGCAAATATTAATAAATCATAATTTAAAAACAGAAAAGATTATCAATAAAACAAAATGTGGTTCTTTAAAACAATAATATATTCAAACTTTCGGCAAATATGATCAACATCAAGGAAGAGAGAAGGAAACTAATAATATTAATAATGAGAGAGATGTAATTTCATAGTCAGAGACTATTAGCAAAAAAAGAACAAGTAATGCCTTATACCAATTAACTTAAAAGTATGTATGAAAAGGATGCACTTCTAGAATAATGATTCTTAAAGGTGATTATTGTTAAACACAGATTATTGGGCCTACCTCCCAGAGTTTCTCATTCAGTGGTCTGGGGTTGAGGTCTGACACATTACATTCTAAAAATTTCCTGGAGGTGCTGATGCTACTGGTCTGGGGACAATACTTTCAGAATCACTATCTAGGAAAATATAAATTTCCAACTTCGACTTAAGAATAAATTGAAAAGCAAATATCTGAATGTAGAAGTTGAGACTATAAAACTCGTAGAAGAAAACATAAGGGTAAATTGTTGTGAAATGCAAAATGTCAAATAAAACATTAGCAAAATTGAATTAAAAAAAAACAAACTCCAAGAATCAGATGAGAGAAAGAAGATAATAATCATATTAGATGCAAAATTAATCATTTGAAACTTTCAAGAGAAAATAATAGGTGAAAATTTGAAAATTACAAGTAGAAACTGTTTATGTCAACCAATTGGTCTTTCAAGAACATAACACAATAAAAAAAGAAAGATAATTATATAAATGATATATAAAAAAGAAGTCACATGGTCTAGTAATTGAAGGAGTATACAGAATCAAGGATAAAGTGTGTGTGTGTGTGTGTGTGTGTGTGTGTGTGATGAGATGCACTTGACTGTGTTCATTGGTTGATTTAGAAAGAGCCAGTAGATGGAGGAACACTGATATACGAGAGAGGAGCTGTTGATTGAATAACATTCTAGAGAAGGCAATAGTATCAAGAATGGAACTTTGAGAAAGAAGGGCTTAATTTTAGGACAGGAAGTTGAGCAAATTCACTGGTTCACATAGATTTTCCCTATGAAATTGGATGTGAAATCAGATGTTACAATCAGGTGAGCAAAGGGCTGAAAATTTTGGAACTTGAACTTGGCCATTAGAAATTCAGTAGTGACCTCTGAGATGAGCTATCTTGGGGTGATGGTGGTCCAGAATCCAGTGAGAGGAGTGATTAGGCTGTGGGAATGTGGCAGCAAGTGCAGATTTTTATTTCAGAGATCAAGATGAAGGGGAATAGAGAAATAGACTGGAAGATAGATTTCAAAAGAAAACACTTCAAATTTTAAAACAAGTTCTCAGTATTCAAAAATTGTCATATACCATAGGAAGGATATGTCATTAACTGATATGTGATGCAATTTATTGTTTTGTTTGCTAATGAGACATTAGGCACTGCATTATAAATGCACAATGGACTACAAATTACCTATCTCTCATCCAAAGGAAAGAAAAATTGGCACCAAAATCCAGCAAGTACATAAATGTAAAAGCTAAATGCTTCTGGGCTTCCCATTCAAATTACTTTTTTTTCTTAAAAAAAAAAAAAAGATAAGTACTGAATGAAGCTCCTCATTCTCCATCATAATAACCACTTCCACTTGGCTTTTCTCTACAATCCATAAAGTGGGCTTATCTAAATAGACAAATGATGGGAGGAAAATCAAAGGGAACAAAACAGCCTTTTGAAAGGAACATCTACGAGTTTCATTTAGTGTGATATGGCCCAAGTGCAGTCCTGTTTCAGCTTTCCACTTAAAGGCCTGTGAGGACACGGGGGTGGGGGGGGGAAGAAAACAAAATTTCATCAACTACAATTGAAAATCAATCTGTCACAAATGTCTTAGAGGACTAGAATTGGATGGGGCAGCCCACACAAGCTTTGTGATCAGAAATAGAGCAAACCAGTTGGCAACATAATAAATAAATAAATGGAGGAAAATGTGACCTCTTTCCTCCACTGTCTGTGTCTTGATTAGAAAGCTCTAGGTGGGTGTCAGAAAACCCATGCTGCTTTATCTCTGCAAAGCAAAGGATGATTTTTGAGGCAACTCTAACGATGAATTCCCCTCCACCCCCACATCTCCACCTGTCCTTAAACAATCTTTCCGTTTAGAGTCCATAATTCCCTCCAAACAACAGGCTAAATTATGTCAAGGACTAATTATGGTGAAGAAATCCTGAAACATAGGTCCATAGCAGCCGATCGAAAGGCTGTTGAAATACCAAACAGGATAGCATTATAAGACCATCCCCTAGTCCCTCAGAGACTCAGTAGGTGGACTAGTAAAGCTAGGAGCTGGTGGGGCACCTGGGTGACTCAGTAGGTTAAAGCCTCTGCCTTCAGCTCAGGTCATAATCCCAGGGTCCTGGGATCGAGCCCCACATCAGGCTCTCTGCTCAGTGGGGAGTGTGCTTCCCCCTCTCTCTCCACCTGCCTCTCTGCCTACTTGTGATACCTCTCTGTCAAATAAATTTTTTAAAAAAGCCAGGAGCTGGCATCTTAAAATCTCTCCAGTTGTGGCTGTTAGATAGGCTACCCCTGGCACAAAAACTAAGCTGAGGAGCGGTGACAGCAGTAAGGACTCTGATAGCCACCTGCCTCCCCAATGCACTGCTGTGGGAAGAGGTGCCGCAGAAGACCTGAGGCTTGCAAGGAAAGCTCTGTTGTGCTGGGATGGGTCATACTTAAGGGTTACAGGAATTGTTGGAGATAGAATGGGTAGAGAGCTTCCGATGGCAGCGAAAGACGAAGCTGTCTGGAGTCGTGAATGAACATCTGATTGGAAAATGAAAATGTCTCCCTGCAGCAATAGAGGCCATTCTGGCAGAACACTGGGAACTGATTGCAAAGCTTGATTTGTGTCCTCCCTAGGTGTGTGTAGTCTCTACCATACCTAAAGACTGCCGAATTGTTACAGGGGTCTCAGCAACATTAACAGGTCATACTGGTGGCATTGTTGATCTTGGAAAACAAATTAGCTCAACATACTTGGCAGTGAGGCCAGCCAAGACTCTGACTGAGTGGTGCTCAAAGCCCTAGAAGAGCCCATTCTTCTAGGCAGGTGGAGGCCCACACAGGCAGGTAGAGGAAGGTGCTTCCTGTCTTCTTGGGTCAATGTAGGCAATTCTGTCTGTTCCATTGCAGATAGGCATGTCCTGTTGATCCTGGCAGTTCTGTAGGTAAAGCAGAAACAGGCTGATTACAACCCCAACTCTCTTTTATGTTAACATTGTGTTTCAACTACAAATGCATGACATGCTACATACTAAAACTTAGGAGGCACAGAAAGGCACAAGGAAGCTATGTCTCTGGGAAGCCCCACCACGGGCCATCTTTCCATTTGCCATGCTCATGCTTGTCTTTACACCTTGCACCCTATGGGCTTCCTGGGGTGGTTGTTCTACAATGCCACAAGCACTTCCAAGCCAAGAACTCCCATTCTGCTCCACAATATGCTTTCACCTCCAGCTCTCATCCTTCCAAATTAAGGTATATAATTGGGCCTAAAAACTCTGCTTTCTCTAGTAAGAAACTTAACGAATGGTCCTTGAGGTCTTCCATCAACCTCAGCTTGTTTATACTATAGATGGTAGAAAGGCCTTTACTAATTAGTAATATTAAGGAAGGCTTCTCCCTTTCCTCTTCTAGAAGCTTTACAGAAAGGAGAGAAAGGGATTTTAAATACAAAGAAGGACACAAAGATATGGAGGCGTGAAAACATGGTGTCCTGGGGTAGTTTGGTATGAAGAGATTCTCTGCTGTATAGAGAATAAAGCAGAGAAGAAGGAAATGAGAATTAAGGATAGGGTTGAAATCAGGCACTGAACAAACTTGAATGCTATGTGCATTAATTTCCTATTGCTGCTCTAACAAATTAGCCCAAACTTAGTGGCTTGAAATATCACACATTTGTTATGTTACCCTTCTGGAAGTTGGAAGTCTGAAATGGGTCTTACAAGCTAAAATCAATGTGTCAGCAGAGCTGTGTTCCTCCTGGAGATTCTAGAGGAGAATCTGTTTCCTTGCTTTTTCCAGCTTTTAGAGGCCATTTAATCCTTGATCCATGGCCTCTCCCTCAATCTACAAAGTGCGTCACTCCAGTCTCTGCTTCTGTCTACATCTCCTCTCTGACTCTGATTCTTCTGCCTACATCTTACAAGGACTCCTGTGATTACACAGAGCCCACCCCTTAATTACATCTCCAAAGTCTCTCTTGCCATGTAAATTAACATATTCAAATATCCCAGAGAATGGGGCTCCTGGGCAGCTCAGTCACTTGAGCCCTGGACTCTTGATTTGGCTCTCGCTCTCTCTCCCTCTCAAAACAAACAAACAAACAAACAAACAAACAAAACGAATATCCCAGAGATTAGAACATGAACATCTTTTGGGGGGCCATTGTTCAGCTTACCATATCATACAAAAGAATTTGGACAGTATCATGTCAGCCAAGGATCAAAACCTCAATGCCTACCAATTTCAGGCAGGAAGTAGTGAAGTGGGTCTTACCCAGTAGGGAAGAGTGGAGAACATGACAAACTGGAGACTTCTGCTCTAAAGAGAGTGCCAGTTACTCAGCTATGAGCATCACCAAAATACCAGCCAGTGGTGCTTTATCACATATTCTTATGGGTATATCGTGGTTTATTGAACCATCTCTGTTGGAAATTAATGTTGGTCCCTATTTTACATTATTATAAATAATGCCATAATGACCACCCTTATATATAAATAATTTTCTGTAATTCTGGTTATTTCTCTAGGGTGGATATCTCAAAATAGAATTAAACCAAACAGCACTGAGATGTCTTTAAAATGCATGAGCAGAATGTGCAGGTGGACCACATGGGCTAGGAACACAGTGTACAATACATGAATCTGTGCCTCTCAAAGCATGCTCCTGAAGACATTTCTTGAGCTAAAATTTTTAAAAAATCAGCTTGTGCCCAATTCAACAAAAATTAAATGGATAGAATTTCTCAATTTTAATTCACTGTCTAGTAAATATTTCTTAATCTCAGGAACCTGTCTCAGATTGCTAATAATCATCCCTAGCAAATATCAAATGAACAATTAAGAAACTGGTATTTGTGGGGACATAAGAAATATGTTTTTATTAAATAAGCAAATACACACACATACACACATTTTGTGGATCATGACCTTAAATTGATCAAATCTAAGGTATTTTGGAAAGAGCACCCTGACTTCCTGGTGCTCCTGACATTGGAACAAATATATAAATCTTTTGATTTAGTATCCATTTCCTGAGGTCATAGTATTTATTTTAAAAAGCAAGACTACATTTCACAGGAAAATATAAGAAACAGACCACTGGGAAGGTCAATACAAGGCAAGAAGCCTCCTGCATTGGCTAATTAAGGGGCAATCAAATGCTCCTGCTATTACCATGTGATCACAGCAAATGCTACCAGTGGGTAAACATAAATGGTATTTCTGGTGTGTGTTTGGTTTTGAATGCAATTGTGTGTGTTGTAACCAGAATTCTCTTTTTAAAAAAATGATATAGAATAGAATCTCACATTGCATGTAGGAAAGTTAAGTATTGTTTTTGAAACTTTTTTCCATATATACATGTTGTATATGGACACACACACACACACACACACACACTGTGACAAGATGAAACATTTTTTCCTTACTGTGGGTATCCGTCAAAAACATTTCAAACCCACTGTTGGAGAAGAGACAGAGATGTATGTCAGTCCAGATTCTCCAAGTAGACACCAAGATAAAATTAGCCATGCAGGAATGATTTAATTTACTTATTGTTGGAACCAATGTGGAGGAAAAAAGAGGGAGCAGAAGACAGAAAGAGCTTCATTTCTATTATTGGGCAGGAATGGTCCAGGAAAAATTAGCCCGCAGCCGTGGGAAAATATAGCCTTGTCACGAAAGCAATGACAGATACTGAAATGCAGCTTTGGAAACTGTCCACCAGTTTCCCTTCTCCTGAAGGGAGATCCTTGGTTGTCACATGGAGGTCAAGGGGGAGACATTTCTGTTGCTAGATCCTTCACTGTGGCGTTTGGAGTCCGTGCTCTAAATAGAGACCCCTTGGGTTCAATCCCAGCTCCAATGCCAAAACTCCAGTGAAGCCAGTGAGTTTCCCAGGGCACAAAATTCAAAGGAGCACATTGCTTCCTGAGAGGCACTTGCATGATCCCAACAGTGAGTGCTTCAGTATTGTACCCAGAACTCACCTGAGTCCTCACCTTGCCCAACTGGGTCCATTTATTAGCTATGTGACCTTAAACTGGTGACTTGCCTTCTGTTTCCTCATCTGCTACTGGGAATGAGAACAATGTACCCTATTCACAAGATCGTTGTGAATGGTAAGTGAGTTTATGAATATGAACACTTTGGACAATGCTTGCCACACAGTAAAGACTATGTAAGAATTGAATGGTTATATTATCCTCAGTGTTGTTATTTATATTTAAAACTCAGATTTTCAGGGATCATTTCCCTGCCCCAAACAATTTTGATTCAACAGGTCTGGGTGAGATGGATGAGTGTACCCTTGTAATATGCTTTCTTAATTATTCTTATGACCACCCACATCTGAGAACCACTGACCAGTGCACTCCTTCCCTGAGCTCTCCTTTCTTACTACTCAGCCCCTTGCTACTCATCTGTCTCAGTCTCAGTATTGTTCCAAGAGCCATAACTTGGGCAATGAAACCGAATATGCCAGATGTGTTTTCAACATCTCCCACTCTTCCCCCCAAAAAAAGGTGTGAAGGAAGAACCCAAAGGTGCAGAGTACAATTTCGTCATGGTATGGATTTCACCAGGTTAAAAAGTCACTTCATCTTTAGCCATTAGAAGTAGATGCAGAAAGTCCCCCTGCAACGGGCATGCCTAAGTTCTGCATTACTGTAGAACTGAACTCCTGTGCCTTCCTCTTCTTGTGTGTTTCTCACCTTCCATGTCTGACTGAAACCACCCAGCAAGAACCTCCAGGAGAATGCAATCACCGACTATTCATGGTGCCCTGGATCACAACAAGGAGTGGTTTTTTGAGTGGCACCTTCCTTTGACACAGAGAGATGCTTCAGTACATAGTAGTGAACGCCTCCAAGCCGACTGGCATTAGGCTCCCCGACCGTGCCCTCACCCACAGCTTTGAAGTCTCTCAGCCTTGAGACGCAGCCCATGAGAAGCATGCAGGTGCACATTCAATCGGGGCTTGTGGGGGACAATAGCTTCTGATTGGGAGGCGATCCCACCCATGTCGGAAATTGGTGATAGCATAATCAACTTTGTATTAAATGACAGCACCACTCCACCATTACCTTCCGTTCTGAAGGGATCAGTTTAATACAGAAAACACAAGCTAAAAAGCTTGAGAAGCCGAAATGTTCTGCCTGACTCTCAAAGAGGGGCTGAAGTCAGAAAACAGCTATATCTCCAAACATAGCCTGACAAAGAAGTCTCTGGAGCAGGGATGCATGTCAACCTGGCCAGCAACTCAGGCTGCCGGCCTGCATTCAATACATGTCACGATGTGCCCAACGTGTATATAGACTTGCTGATCACACAGCTCAGTGGATTGGTACCAGATGTGGCAGGCAATGCTGAGACCACAAGTCGTTGTTGCTATGATTTATTGAACACTGGTTCTATGCTAAGCAGAGCCTTTTACAAGCACCTTATCTCATTTAATAACCATCATGACAACTTCATGAGGTAGGTATTACCATCATTATATAGATATAATCGGTAAGACCCAGAAAAGTTAGGTAACATGGCCCAAATCACAAAGTTAGAATAGAGACTCTAGGTCCAGCAGGCTCCAGAATCATAGCTCTGTTTTAAGGAGATGGCTCAAAATGGAATGAAACAAACAAACAACAACAACAACAAAAATGAATGGCTCTGCAGTATGTTTTAAGGCATATAGATGGAGAAAGCATCAAACATACAAGGTACAAATGGTGGGAGTCAGTTTTGGAAAGGGCAGAGCACAAATTCTGCAGAAAGGGGAGAATCAGAGTGAGGGTGTAATCTGTACAGGTAGGAGTTGCCTACCCAGCCTCACACTGACTTCAGCTCCCCGTTCCTGGATTTCCTATTTACATTCCTCCAACCACGTAACGTTCAAATTTACCAGTCAGTGTTGAAGGTGAGACTCGAACCTTTCCCAAAAGTCAGAAGTCGGACAATAGTAAAGAAGGACTAACTTCTGAAGGGAAGAATCTATGGCAGAAAAAGGTTGTATATCTCCTCCTAAGCTAAAGGGGGTTGGGGGGATTGTTTGTTCATTTTATTTGTTTTGAACTGGTAGCTAATATATAACATAGCTGTGAATGGCATGCTAATCATGGCAAAAGTCTCATGACTACAAAATCCTTTTTTAAATGACACCACAGGGCTTGCTCCAGGCTTCTCTCTTTGTTTGTGGACTTAAAATTTTTACTTGATATTATTTCTACACATTTGAGGATTTTTTTTAGAAGTTTGTATTACCTTTAAAATTAAAACAATAAAATGAAAAATAAAAGCAAAGGATATTAATTAGCAAGTTCACCATCTGTTGGTCAGCTGCATTGGGCAAAGCTGTAAGATAGATAGAAATGGAAATGAGACGTATATTCTTCCTTTAAGGAACTTGATAATATTTACAATGTGTGATGAAGCAAAAACTCAATATTTTGTCCAAAGAAGCAATTAAATAATCTGAGTAGATATGAAGATTTGAAGGTTATTTGAGGTCCTAATACTAATATTCTCGAAGTGCTTTTAAGCTATTCTGATAAGTGGATCTTAAGAATTGCCAATATTCTCCAGCTGTTTTTTACTGTTTCATTTTATTAGAGCAATAAGTTCTCTGCTATTGGTCTTGAAACATAGTTGCTCTTGAACAAAGAAGGCAGCAAAGAACTATTGAAAGCTCTTAGTTTAAATTCTTTGAAGTATGGCAAGACAGAACTCACTTTCTGTTGTCTTACTGCTTTTTATAACCTAATCAGCAACAATAATCCATCTTGCCCTCTGGTGATCAATTTTAATACTTGGTGAGATCTATATGGTAACCAAAAAAAAAAAAAAAAAAAGAAAAAGAGAGAGAGGAAGCTGATGTGCACATCACGATGGAGATGATTCCCCTAGCTAGTTCATACAATCTGTAACCAAAGTCAGGGTGAGCTTCTACTAAGTTTAAGCAGTGGGAAGAGATACCCTCATTTATGTAAGGACCTTATTTATGAGTCTTAGAGACAATCATTAAGAAGACTGCTTTGCTCTCAAATATCTTCTGAACAGCTGCTGGAAATTTCACTATTAGCAATTTTTCCCCCTTTACATCTTTCCCCTTCTGTTAAATTCAGGAATGTGAGAGCTGCAGGCAGAAAATTACAATCAACTCATTTTGGGTCAATAAACATGTATTGAGTGACTCCTGTAGACCAACACTATGCTAAGCTTAGTATATAAAGCTGAGTAAAATACATTCCTTTATTTAAGACCATATAGCCTAAGCAAAGATGTCTTAAAGCCAGCCCAAAGGATTGCAAACAATTGCAACTCTGGTCCTTATTAAATAAAAATAAAAGTCCCCAGGCTCCATCCCAGAGATTCTGATTCAATAAAAGTTCTCCAGGAGATTTTGTCATGTAGTCTGAGTTGGGATTCACTAGTCTAGGAAAAAGATAAACATCCATAAATGAAGTAATAATTCAGTGTTGTGAATTCTACAGTAGAAGCATCTATAAAGTGCAGCAGAGGCGAGCAATTAATACTGAATGGGAGGGTGAGTGAGAAATCCATAGGTTAGACACAGTATTTAAACTGGGCAGTGATGGATAAGTAGAGTTCATTGGCAGACAAAGGGTTTGGGAGAGAAGGGCATTCCAGACAGAGGGAAAAGCTTGAGTGCGAATGCTAAAAAGGGAAAATACTTGCATCAATGGGCAATTCATTGCTTGCTGTGATT
Organism: Lontra canadensis; assembly: GCF_010015895.1. NCBI lineage: Eukaryota > Metazoa > Chordata > Mammalia > Carnivora > Mustelidae > Lontra > Lontra canadensis. The sequence goes on along the minus strand of NW_022631065.1, from coordinate 10,055,512 downwards.
TCAACACAGACAAGTAGGGTATGGTGGAGATACAGACAGAGGGCATGAAACTAAGGGAGAATTAACTGAGAAGTCGCACATAGAAAGGAAAATGCATTAAGCTATTACTTTAAAGGTGGACTTATCTGGGGGCACCCAGCTGGCTCAGTCAGTTAAGTGTCTGACTCTTGACTTCAGCTTAGGTCATGATCTCAGGATCCTGAGATCAAGCTTTGTCTCGGGCTCCAAATTGGGCATGGAGTCTGCTTAAGATATGCACTCTCTCTCTCTCTTCTCTCTCTCTCCCTCTGCCTCTACCATGCCCCTGCACATGGATGTGTGCATGCTCTCTTGCTCTCTGTAAAAATAAAATAAAATAAATATAGAAATAGTCATGTGTTTATTCATTCACTTATTCACACAACAAATATTTATCAACCCACTGTGCTCATACTGAGCATTTTGTCAAATAAACACCTCAGGTCAGGAGAGGGGAGAATGGAGTCTTTTAACACAGGAAGAGAACATAGGATGCTCAAAGATGACCCACTTCAGCATTTAAATTCAAATTATTAAAAATATTGAGATTAGAGACTCAAGACAGGAGATTCCTGAGATGTGGCTACTTTGCACTTGAATTTAGGAATTGAAATTATGTAATGCATGTGAAAATCATGCTACACAAACATTTAGGTGGTTACATATTCATATAAAAGCAGAGTGATGTGTGATGTGTGAGGGAAGGTTTGTCCCGAGACAAGTTACTTGCTAAAGTGTTCATCTGTTCCTTGTGAGGCAGTTTAGAACCATGAACTTACAGAAGCAGGAGTTGCCAGTATACGTTGTCAGAAAGAGAAGAAGCTTCAGGTATGACTTTTGGTTCTTTAATTAATTATCACAGAAGTCTTCCATTGAGGGTCCCAAGTCATAGCACTAACTGCCCAGAAAATCTCATTTGCTCCCAAGTAAGAGACTTCAGCCAAGGTATTTATGCTCCTAACCATCTACGATTCTTTCTTTTTCTTTTTTCTTATTTATATTCTGTTTTCTGATTAGAACTTTTGGGGATACTTTGTTTTATTTCTTTCTTGCCTTTGTTTTGTTTTGTCTTAGCTTGCTTCTTTTAACCTTTTTTTTCTTTGTGAGGAGACAGTGTATAGACTTGATTAATGTGACTGATGATCCAGGACTATAAGCCCTTCCTCTTCTTCAGGAGACTTGGGATGGAAATGTTTCAAGGAGGAGAGATTCTCAGTGATTAAGGAATAGAGCTGGGCCAGTGTCTTTGTCACTTTGGGCTACCAAAACAAAATACCATAGACTAGATGGCTTAAACAATAGAAATTTATTTATTTTTTTTTTTTATCATTCTGGAGGCTGGAAGCCCAGGATCAAGGTGTCATCTTGGTTGATTTCTAGTGAGAGCTCTCTTCCTGGCTTGTAAACAGCAGCCTTCTCCTTTGTGTCTTCCTATAAGGACACTGATCTCATCATGGGAGCCTCACCCTTATGACCTCATTTGACCCTAACCACCTCCAAAGGCCCCATCTCCAAATACCACCACGTTGGGGCTAAAGCTTCAGTGTATGAATTTGCGGGTGGGAGGGACATAATTCAGTCCATAGCAGCCAGTAAAACCCTTCACCGAAGGCCACTCTTCTCATGCTGCTGCTGTGGTTGATGGTTCAGGGTGCTTATTATATAGAGGTCATCTGGGCTGTGAGTCTATCACAGAGACGCTATAAACAAATTCACCATTATATTAGAAAATAAGCTTATAAGGTGGTTGTGAGGGCAATTACAGACCCAACACCAGAGGTGGAAGAGTAAGCATCACTATAAAACTTCATTGTCACCTGGAACACCCCTCTGACGCTTGCTTTAGCACTTTCTTAATGTTGTCATATTTTGCAGCTTTCTGCAGAGGTCAGGTCAGATCCATGACAGTCAAGGGGTAGGAACTTGAAAGATCATGCCAGTGTTTCCTGTTCAACATAGTGAGGTCCTTCCCACAGCCTTGGCAGGGCCAATGGATGTAAGGATGGTATCCCAGGCAGTATCCCAGCCATCAGGCTAATTTTCCAAAGGAGGTATCTAAAGCTTTCTATATGGCAGTAATAGCATGAATATGGTTACCATCCTCCCACAAAGCCGATGTTGTCATGATCACCTGGCCAGGGAGGCCGAGAGTTGATACAGGAGGTATTGCTGACAACCTTGAGGGAGGGGTCATACCTCTCATGGTTCATTGCCAGCACAAGCACGGCAACATCAACAGAAGGGGCAGAGATGATAGCCCTTTGGAGTCTATCCCTGAGGTGAGCCCCAGCTTTCTATAAGGTAGTAAAGACACTAGCGGACCCCTAAAACTATTTAGCACCAGCATCATCCCCATTTGATATTATAAGGTGGAGGCATACTTCCCATTGATCACCAGCTTCCCAGTCCCCGCTTAGACAATGCCATTGAATTTGCATGCATACAAGAGCTACAGATCATGTGGTTGAGGCCAAAGAGAGTGACAATGTTGCTTTGTCAATGTTGAAAGCAGCTCTCTCTGGTGATCCACAGCCAAATCTGTTTATTCTGATCTTCATTACCATGTCTTAGGGATGCACTTGGCACTACATAAAAAGGCACAGCTGACTGTTAATTGAGAATGAGTTTTTTCTTAAGGAGGCAAGATGGCAACATGATTCCATGCACCTAATCTCTTCTCTGTCACATTCTCAATGAAGTAATAAGGGAGGAAATCATCTGGTTCAGCGCTGAAGCCCAACGGTGTGTGTCCACAAGGCTAGACACCTGAAGTACTTACTCAGACTTACCCTGCAGGATGAGTCCTTGGGGACTGACATGAGGCCCTCAGAGCAAAATGTGGTGCAGTTCCCTCAGGAACTGAGCAAGCAGCTCATAAGAAGAGTGTTTCATTTGTCCATGGAGGCCGCTGAAAGGCTTTAACCAAAAAAGCGATAAATTGGGTTCCTGTTCTTCAGAGATTAAGAGACTGGTTAAAGAACTGAACTCGAATGGTGGCAGTAGAAATGGCATAAAGGGATAAGATTTTCCAAATGCTTTAAAGGCACAATGATAGGATTTGTTGTTGGAACGGACGGTAAAAGCAGCTGTCTCCAGGTTGTGGAACTGAAGGATAATTGTTAGTCACCTCTTTTTTTCTTTTTATAAATTTTATCATTTTTTACAGAAAACATTGATTATTCCAATAACTTGTAAAAAACTAAAAAGAGAAAGAAAAGAAAATCTTCCTGAATCCACTAAAAAGCAATAACTAGATGATGTACTAGGTAGCTTCTGGAGAATTAACTTCCAAATAAGAAAAGTCCTCAAGAGAAAAGCAAAACAGATGAAACCGGAATAAGACTGCTGGCACGCACACGTGGTAGGACTCTTGGTGTCTCTGTGTTTGGCTGGGGAGTGGTTGTCACATTTTTTTTTTTTCCAGCATTAGAATCCTTTCTTCTCAGAAAGTCTACACAGAGGCCTCGTATATAACAGAGATCACAGGAGCATTGCTCTTGATTGAAGGGATAGGAGGTCCTGAGCATTTACGCCTGAGGTCCCTCGTCCTTATCTCTCCCCCTCCTCGGGAACAAAGGCCAAGGCACCTCTGAGAGTGAGAGCCACTACTATTTGGCTTTTTCTTTTCATTTCCTTGGCTTTAGGGATTTAAGCGGAGGCAGCTCTGTTTGATGCATGTGATACGAGGTGACAGACAAGGCTGAGTGGCCGCGGGCTTCAGCCCAGAGCCGATCACAACAGCCATATTGTGCACCGGCTAGAATAAATGTTATCTTGAAGGCCGTTCAACACTGGTTAGAAAGATGCCGTAAATGGGAAAGAACGAGAAAACTTTCATCTTTCAAAGACAGCAAAGACAAATGAGAGATGAGAACATGACTTGCAAGCAGAACGTCTGCCTCAGGCTGGGCTTAAACTCTTTTTCTTTCATCTTCTGCTTGAATCCTTACCGTTGCTAAGGACACCCAACAAATCACGGCGCTGAGAGACGAGGGCCGGTGCAGAGAATGTGAATGGGCTGAGCCACGCACCCCGTGGGGAATCACTACCCGTCTGTCACCACCCAGACGATGAAGGGACATAGTTTTTCCCACCACATGGAGTTTGCGGCTCACTCTGAGAGTTTATGAAGTACGACTGGGGAACCATACCTTTTAGACCAATGTATCAGGGACAAGGGGAAGAACAAGTTCGTGCGAGAACAAGTTAGGAATGTCTTGCTTCTCTACCACTCACTCCTCTCCCTCCATCCCAGGGTGTCCGTGGGGGCTGTCCTACTCCTGGCCAGAGATGATGATTCCCCAGGGAGGCTGAGCACAGACCCAAGCGGCTGGCCGATCCTAACATCTTACCCCTCACACGGGCTCATGTCTCCAGAAATGGCAATCTAACAGGTGCCGGGCCTCCGAGTGCCTCACAGGGGTTTCTGGACTTGAAACCACGAACATCAGCTAATCTTTTCCAGGCAGCTAAAGAGGTGAGTGTTGAGACTTTCTCTCGCTCTTCAGTAGATGGATGGATAAACAAATCCTGGTACATCCATGCTATGGATGTTGTCGTACAGCTATAAAAAGGAAGAAACTACTGATGAGCACATTCACTCAAATTCATCTCAAAGACATCATGCCGATGGAGGGAAGCCAGGCCCAGAAAGTTGCATACTGTAGGATTCTATTTATACAATGTTCTCAAAAAGACAAACTACAGTGATGGAGGTTGCCGGGGGTTCTTGGGGGTGGAGAGAGGGACGGCTACAAAGCAATAGCACAAGGCAGTTGCGAGGGCTAGGAAGACGCTTGTGTTCTGATTGTGCTCGTGGTTACACAAATTTATACGTGTACTGAAACTTGCAAAATTCAAAAAGAAAAAAGTGAGTCTGTATGGTACTTTTTAAAATAAAAATTTTTTAAAGATTTTATTATTTTTATTTATTTGACAGACAGAGATCACAACTAGGCAGAGAGACAGGCAGAGAGAGAGGGGGAAGCAGACTTCCCGCTGAACAGAGACCCCGATGCAGGACTCGGTCCCAGGACCCTGAGATCATGACCTGAGCTGAAGGCAGAGGCTTAACCCACTGAGCCACCCAGGCGCCCCTACAATAAAAATTTTAACCACTAAAAAGACAAACTTTCTCGTTTGCAAGGAGAGATGGCTGATTCACCAAAGGTAGAAAGTAGAAAACATTAAAACAGCTCAGAGGCAAAAAGGTAGAAGAAAGAAACCAGAGTCCTTTCGGGTCCAGTTCTTCTGGCTTATTCTTTTTCTTGGCTTCCATGAGACACACTTCCATGCTTATCATAAATTCTTTTGTACTTCAGCTCGTTGAGCTAGACTGTTCCATTAGTAACCCGGAATCCTAACTAATTTAGTCAGGCTCACTGGTTCCATGTCGCACTCGTTGTTCTAGAGCTGGAGGTTAGCGTCAGTCTCTACAAACGTCACAGTAAACGGATGCCTGCCTTACAGAGAATGTCACCTCAGAGAATAGGTTTTACTACATGGATCATAAAACCCACATTCCAAATTGCTGACTCATGAAGCCCTAACCCTTGCCCAAAAGCCTCTCTCCCTAAGGTTACCACATAATGCTGTGAGTGCTCATTAAATCTGAGATGTTTTTAAATGACGTTTACTGTTATACACAGCTTAGCTGACCTTACAGGGGGTAGTTTCCACCAAGCATGCCAGAAAAAGTCCCATGTCACTAGCCTGCTGATGGAGTTTCCTTCCAGGGAGATTGTGGGGTGAGGGAAGCCCAGTGTACATACAGACCAACTGTTTTTCTTTTCTGATACCCAGAAGTGACAGAGATCTGGGGTACCCAATTAGCTTATGTTATTCCTCATGGAGATCTATTCTATCCTGCCTCCAATTCCACTGGAGTCAGATGCGGTGAACTATCCCTTATTCAGGACTGCAGTAATACAAAGGAGAAATGGGTTTTAAAGGATGAGTAGGAGTTTGGCATGCTTCCAAGTGGGGAAGGGCTCTCTAGACCAAGGGGACACACACCTCAGTGGTGTTGGGAAACTCACGGAATCTGGGACACGCAAGGGGTGCAGGAGAGGCAGGAGTCCCAGCAGGAGCTGGAACTTTGTCCTGCTGGGAATGCACAGCCAAGTGGAGTTTTACACACAGAGATAATATACACACTTTTGCAGTTTTAGAAATCTCCCACTGGCGCCAATGTCGATGACTGATGAAAGATGGGCTGAATCTAACAGGAAGAAGGTCTACTAGGAGCCCGGCTGTAAACCAGGTGAAAGAACAAGGAAGGGCCAAGTTGGAAAGACATATTTGGAAGAGAAAATTGAATAGGTGGTCACCGATAGGGTCTGTGTTTTAAAGAAGAGACCAGGATGCTGCTCCCCTTTATGATTTGGGATCACAGGTGGATGGGGTATGATGTGTCAACGAGCAAGAGGGAAGACAGGAAGAGGAACAAGTTTGGGTAAGGTCAAGTGGGGATGAGAAATATTGAATTCAGAAGGGAAACTGTTTCTCTCCTCTGTGGAGACAAAAGAAATAAATCAGTAGGGAGGTCTGTCATTGTGGGAATATTTATATTCATAAGATTTATATTACAGTAGAAGCTCTCTTAAACAATCTCAACGAATCAATAGCTCGACCAATATTCCCCATTCTCTTTGTAAAATAATCTGACCCATGCTCAGACTGCCCCATTACTTTGTAAAATGCCCCCCACCCATTGAGTTTTGAACTTACCATGCATCTTTATTCCTCACCTACCTCTACTTGTTATTTTATATCCACTGTAATGAAATATTCCATAATCTGATAAAATGTCATTGCAAAAAGAAAAAGCTGAATGCTTTAGAAAGATTCAATAAAGAAAAATGGCTTTAAAAAAATGAACTAGGTTGACTGAGACAACTGTAAATAACCATAAGGAAAAGTGAACATCTAGAGAGAATGCATACACAGGTTTTTTTGCAAGCATCTCTTGGTTTTCATTCCCCTCTGTAGAAACTGAAACTGGAAATGCCAGGTGGTTCATTCGAAGTGTGATCTAAGCAAAAAGACCAGGTAGAATTCTAATCACTGGACCCAAGTTTTTTTAAAGCCATCATTTATTATTTTTTTTTAAGTGAGCTCCACACCCAACATGGGGCTTGAACTCACCACCCTGAGATCAAGAGTCACATGCTCCACAGACTGAGCCAAGAGCCCCTAAAAGCCATAATATTATATCGAATATTGCCATGTGAATATTTTTACATTTTAAGTTAACCTAAAATGTTTGAGCATTTTACACACAAGTGTGACCTTTTAGTCCTTTACCTTAACCAAAATTTTGAATACCTGTCCACAAGCTGGTCCCCATGACAACCAGTGAGAGCATCCCCTTAAATAGCTTCTGTTATCATCAAAATGTTGACGTCTCCCAAATCTCCTACTTTAAGACCTATTTAAGAGAGTTTTTAGTGGATATTTCCACTGGGGTGGACAAAAACTAAACTCGATATCCCAAACCACATTCACCTCCTGCTAACCACCTCCAGCCTATCCCCTCTTATTTCTCTTATCTCAGTGGGCCCAACACAGCAGACTTCAACCCCGATTTCTTCTTAGGCCTCCATCATTAATCAATTATTCAGGGACGTGTTCATGTATGAGAGACAGAAGACTCTTAAGAACCCCTCATCAGGTGCCTGGGTGGCTCAGTGGGTTAAGCCTCTGCCTTCGGCTATCAGATCATGATCTCAGGGTCCTGGAATCGAGTACCACATTGGGCTCTCTGCTTGGCAGGGAGCCTGCTTCCTCCTCTCTCTCTTTGCCTGCCTCTCTGCCTACTTGTGATTTCTCTCTGTCAAATAAATAAAATCTTAAAAAAAAAAAAAGAACCCCTCACATCTACGTCATTTTTCTCTAGCCGCACTGCCCTTTTCCCACTCCGGGCCACTGTCAGCTCTCTCCTGGATTACAGCAACAGGCTCCTAATTGATCCCTCTGCTTCAAGTCTGCTCCAGTTCAATACTTCCCTTTCCCTCAAAGTAACCTTTCTAAAATCTAAGTGTGATCATGTGAATCCCTTGATGAGTTTCTTGATTAAATATCTATGGTTTCCCTTTGTTCTTATGTGAAAGTCCAAACTCCTTACCCTGGTTACAAGGCCCTGTGGGGTCTCTCCTCTAATTATGGCTACAGAATGAGATATTACCCTTCACTTTCTACTTGAAACTCCAGCTAGAATAAACTTCTTTCCTTTCTAGGGACATACTAAGCTTGCTTTCTCCTCCTGGGATTTGAGTAAACTCTTCTTGGAACTCTCCCCTGCCCATCCCACCCCAGCCCCCAAAGAAATATCTTCTCCTGGATTATTTTTACTCATCTACTAATTATCCACACAGGCATCACGTCCACAAAACACCCTCAGGACCCCCATCCCGTGTTCCTAAGAGTTCCTCAAACACCCTGCACCTTCCCTCCCATGCACTTGTCACTCTGTGTTGTGATTATCTGCTTATGAGAGCCAGAGTGATGTCTTTTACACACTCTACTCCCAGCACCCATTAAAGAGTACTTTCTCCATAAAGGATGTTGAATGAATGATTGAAGAAAAGCGGCCCTGGACTAACAGTGGAACCTCCATTTTTGGAGGATAATCTCCCTCACTTTCCTTGGAAGCTTTACTTTCTTTAGTGATGTTAATACTTATGACTCTAGTACTTAGTACTCTAGTACTGAAAATCTATTCCCAACAGCCTACAAAAGCAACATATCCTGAAATTTACCCTCATCATTTACCATTTTTCTCCCATAAAAATAATAGGCTTCAGCACCCTCTTTTGGTATATAACCAAGTCAGCCATGAGCTGGAAATGACAAGTTTTTATTTTATAACCCTATAATAAAGCTGTCGGCCATCAATTGGCCTATGGAGGGCATAGGATTTCTTCTAATCTAGGGAACTATATTTTCTGTGAGAGGAACTGAAACATTCTTGCATGCATTTATTTATTTAGTGTGAACTAAACACCTACTGTATGCACAGTCACTGATCCAGTCATCTAATAAATGGGTCTGTCATAAACAATAAACTTACTTCTATGAGTTAGACAAGGCATATTGTGGAAAGCCGAATAGCTTTTTGCCAGGGTAGGAACTCAACCCGCATCATTCTGAGAATTTGCTGTAAAGAGAACTAGCCAGATAATGATGACTCCAGGTACAAAACCACAGAGATGGGTTTGTTCTCGCTGACCTAATCTTGTCCAGACTATCATCACTTCTCTGTTCCATGATCTTACTAACTGGTTTAACAAGACAGCCTAAATTAAGGGTTTTTAAAAATTAGTTGCCAAACTTTTCTATTTTTCATTATCCCGGGATTTGGGGATAATGACCTGAGCTGAAGGCAGTTGCCCAACCAACTGAGCTACCCAGGCGCCAACTGCCAAACTTTTCAAGTACAGATTAACTTGGGCGGGGCGGGGGTGAGGGGGTGGGGATCACTTGAACATGGCCACCATTGGCTAGAAAAATTGTAGTTGTCTTCTCTGAATGCATCAATTTCTTTCCTGTTCCCACTCAGCTGTTTCAGTGACTTTCAGATCTACCTATTCCCTGAAGGTTTTTAAGATTATGACCCTTTGTCTCAGGATAAAATCTAAAGTTGACATCACAGACCTATTCAACCTCTCCCCAGCTCACCGCTTCAGCAACATTACATCTGCATCCCAGTGGTTCTAGTTTCTCTGAGTTCATAGAAAATAGCCACAATAGACCCTGCTTACTCCTATCTCTCAACCCATGAACACGCTGCCCCACCTGCTGCCACCCGCATGGCTCAGTGCGTTAAGCCTCTGCCTTCCGCTCAGTTCATGATCTCAGAGTTCTGGGATCGAGCCCCACATTGGGCTTGCTGCTCAGTGGTGGTGGGGGTGCTGCTTCTCCCTCTCTCTCTCTGCCTGCCTCTCTGCCTACTTGTGATCTCTATCTGTCAAATAAATAAATAAAATCTTAGAAAAAAAAATGAATGAACAAGCGGGGGCCTGGGTGGCTCAGTCAGTTGAGCATCTGACTCTTGGTTTTGGCTCAGATCATGATCCCAGGGTTGTGGGATTGAGCCCCGCATCAAGCTCCACAAATGGCAGAGGGTTTGCTTAGGATTCTGTCCCCAGCCCTCCTGCCCCTCCCCCTGAACTCATTTGCTCCAAATAAATAATAAATAAATAAAATCGTAAAGAAAGGAAAAAAGAATGAACAAAGGATTTGCGAGAGCAGGGTTGGGGGAAGAAGCTCTGAGAACCCATTGCAGAAAGGCTGCAGAATTTCTCCCCAGACAAGACATTAGAAACACTAGCCTGCATTAAGAAGCCTCGGAACTTAGTGCCTATCTGTGTCAAACCTGTGTATACACAGATACCAATCTGTGTATAGCCTGAGTCTACCATAGAATTGGCTTTAAAATAAACTTCTCCAATACAGGACCAAGTTAAAAGTACTTTGGTTTTGCCTGCTGGCTTCACATCAGTTTTTCACATTAATGCAGTGAAAAAGCCGACAAACAGCTTGGTGGTGTTTCAGTCATTACCATGACAGGTCACAGCAACACACATTCAGCTGCTTTGCGTAAAGGGCAGAGGAAAGCGGAAGGGGCAGAGACTTGGTGACAATTCATCTTAGGTCAAACTAGGTCAAGATCAACTGCATTATTAAACTTTTTTTTTTTAAACCAAAGATAAAAATTATTTTCTTTTTCAGTATATAATGTGAAGATTAGTTATTTCTCATCCTAAGTCTGGGCAGTAGTTGTGCATCTGCCCAGTAGAGGGAGGTCTCTCACCAGTTTACGAAGACAATATTCATTACATAGTAATGCTCAGATTTACGGGGGGAGGAGGGGGGCGGGGAATGAGAATAAGAACTTATAAAATGGTTTGATATAAAATCATGCCAACCAGGGTTATGGGTGGTTTGAAGTCTGCCTAAATATAACAGACAGAAAAAGGGAACCAGAGCAACAGAGCAACTAATCTCCTGAAGATTCTTACAAAGTTCTCTTCAGTCCAGGCTGTCTGGATTGTAGAAAGATGTTAACACATAGCCCGTCTGAGAGTTGAATGGTTAGCAAAGGACTCAGGGAATCTACCCTAAGAAGTTCAGGCTAGTTACTTGTAGAGGATTTCTTACCTTCAGGGTTGGTGTGGCCAATCCTATTATTTTAATATAGAATATATCTTGTGAATAAAGTTTTGAGTAATGATGTCTTGGCTAGCACCTAGGATTTTGAACCCATGCAACCTACAGCACACCACATCCAGTACAAAAAAGAGGTCCGACAAAGGCAGGTTCTCCTCTACCCTCATCAGCTGACCCCTTTAATACTGTCTGCTGATGAGTTAAGCTAACTTCGTGAAGTCCCAAACTGAGGTTTAGAACCAAAACAGGCTTCGTGGTTTTCCTGGTCCTTTCAGCCAAAGGGCTCAGCCCTAAGTTTAGCCTTCTAGGCCTTGCTTCTCTAATGGCAAATAAAGATAGGCCAGACAAAAGGTAAGCCCAAGGAAAAGGCACACCCAGAAATAGCAGGGACTGGCTGTCCCCTAAAGATGGGCGTGGCTTGTCTAAATCATTAGGAGCTATAGGGATAGTGCCTGGGGCCTGATGGATGTCCAAGTGCTTATTCCTTTTAAAAGTGCTTGAGAATCAACTTAAAATGATACAGCCTATGAAGTATGAAAAGAAAACTACAAAATAAAACAGCAATATCAACAAACACCTATCTAGTACTTGCTATGCCCCAGGCTCTGTTCTGAGCACTTCTCTCATGTTAACTAGTGTGTTGCCCAGCACCCCTGTGGTACTATTTCTATTCCACGCAACAGCTGAGGAGACTGAGGCACATAGTGGTCACTCTGCTAGTGAGTAGTAGGGCCAGGATTTGAACCCAAGCATCTGTTCCTGAGCCCTTGATTCTGGGTCTCTAAGCCAGGACACCTCTCTAAAGAATGCATCTTTAATTTTAATATCTACAAACTGTATCATCCTGTCAACTAGAAAATTGCTTTCCAACTCTATAATTGTATATAAAGTACTGTTATTGAGGGTTGTACAGGTGACTCTTGAACAACACAGATTTGAACGGCACAGGTCCACTTACACTTGGGTTTTTTGTAGTACAGTACTGTAAATGTATTTTCTTTTCTCTATGATTTTCTTAACATTTTCTTTCCTCTAGCTTACTTTATTGGAAGAATACAGCATATAATCTATATAACATACAAAATATGTGTTACTTGACTATGTTATCAGTAAGGCTTCTGGTCAGCAGTAGGCTAATCTGCAGTTAGGTTTTCGTGGAGTCAGAATTTGTATGTGGATTTTCTACTGTGTGGAGAGTCAGCACCCGTATCCCCTGCATTGTTCAAGAGTCAACTGAAGTACATTTTAGTAAAGTTTGATGTAGTAGAGAAGGAGGGGCTAAAACCTTCACAGGTCTTAAAAGGGCTCTGACCCCAGGTCTCAAAGCCCCACCAGCCGCAGTGGAGCCCTGGAGAATAAAGTGGCAGAGAGTCACGGGACAGAACTCACTGCCCACACTCGGGGCCTCTGCTCCCTGGCCCAGTAACAGCCTTGCTGTTCACCCTAAACTAAGGATTGACAAATTATTTCTGCAAAGGGCCAGACAGCAAATTTTCGGGTCTCTAACAAGAAAGGCAGAGACAATTCTGAAGAGGAAAAACCTGAAGATATTTATCTACCAGACCTCAAAACTGATTATAAAGCTATGTTAATTAAGACTGTGGTAATGGTGTAGGATAGACAAATAGATCAATGGGATAAAATAAGAGGAAAAGACATTCCTGAAAAGTAACATAGATGGCTTTGCAGAGCAGGGGGAGAAAAAATGAACTAGTTAATAAGTGATACCAGGACAACTGGTTGTCCCTGGGGGGGAAAAATGAAGTTAGATCTCTAACTCATCTCAACAATAAAAATCAATTCTAACATAAGGAAAGCATGAAGAACAAAATTTTTCAACTTTTAGAAGAAAATGTAGGAGAAAATCTTTTTGTTCTCAAAGTAGGAAAGGAATCTTAAATAAGACACGAATAAAACACAAATCATAAGGGGAAAGACTGATAAAACTGACTCCAGTAAAATAAAAATTTACATGCAACAAGAGACACCAACAAAATTAAAATTCAAGCCACAGACAAGGAGATTTACAAAGCATATAACCAATGAAGGATTATATCCAGAATTTATAAAGAACTACCACAACTCAGCAAAAGTAAAATAACCCAGTGGGGGGGAAGGGTAAGGAATATGACTAAGTGTTTCACAGTAGAGAAACCCTAAATGGTTAATAGATATGTGAATCACTAATTATCAGGGACATGTAATTTAAAATAACCAAGTACTATTTCAAATGCCAAAGTGATAACATCAATACAGTTGATAATATCATGTGATATTGGCAAGGTTGGGGCAAAAGCGGAGCTTTTCTGGGAAGATTCAGAGAGTCTAAGCTGGTACAATCACTTTAGAAAAATATTTAGCAATATCTGCTAAAGTTGAAGAGGTACAAAACTATGACCCCAAATTCAACCTCTAGGAATATACCCTAGAAAAACTCTCATACATGTTCCAAAAGAAAATATATAGGAGAATTTTTATAACAGTATTGTTTGTAACAGCAAAAAATTTGCATGTACATAAATGTACATGAATAGAAGAATGGATACCTAAATCATGGTCTGATAGAATGGACTTTTTACACAGTGTTTAAAGTGAATGAAGTAGAGTGAGATGTCTCTAAAACGTAATGTTAGTGAGAACAGGCAACTTGTGGAATAACACAGTTTTAAAATAGAACAGGGATGTCTGGCTGGCTCAGTCGGCCCAAACTCTTGATTTGGGCTCAGACTATGATCTCAGAGTCCTGAGAATGAGCCCCACGTCAGGCTCTGTACTGCGCATGCGGTCTGCTCAAGATTCTCTCTCTTCCTCTCCCTCTGCTTCTCCCCAACCCCTGCTTGCACGAGTGCACTCTCTCTCTCTCTCTCTCTCTCAAAAAATAAATAAAATAGGGAGAACAATGCCAGACATTATTTGTGGGGTCATCTTATGTAGTAAAGTGAAAAAACATACAGATGAATAATAAATTCAGGAATGCCAATTCAAGATGGTTGTTTTCCTGGTGAAGGAAGGAAGGATGGCAAGGGGAAGGGAATACGAGGAGTCCTACCTCTTTCTGTTGGACGTCTGATAAGGTTGGGTGCTATTTATCATGTAATTCTATGTACTTCTGTGTGTAAGAGAAATATGTTGTAATGAAAAGGATTTAAAAGAAGACTAGGGTTTGATGTAAGGCTGCAAACCTTCAATCAAATACCAAAAGGTCCAAAGTTTTTGTAGAGGTTGAAGGAAAAAGAAGTTCCAGATGGTTTTTGTCATGAATCAGCAGATTCAAGGATCAATGGTAGGAGCTTAGTGAAAAATAAGTCTTGACCCATGTCAGGGTGTATCTCAGACAGTCCCACTTTATGCCCATTGTCTAGAGTGATTATTAATAGTTCCCCATTTCACTTTCAAAAGATCACTGATATGGTCACCTAATAATAAAGCACTTTCAGCTGCTGTGCCTGGCAGACGGGTACCGGATATGGGACTTACCTGGTAAGGCCAGAGGGGCTCATTAGATGAACGAAGAGCTGGACAGAAGAGAAGTTCAAAAGAACAATAGTAGTAGCCAGTCTTCAATGGATCTTTTATCTGAAAACTGAAGACTCCAAGGTTTACTCCTTTTTCTTTAGAATCATGTTAGATTAGAACATTGGTCTTCAGTCTTCTAATCTCAGAGACATAGCTGATAGAGTAAAAAGGCCTATAGAGTTAGCTCACAGACCAGGCATGAGCAAAATTATCTGAATAGTTTTGAAAAACAAAGATTCCTTGGTTCCAACACCACATTACTGATTTGAGATCTATATAGTTATGGCCACAGAGTCCATATTTTCTCCACTCTTCGGGTAATTCTGGTACACAGATCCATAGAATTTTGTCATGGATACCAGAGCTCTAACAGTTGTGCTACTTTAAATAGTAACTTATTACTGATAACTAGTCTTATCAATTTAAATCTGCAGGTATCTGTCATAATCCATCCTCATCTCTTGCCTCAATGTAATGATTTTCCCATTTCGTTATATACGGCTCACAATTGGTGCCTTCTTGTGGATGGCACCATTCAGAATTAAAAAGGGCTGGGACCCAGGGTCAGGAACATGGTGGCCATGATCTCTCCTAGCCTTGACGAGGAGGCGTGCAAGAGTGCCTTGAGGACAATGCCAGGTCAAGGAACCTCCTCATTACTGGAGTCCAAACCCTCATGTCAAACTCCAGCCTTGGTCATTGGGTAGAGATATCCTGCTGTCTGTATGAGGCGGGCCAAAATGGACTCCTTTCCCAAGGCCTCATGTCAGTTCTTAACTGGGTTTCTAAGAGGGTAAGCCAAAAATTACAGAGAGAAAATTCACCTACACTGTAGCAAAACTTATTAAGAAGTACTAAATAATTTTTAATATTTTTTTGCTTTTGATTTTTTTGTTTGGTTTGGTTTCATTTTTTTTTAAATTCAGTTTGATTTTTCTCTTTGAAAAGCATCCTTGGATTTTGCCAAGGGTTTCCAGGTTCCCTTTTGCATATATTGAAGGCTATCTGAAAATAAGAAGAATGTGGTCATTAGTTGGATGTGCTACAGTCAGCAATGGAAGGTGCACACCCCTGGGGCATCAGCTGAGCCTGAGTGGTGGCCTTTTCAGTTTGAATTTTTAATTCATTGGCATTGGATTCTTCAGGAGCTAGATGATATGGTGTAAGATACCTGGACTCTTAGAACTTGTTCTTATCTAACTGTCTGGGGAATTGAAGAGCAATGTCAGGTGTATTCCTATGATGATTTTAGATATTTGGCTTTGTTGGATAGTCTCATTTCCCTGTTTGGCACCTTTTTATTGTTTGAAGATCAGGAGGATGCTAAACCATGAGTGCCTTGTTCCTCACTTGTGTCAGGTGAGAAGCCTATTAGAGGACACATCATGTCCTAAGAGAAGCCTTTTTTCACTGGCCTGATCCAAACTGACTGATAATCTCTTAGAGATATGGTTTTCAACCTTTACTGAGCATCAGAACCACCTTGTGGAACATTTGAACAACAGTGATGCCAGCCCCACCCCAGCCCAATTAAAAGATATTGTCTGCAGAGGGGCCTTCAACCTCAGTGTTGCTGTTGTTTGGTTTTTGTTGTTGTTGTTGTTTTGTTGTTTTTTGTTTGTTTGTTTGTTTGTTTTTTATAAAGTTCCCAAGTACCATGGGGTGACTAACTGTCCTGATATGCCTGAGATTGAGGGGTTTCAGTATTAAGTCCAAGGTAGTCCTGGGCAAACCCTGATGAAAGTCACCTCAGTGAAACTAAAACTGCCACATGACCGTAGGTTCTCAGTATCTGTCCTGCTGTACCCAAGACAGACCTTTCAGATCTTTCTCACTAATGGGATTCAGAGCTCCAGGGGATGGAGATTAGGACCTGGCACCTTCTGATGCTGTTAACTGTAACCTAGATGAGAACAAGATGTTGGAAGAGGGAGTAAAGCTGGCCTAAGGAGATGGAGAAAAGAAAGTGGGTCTACACTGCCTGAGACAGAGGAGTGGCAAATTATCTGAGATTATGTGAAAAGAAAAGTGGTAAGGAGGGACTTTTCAAATAATATTTTTTCCTTCTTCTTTTTTTTTCTAATTGCTTTTTATGAAGAGATTAGGGACCCCCTTCAAAGATCTGATATTTTGGGCTGTTTCCCATCTTGGGAGAGTCGGGTGTGTTTTTTTTTTCATGTGTTCTGTGTGAACATCAGCTTGTGTGTGTGGTAGAGCCCGCGCCATTGTCACATCCACGATCTGTGCCTAACTGTGGTTCACTGTGGTCTTCCCTGAAGCCCAGTCAGAGTGTTTGGAATTCATTGCACTTTGTTGTAAAGGGCATCTGGACATGTAGAAGAGGAAGCCTAAATCTTTTATTACGAAAAAAAAACTGAATGTTAGGTAGATTTATAGAAAATGCAAACGCACTTGGGATGAAGGTGAGCTAGATTAGGTATGTGCATCGAGGCCCGAAGCTTCTGCCCCCGACAGCTAACGCCGGCGGGGACTGCATCCCTCCACCGCTCAGAACAGAGCCTTCCTTCCTGATGGCTGGTTTGCCAAGCGCCATGTGCTGCTCTTGCGACGTAGATAGATTTTTCTAATACTGCTATTAGCTAGGCACTGGGAAAGCAATCTCCTTGGTACCGAGACATTAGAATCCCCTGGATCCACCTCATGGATTTCCCAGGGGTCCTGAGCAGGTTTTCTATGCCGCAGAAAACCAGAATTACACCCCTGAGGGCAAGCAATTCTGAATCAGGACAAAGACTGCATTTATAGACACAACTCCAGCTTTTCCTGAAAATGCCTCTTCCTCTTATTAAGGGATATGAGTTGTTAACCATACTGGAATTAAAATTAAAAACAAAGGAGACTTTAAAAAAAAGGGATGCAAGTTATTAGTGATAGGCAAAGATTAAACTGGGAGGGGATTGGGCAATGGGGAGGGAGGTGATAAATTACACAAAGTACTGTGCAAATGTCCTTTGATCTGGGCTTGAGACATCACATTGCTTGCTCTTAGGATAAGTGCAGGCATCCTTAAAGCTTCCTCTTGTTCTGTGAACATGGCCCATCTCTGCCCTCCACCTTGAAGGTTCTGTGTCTGGAAGCCTACACTCCTACACTCTTAGTGAAAGGAGGAGTCCTGGAACTAAAGGAGATGATCCACAATATTTCTTGAGTTTGTATCGTATTCTAGCTCTTTTTATTTTCCTATGCATTAACTTACTTGACTCTCATAATAACCCTACAAAGTAAATGGTACCACCCTCATTTTACGAAGGAAGCTGAAGCACAGAGAAGAATTTTTGTTTGTTTGTTTGGTTTGGTTTGGTTTGGTTTGGTGCTAAATAGCCAAGAAGCAGAAGGGCCCAGGTTCAGAGCCAGGCATCTCCTACTTCTGATCTCTGCTGGCTCCTGCTAGATTCCAGGGCCCTACCTCACACGCAGCACAAACTCAACTGCTGGGAGTGAAGGGAGGCAGGTTGCCCAGGCTAGTAAATGTCTGAAATGTTGAACTTGGAGAACTGAGAGAGAGAGAGCTAGTGGCAATCTCAGGGCAGCACTAGGGAACAACGCTTAGCACAAGCACCATTCTGCACACTTGGATGATTTTCATTTTCCTCGGGGCCCATATGTTAGAACAGTAAGACAGACAGCTGGGTTTCTTCACACTGGTACACAGCAGACGGCATATACCTGGAAGGTGATACGACTTCTTCTTTCCTGTCCAGCACTTCATGGAACTTGGGGGAACAAACAGCCTCTATCCCAGAGGCTTGCAGTCTCAACACATAGATAGAAGTCAGGTTTCCATTAAAACAAGGTGTGAAGAAAACCCTCAGGAAAGAAATGGATAATATAGGATAATCTTTTTTTTTTTTTTTAAACCTTATAATGAGGTATCCACAGGGCAGCGTAGAAAGGTTTGGAAGTGAGAGTAAAGAAAGCAAGGAGTGTGCAGGATCCAGAGGCCAGGAGAGGGCAGCCCACCCAAGGGCTTGCCTCACAAGCTTGAGAGCATCTGGTGCCCTACAGATGCCCTGGGACTCTGGAGCACGGTTTTGTCCTGACCAGCTTAGACTGAAGTTCCAGGTGCTGGCATTGGCCTGCAAAAGCTGAGGTGGGGACTGAGCGGGGCCTCAGGGGACACTTCTGTCCCTCATTGCCAATGTGCCTTCTTCCCAAGAACTGCAGGAAGGATGAGGGTGAGACAGGGAAATTGTGGGAGGCAGAGAAAGCCCAGGGGCTGGGTGCCTGGGTGGCTCAGTGGGTTAAGCCTCTGCCTTCGGCTCAGATATGATCTCAGGGTCCTGGGATCGAGCCCCGCATCCGGCTCTCTGCTCAGCAGGGAGCCTGCCTCCTCCTCTCTCTCTCTGCCTGCCTCTCTGCCTACTTGTGATCTCTGTCTGTCAAATAAATAAATAAAATTTAAAAAGAAAGAAAGAAAGAAAGAAAGCAAGCAAGCCCAGGGGAGAATGGTGCCTTTGGGCTGCCTACCCACAGGCCTCAATCCCAAAGAATGTGAACAGCAAGAAAACAGATTTGCCCTCTACTCACTGCCACATATATGAGTAAAAAGCTGACAATCTGAGCCAGAAGCTTGTAGGGACACCCTTGCCTCTCAGTAAAATATGGCACAGGCCTCTTTCCATGTCCTCCCAGAGTCTTCTCTGGTACTGGGTTCTTTGGGCCTGCAAAAGGGGCTGTGCAGGCCGGGCTTTAATTAGTGCCTCAGAGCAGGAGGAACATAACTGTACTCATCTAGGGAAGAAGTCAGCCAATGTTTCACCTGTGATAAAAGACAGCCTCACCTGCTTTTGTTATTTTTTTTAAATGGTTCCACAACTTGGTGCTCTGTTGAGAATGTCACTTTTGACCGGACCACCATGGAACCTGACCCCATTCATCAATATTCTGCTCTTAAGTTTCCGCCACCAGAAGGCCGGGCAAGATGGCTCCAAGTGTGGTCTGAGGACCACCCACAGGAAAGAACCCCTGCTCCACGCCAGCCTCCCACTCCCTAGAGCTGGGCTGGGAATCTCCATGTTTATCAGTGTACTCTCAGGCACATTCCAGTTTGAGAACCACTATCCTGACCCCTTTCCTGGCTCTTAAATGACGGCTCCTTATTTCCTCCATAACATAAGTCATTTATTTACCAAAACCCATGAGAATGTAAGATCCATAAGGAGAGGGGATTTGTCTCTCTGTTTACTGGCATATCCCAGATTATTAGAAGAGTGCCACTTGCGTAGTAGTTGCTTAATAAATATTTGTTGAATAAATAAAATGTTTTTTGAACATTCACTTTGTGTCAAGCAACAAACAGATTGGGGACTAAACAAGCGATTACAATAAAGTGTAAGGAGTATTAAGATCAGGGGTGGCGAGAATAATACCAGACTTTGTGGATATGACTCAGGAAGCCACAGAAAGGAGGGCAAGGTCAACACCCCTTCTTTATCCTTCAGGCGCACATGGCTCCCTCCCTCTCCCCAGCACAGATGCCTGAGACCTCACGAAGCCCAGAAGACCTGAAGGGACTCAGAGGACAGGGATGGTGGGAGGCAGGTGGGCGGGGTGCCCCCTGTGGGAATAAAAGAAGGATCCAGTAGGGTATGGAAGGGCTCTACCTGGTCCAGGGAATGTATTGGTGAGGGCAGAAGTCTGTTTCAATGGCAGCAGGAGGTGGGAGACTGTCCCAGTCTCTGTGGCATCTGAAGCCTCACCTTTGGGTGAGTAATAGTATTTGGGTCATAGTAAATGACAGAAGGTGAAAGGGGGTGGGCTTGTTCAGAGCATGGCAAAGACGGGGTGAGAAGCTTACATTCATTCCCTCGTGCCACAAGCAGCTAAACAGGTAGAAAGCAGACAGACGGTGGGTGAGAAGCTTAAGGCCAGAAGTCAGCGGGGGTATGGAGCCAGCATGAGAGGGAAAAGGGACTCAAGCCGCAAGCGACAGACGTGGTGTGGTCCCATCCACCTCGTCCTCAGTTTTTCCCTCTGCCTTTTATTTGGTACGCCATCTCTTCCTACAGGCAGGTTCTGTTGTCTTCATTGTGAATAAAAAAGAAAACTGGAATTTAATCCTGCTTTTTTGTCTTTGACTGCCAGTTATAAAAATTTTTGTCTTCTTTTCCTTGGTGAGTAGGAAATTCAGAGCTAAAGTCAAAGTCCAATTAAAACAACCAGATTTGTCCTCAGCATTTAGTAAATTTGTTTCCTGTTACTTCTCCTTTCCAAAAAATATTTCTCTATTCTAACAGCTGCACTGCAATTGTTTCTATTCTTGAAGGCTGTCTTAAAATTTTTGGAAGTTTTATGCAGTCATAAATTATGAATAAATCAAGCACATGTGTCCATTTTCTCCCACACAGCAATCCCTTAACATTCACTCCGACTACATTCATTGCCTCTTCTCCGACCTTTCCCCAGTCTTCATAATAATCCTTAGTTACTAGTCACTGCAGCCCCCACATGCCCCTGGAACCTCTCATTCTCTTCATATTCGCCTTGATTTCCACTTGCTGGTCTTGCTTCTGGCTTCCACCTCTGCCCTGACCCCTAAGGTTAGCGTTCATTGCTCTTCCCTGGCTCCGATGCCTCACTCTGCCTCCCGGATCCTCACCACACCAATGGCTGGAGAGGGATCAGAGCCACTTTTCTTTCCACAAAGGATTCCCCCAGGGAAATCGAGCATTCACTTGAGGGACCTAAGTGGGACTTGGTTCAGGGATTCTAAAGCTCTGGCCCCAAATCCCAAGCAATGAAATAACTTAAGCAAGGTCTCCCTTTGTGTATTTCCATCCTGCTGTTTGGTAAATGCCTGCTCACTCATTCGCAACCAAGGCTTTCAAGCCCAGCACGCTCATCCCACTGTTTGACAGCTGTGTTTCCCAAACCCTTTGAATCTTAAATTAGTGTCACTACAATGTTATGATTCATTGCTCTAACTCTCGCTCAAGGTTGTGACTGTTTCTTCCAAGCGGCTCTTCCATTAAAGTGGAAGAGCCCCCCTAGAACACACGCATATGTCAGCGTAAATCCCCAGCTCTGTGGGTGGTCCCAGCCTTGTGTTCCAGATATAGCTCTGAGAAGGGGAGGAAAGGAAGGTTACGCTTATTTATCTTTTCTGAAAACTCAACTTTTAGTGGATGTCTGTGCTTGTACACATGGGTTATAAGGATTCTACTCTCCTTTCCTTTCACCAGGAGACTGTAAAAAATTTGAAAGGGTTACAACTGTCTGTATGTGATAGTCTTTCTGAGTCCTCCAGTCCCCAAAATGAACTTTATCTTAGTCCAGTTTGACTAACACAGAGCATGAAAACCATTCATTCACTCAGTAAATACTTGTTGAGGAGACTGTTTTGGGAGCTGGGAATATAGCAGTGAGATACTTATAGACCTTGTAATTCAGTGAGGAGAAAATAGACAATACAATAGGTAAAAATGATATAATATTGGATTGTGCTAAGTGTTATAAAGAAAAATGAGAAGATAATTTTTTTAGAAGATAATTTTAGATAGAATAATCAAGGAAGGTCCCTCTGAGGTATCATTTGAGCAGAGATCTGAATAAAACAGAGATTCCGCCCCCCCCACCCCTGCTTCCCTTGCCCATGCAGACATCAATAATCAATCAGAGCCATCAACTCTTTTCCCTGGAGCCATACAATCCTCTTAGCAATCCAAACTATCAGTGCCATTTGGTTGGTGTTAACATACATGATTAGGCCTGTTTTCCATACTGTTCCAAAATCTCTTCCTTTTCTTGAGCAAGGAGGAAAAATGTAAAATAAAGAATGAATCTGGCGACAGGTTTTGCCCATCATTATGAGCCTAATGATGTAAGATCGATTACCTTCCTCCATTTTCTTGTCATGAATAGAAGATGTTTCTATCCTTTTGCAATGCTTACTTTGTATGTTTGAGTTTATAACTCAAGACTGTGGTATTTTGTGACCCATTTACAGTCAAGGGCTCTGCAGCTACTTAGGCCTGTTGATCCTATGTTCCAGCCTTAAATTGCGGATGCTGTTGTGCTAGAGGCACATTTTTAGACTTCAACTTGAAGTACATTGTGAATAACATGTTTTCCCTGACAGAAATCCATTTCCTAAATAAAAACACTCTATACATACATTGGCCAATTTTCTTCTTGTTCATTCACTTATCGAGCACCTACTGGGTGTCAGGCACAGAGTGTTAAAGGTGGGTAAGACACGTAACGTCTTACTGAAATCTTCTACAGACACCAATGGAGGATAAAGTCAAGGCCTCCTTAGGGGGAAATCCAAATCTTATCCTCTCAAAACCTATAAATCCTCTCATCTCATCTCATAATTTTTAACACCCATGACCATATAGATCACTTCCTAATGAGAGCCAATGACTGCTAGTTGCCAGCCCAGTGACAATCTTCATTCTATTTAATCTCTTCTTAACCCTGAGGACCATTTCTTTTTTTTCTCTCCAATTGTGTCTCTCAGTTCCCATGACTAAGCATTGTTCTGCCCTCTGTTCCCTCCCATCTTTCTCTACATTCTTTCTCTTGGGGACCTCAGTCCCTCCCAGAGATTTAACATTGCTTTCACGCAGGTAAGTTTCAAATATGTATCCCTGGTTACGCCTTCTCTTCGGAATTACAGTCCACTAAGACACCATTCTGGAAACTGAGATTCTATATGTTTGAAGTCAAACACATCATTGCTGCATTCACCAGGGTCTTGTGTGCTGCAAATGACAGAAATCCAACTTAAAGTAGCTGAAATGGGGGAAAGAGGAATGTATTTCTCTATGTAGCCATAAGAGTCCTGAGCTAGATCCAGGAACTCAGTGTTGTCAAAAATTGAATTTCATCCTCTTGTCTTTTCTTTCCCTTCCCTTCCCTTCCACTCCATTCCCTTCCCTTCCCTCTCTCTGTCTCTGTCTCTCTGTACTTGTCTCTCTCTTGTTTATGTCTGTGTTCACTCCCTTCTTTCTAAGTCAGGGTCTCTCTATTAGAATATGTTCATTTTAGTTACCATAAGCACCAGACTTACTTTCACTGCTTTAGTAAACCTAGAGAAAGAAAGAACTTCTCTTTCCCAATAATTCCATCAAAAGTCCTAAAATTGAATTTCACTGGGCTAACTTGGGACATTGACCATCCTGTAAGCACTCACATGACTGAAATATACAGTTATGTTCACTATTGATCTAAGTCCTTGCAAGCAGGGGATTGGCTTCAATCACATGAACTGTAGTCTTTTATAGAAAAAGTGAGAAAAAGAAGAAAGTATGCTGGATAGGTAAAAGCAACAGATGTCATCTATAACCTACTCCCCTCAAAAACAAGTTTTTCCACTGACCCACTTTTTCTTTTAAAACATATAATTATGTAAAAACGTTATTTAAACTAAACTGTACTCCTTAAATGCTATTAATCTTACTATTTTATTGGTATTGCAAGTTTATATCATTCACATTTCAGCTTCAGGCCCCCTTGGACTTCATCTTTTTCTCTCTCGTCTCCCATCAACAGTCAGTCGTCAGATCTTCTTGATTCTGTAACCAAATTATTAGCCTTCTCCCTAAACCCCTTTCCACAAGACTCTGCCTTCTCCAATACAAATTCAATTTTTTTAAGTATGTGCTGATCATATAACCTCTGGTTCATAAATCTTTCCTTGCCTTCCATTGCCCAAAGACAAACGGCCAGTCTTATTAGCCAGCTCTCAAAGCCCAACCCTCCAGAAACTAGATCTAACCTACCTTTTAGGACTGAATCCCCTCCACTTCCCTAAGTATGTGTCATGCCTCTAGCTAATTGCAGCCTCTCACTGTCCCTCATTCTGCCTCAAGCTCTCTCTGGCTGTTTCCTGTAACCAGGATGCTGTCCTCCCTCTCTTTTGTCAGTGTCCTCACCATTTTTCAGGCCCAACTCCAGGACCTCTGTGGGTGTTCAGAAAGGAATTGTTATGTAGTCATTTTAAATGATTTTGAATAGACAGAAGCCTGGATTAGATGGGCAGTTTCTGCTAATCTTGGATGATTGATTTCTGACCTATAAGTTTCTCTCATATATGAGAACACCTCATGTATCCTCAAAAGTCTTTGTTAAATAAGAAATAACGCAGAACCCTGGTGCATGAGGCACCAACAAGATGTGGGGATAAGCATTACTGCTAAATGGGATGTAAGGATAAGGCTTCCCTTCCTACGGAAGAAGGCAAACACTATGTGTATATGTTGTTTCCCTAAAGCTAGGTGTTCTGCTTTAAGGAAAAATGGCTAATGAATATGTCCAACAAAGTATCTACTTTAAATGTGTATTCAGTTCTCCTTGTGTCACTGAGTCTTCATTCTCCCTCAGACTGAATGCTTCAGAGAAACAGGGGCAGCTCCACGGCTATCTTCCCCAGCTGCTAGAATGTTCTAGCACTTTGTCTTTCAGTCTTATTTCTATCATATTGTGCTTTGCAAAGCAGCCTTTATATACTTTCTCACCTCTTCTGCAGACTAGGTAGAGGACACAATTCTCTTGGTATCTTGAACATAGTAAGTACCAGTAAACACTTGGCTGAAATGATACCAGTGGAAAGTCCAGAATCTATGCCAAGGAATCTCAGAGGTAATAAATAAATAAATAAATAAATAAAATTGCTTTATAAACATCCTCCTCTTTCATAGGTTTTCCTCATATTAATAAAATCTTCAGATATAATCAGAGGTTATTTTATTTATTTGTTCATTCTTGCCAAAGAACAAATTTTCCCCTATTGGCAGTTCAAAGAGCCTGGCAGAAAATAACAACACAATTAGTATTGCCTCCTGGTATAGCAACAGCAGTAACACCAATTGCCTCTGAACTACAAAAGAGCTTTTGGATGCTAAAAACTTAACATTGAGTTATTCATTCAATGCATACTTACTGACCACAGACTAAGGCATAGCATTGTACTAGGAATACTGTAAAGACAGATTTAACTGACCTCATAAAACCCAGAAATCCAGAGAGATAATTAAACAAGAAATTACTTGCCAGATACAGTTTAAGCACTGAGTATGTTAGAGCTGTTAAACTCAATGAACAATCTGCCTGCCTCTTTATTTGCTATCTGTCAAGGTTGATCCTTGGGGCTCTGTTTCAAATCCGGCCAGGGAACATCAGCATTCTTAAAATTTTCCACACTTTAAGGTTAGGCAAAAGGGTAAAGCTGGGCATCCTGCATGTCAAGGCCACCTTTAGCAACACGTGCTGCCTTCCTGGTCCCTAGAGAAATCTTGCCAATTGTCCCCTTCACCTAGGAGGAACTGGTGGTTGTGGGTTCCAGGCATCTTGGAAAAGGAGACATTGTGGGTCACTGCACTCACATGCAAGTTGGTTTCGAAAAGTTTTAAAACTACTTAGATATTTGGGGAGACCCTCCAAAAGTAGCTTTGAATTTTCATGCTTTTATTTTCATATGGTTCACAAAAAATTTTGAATACTAGGGTCGATTTCAGTGTGGACCCAAACTTCTGAGAAAGCTTCAGAAATTCTATGTACTAGTGGCTTTTAGAAGGCCTGGAATACAAGCAGGAGCTCACTCCAAATTTCAGTTTTAATCTGTGCTTTGCATCCAGTTTTATTGATTTAAAGAAGGTGCCTCCCAAAGTGAGTTGTACGGACCCTGAGGTCCAAGGACTGATAATTAGTGAACTGCAGAACATAATTTGAGAACAGTTATCTTAACAGATATTGGTGTGTTTCGTGAATAGTATTTTGTTTAGTGAATAGTATTTGAAATAAGGACCTAATTTTGAACTCTAAGGGCTGTATCTGCAACAAATGACTGATTGCCAAGGATACCACTGTGTGCAAATTACAGAAAACATAATGAACAGATGGATTCTTGGAGGGAGGAGAATTGATCTGAATGTAAGAGGCAGGTGGAGATAAATACTCTGATTGGAAAAGAAGTCACAGAGTTTATGTGGCTGACATAAAAACACATCCTCATCATTTTAAGAGCCGCCAACCTTTATCTTCTTCTGCCAATGGAGACGTCATTAGCCTTCAGATAGGCACCTGGGTGGAGGCTATTTGAAACCTGAGGCTAGCTAATGCAGCTACGTCTCATCTCTCAGGCCTGCCAATCATTTATCTCCCTCGACTTTAGTCACATTCCCTTAGGCAGCTCTTCCTTCCCTAACTGATTATAATTGAGCTCTTCCTTGAGCGCCTTTGCCAAATGTTCTCCCAAACCATCAGTCTGCAATCAGCTACACATTCTACACCCTAAACTTCTTCAACTTCACATCTCTCTCTTACCCAGCTTGTCTATAGGAATTTCCTATCATTTTCTGAGACTCTACGGTGAAGCCTATGATTCTTCTACAGCCCAAGGAGCACAGGGTTGATAAACATATTGTTTCCTATTGTTCCTATTGGTGCTGTAACAAACCACCACAAATGTAGTAGCTTAAAATGACACACATTTATTATCATATGTTCTGAAGTTCAGAAGTCCAAAATGGGTTTTAGGGCTAAAATCAAGGTGTTGGCAGGGCTGGTTCCATCTGGAGAGTCCCGTGGAGAATCTGTTCTTTTCCCAGCGTCTAGAGGCTGCTGGTGTTTATTGGTTCATGGTCACATCACTGAAAACTCTGCTTCTGTCATCATACCTCTCTGACTCAAACCCTGCTTGTCCCCCTCTTACAAGGACCCTGTGACATCAGGCTTACACAGATAATACAGAATAATCTCCTATCTCAGTTATCTCCTTAATTTAATCGCATTTATAAAGTCCCTTTCATTATGTAAGGTAACATACTCATGGATTCCAAGGATTTGGACATGGATATCTTTCAGGAGTCATTATTCAGCCTGCCACAGTCCAGATGGGGCTAGAATTCTGCATTTATCCTATTCCTTATCAATATTTCCAGACCATTCTTCTACAACAGTGTCCGCAAACTTTTTCCATAAAAAGCCAAATGGTAAATATTTTAGACTTTGTGGGTCAAGGCAACATTGAGGCTATTATGTAGTACTTATGTAACTAACCATTTAAAATGTAACTATTATAACATGTAAAAACCATTCTTAACTTGCAAGTGGTACAAAAACAGGTGGTATGCTGGACTTCGCCCATGAGCTGAAATTTGCAAAATTCTGCTTTATAAGCTCTCAGGAAGTACTTCCTTAGAGGCCCATGCCATTCAGTTAAATCACTTCTACTTTATCTTGCCTCTGTCACTTACAGATATCCTGGTCACTCTTCAATACCACTGAGGAATTGCCCACCTGGAGAAGTATTCAAAAAGGTAGGAAGAGCCACTTGAGTCCTGGATAAGTCTAATTCTGCAAAATAACAGTAATATCCTAAAGAGAAAACATCTTTCTGTTTATATATCTCTCCTTCCTATCAAAAGTTCCTGGTGCAGAAATGCATTCTTCCCATTCAAGATATATATTTATCCACATATCATCCTGAGTGATAACAGTTTTTCCATTCTGAGGACATATATGAGCCTTGGTGTTATAACACAGTCTAAGGAATCAAATATTCTCCGTGAAAAGACCAGAGACTATGGATGAAAACACAAATTTGGGGGAGTACAAAGGACAGATTTTGGTTCATCACCTGGCCTTTTTTTTTTTTTTAAGATTTTATTTATTTATTTGACAGACAGAGATCACAAGTAGGCAGAGAGGCAGGCAGAGAGAGAGAGGGAAGCAGGCTCCCTGCTGAGCAGAGATCCCAATGTGGGGCTCGATCCCAGGACCCTGAGATCATGACCTGAGCTGAAGGTAGAGGCTCTAACCCACCGAGCCACCCAGGCGCCCCCATCACCTGGTCTTTTTGACTATGTGGAGCTGGTTGCACAATTCTGAATCTGAACAGATTCCCAGATATGGGGCCTGGTCTTGAGCCCAGAGAAATATTTCTTCTTAGAGTCTCAGAAGTTCCTTGTATTCTTCAGATGGGAGTCAGAAGGGAAGGTCATTTTTTATTTCATTGATGCCACTCTTAGGCCCTGATCTCTGCCTACTGCTAAAAGGAAGAAAACAAAAAGGAAGAGAAGCTAGAGAAAGAGACTTTCATATGACAGTTCCCTCTCTCAGGGACTGAACAGTGGTTTTTCCTATGGAAAGGAGATTTTAAAACGCATCTGAGGGTTAAGTGCCTCAGATCAAGCGAGGCCAAGATGATCTTGAAAGTAGGAATAATTAAAGGATAGATGATCAAATGACTTTGGAGGCACAAGAAGCACACTCCCAGTGCTTAGACCTAATATAAAAGTTTCTCTTTATTTGGCTCAAGACTGAGGGACTGGAAAATTGGCCATCAGTGAGGTTAAAAATAGCTATTGCAATTTCAAGAAGGAATACCCCTTTCTTATGAACCTGTAAAAATTGTGTATGACTCTCAGTGCTGGATTAAGTGTGGAAAGTGCCCTGAGAGCCCTCCCACCTGGTCACATCTAAGTTAATATAGAAGAAGAAAGGAGAGATTCTAAATTGGAAAGAGACATGAAAATGTTTACCTGTAGAGGAAGGAATAAAGAAGGCAGATAAAGTAAACCTTCATAAACTTAAGAGAAATCATCTTTGTTGCAACCAGTTAAGGCTTTGAAGCTCTGTAGAACAGGATGCTGCAATCAGCCCTATTTCCCATGCTCTGAGGTTTTGTGTTATTTTATTATTCAAAACTATCTAATGAGAAGCTACTGTGATCCAAAGCCTGCATGCACACTGAGAGTACAGAGGTGAGTAAGGTTATTGTACAGTGTCCAGAGGCTTAAAGGCTAGGGCACATTGGCAGGTGCAGAAAAATCACATAAAGTGTGAGTGTGCAAGCAACACAGGGGACACAAGGGAAGGTCTGATTCCAGCTGGAAAATGTAAAGAAGATATTCTTATCTCATGGTGAAAGAGCAATTCATATATTTAATACTTAAAGAAAAATTCATGAATTTTCAAGTCTACAATGAGGCTAAAGTGAGGTCATGATGCAGATTCCCAAGCAAGACCTAGGGAGACTCTTACACTGAAGCCTAATACTTACCAGTACTAAATTTGTTAAATATTAAATCCAATATTTAGGGCAAAGAAAGAATATACCCTGATCTATAAAAACTGATTTGGGATGGTAGACAATTAGAAGATTGACACCCCTTTCTGACCACAATTTTTTTTCAACCACAATTTTTAAGAGGAGTCCATTTGTCAATGTGTGCTATTGAAGTATAGGTTGAGAAGATGAGAAAAGACATAATAAATGAGCCTCATTTTGCTCTGCCCAAAGCTGATTAGAAGAGTAAGTATAGCTGTTTTTATCAGAAAAGCCACTCTGATAAGAATGATGTTGGAACTGTGAAAGCCATGGCAACAGGCAGGAAGT
This sequence comes from Lontra canadensis, assembly GCF_010015895.1. Classification (NCBI taxonomy): domain Eukaryota; kingdom Metazoa; phylum Chordata; class Mammalia; order Carnivora; family Mustelidae; genus Lontra; species Lontra canadensis. The sequence goes on along the minus strand of NW_022631065.1, from coordinate 10,025,445 downwards.
GCTGCCATTTTATTTCAACACAGTGAATACTAGAATGTATACATGTAAATAAAATATTAGGACAAAAGGGGAAAAGTACCATAAGAAATATAAATAAAGGTGAAAATATTTAGCATCAAGAAAGGAAAGGCAGGAACAAGTTAACTTTGACTCTAACATGAATTATTACAAAGGGAGATGGATGAAAATACTCAATGAATATAAAGTAGGTCTAATTAAAGCATAAGACCTTAAAAGTATCCTTTTATGGTAACAATTCTCAATAAATACTTTATAAAGGCCACATATGACAAGCCCACAGCTAATAATATACTCAACAGTGAAAGGTCAAAAACTCTTCCTCTGAGATCAGGAACAAGACAAGGGTGCCAATTCTCACCACTCCTATTCAACATAGTACTAGAAGTCCTAGCCAGAAAAATTAGGAAAGAAAAAGAAATAAAAGGCATCCAAATAAGAAAGGAAGAAGTATACTTGTTTTTGTTGTAGGTTGCATGATCTTATATATTGAACACCTAGAAGACTCCACCAAAAAGCTCTTAAAACTAATAAACAGAGAGTTCCTGGGTGGCTCAGTGGGTTAAAGCCTCTGCCTTTAGCTCAGTTCTTGATCTCAGGGTCCTGAGATCGAGCCCCGCATCGGGCTCTCTGCTCAGCGGGGAGACTGCTTCCTCCTCTCTCTCTCTCTCTCTGCCTGCCTCTCTGACTACGTGTAATCTCTATCAAATAAATAAAGTCTTTAAAAAAAACTAATAAACAGATTCAGCAAAGTTGTAGGATTCAAAATACAAAAATCTGTTGTATTTCTCTACATTAATAATGAACCATCTGAAAAAGAAATAAAGGAAACAATCCCATTTACAATAACATTGAATACATTAAAAACTTAGGAATAAACTTAACCAGGTTGGTGAAAGATCTATTCCTAGAAAACTATAAGACTTCAATGAAAGATATTGAAAAAGACACAAGTAAATGGAAAGATATCCCATATTTGTGGATTGGAAAAATAAATATTATTAAAATGTCTGTACTACCCAAAGCCATCTGTAGATTTAGTGCAATCCCTATCAAAATTCCAAAGGCATTTTTTATAGAATAGAATAGGAAAAAAATAGTCTCAAAATTCATATGGAGCCACAAAAGACCCCAAATAGTCAAATTAGGCTTGAGCAAGAAGTAGAAAGCTGAAAGCATCACACTTCCTGGTTTCAAATTATCTTACAAATCTTTTAATTTAAAGACAATTATCATATGATCTCTCTGATATGAGGAAGTTGGGAGGCAACATGGGGGGGGGGGTTTGGGGAGTAGGAAAGGAATAAATGAAACAAGATGGGATAGGGAAGGAGACAAACCACAAGAGACTCTCAATCTCACAAAACAAACTGAGGGTGGCCGGGTGGAGGGGGCTAGGGAGAGGGTGGTTGGGTTATGGACATTGGGGAAGGTATGTGCTATGGTGAGTGCTGTGAAGTGTGTAAACCTGGCAATTCACAGGCCTGTACCCCTGGGGCTAATAATATATTATATGTTAATAAAAAAGAAAAAATATATAACAAATCCAGTAATCTAGTAGTAATCAAGACAGTCTGGTATTGGCACAAAGACCAATGGAACAGAACAGAGTCTAGAAATAAACCCACACATATATAGGTAAGTAATATTTGACAAGGGAGCCAAGAATACTCAATAGGAAAAGGATTGTTTCTTCAATAAATAGTGCTGGGAAATTGGGAATTTACATGCAAAAAATGAAATTGAACCCCATCATACACCACTCACAAAAATTAACTCCAAATGGGTTAATGACTTAAATGTAGAGGTGCCTGAGTGGCATGGTTGGTTGAGCATCCAACTCTTGGTTTCAGCTCTGCTAGTGATCTCAGGGTCACGGGATTGGCCCTGCATTGGTTCTGCGCTTATCACAGAGTCTGCTTGGACTTCTTTGTCCCTCTCCCTCCACTCCTCTCTCTCTTCCTCTCTCAAGTAGGTAAACAAATCCTTTCTAAAAGGACTTAAATAAAATATCTGAAATGGTGAAACTCCTAGAAGGGCACACTATACAAGCCAGGCCAAGGAGTCCTTCCCTGTGATTTGACTTGATTTGATAAGATTTGATTTTTTAGATTTTGTTTATTTCTTTGAGAGAGAGAGCATGAGAGGGGAGAAGGTCAGAGCAAGAAGCAGACTCTCCGCAGAGCTGGAAGCCTGATGTGGGGACTCGATTCCAGGTCTCCGGGATCATGACCCGAGCTGAAGGCAGTGGCTTAACCCACTGAGCCACCCAGGTGTCCCATTTTTTTTGTTCTTGTTGTTAGATTTCCTTACCTGTGATTTTAATTTTCAACCTTGAAGCAAGGTGTTTCTTTCCTTTTGTGTCCTTATTTTGGAATGATGTTAAGTCCAAAAGTGCCTAAGGTGCACTCCCTGCCAGTATTGAAGGTTCAGCTGAGAGGGTTCAGATATGCCATGAGTGGATGGTGACCACCTGTGCCTCACAGTGCAGGAAGAGGCCCTCAAAGGAAGTTGGTGGGAGCTCCTAGGGTAACTGTACTTCTAACAACTTCTCAGATGTTTGACTGTCAGCCAGTGCTTCTCTGAGGAACCATGGAAGACCAGGGAAGCTAGACAGAAGCATCCTTTGCATGCTGTCCTCTGAGCTAAGTAAACAGTGAAACTGCCCTCCCCCACCCACACACACACACAACCTGTGAGCTGTATGGAAGCTCGGTGAGTAGCAATGAATCCAATACACTGTAGTGGTACACACAGGACATAACATCACCTGAAACAGAAAAAAAATGAGACCAGCAACAGAGAGAAGCAGAGATGAGAGCTGAGAAAGAAAGAACTTTTGGTAGCATTTCAGCATCTGGACCCTGTCATCCATGATGCCTGATCCAACCCTACTTTCCCCAGTTATATGAACCAATAAATGCTCTTAAGTTGGATATTATTCTGTTGCAAATGAAAGTGACCCAATGCAGAAACTGGAACCAGGAGGGACAGACCTAAATGTAGAGCTGGTTGGGTCAAGATAAGGAAGGTAACAGTGGAAGTCTCCCTATCTTTGGCTGAAAAGCTGAAATCCTTGCTATATGGAAGTGAAGCAGTAGGCCAAACTGTTATCTAGTATTTTGTGACTTAGGGAAATCCACACCACCCTAAAAATAGGAACTTCATAGACTTGGTAAAGGCATCAGGATATTGGGGTGAGAAAGCCAGATGACCCAGAACCTTCCCAAACACCTCCATCCTAACAAGGGTCATATCCTTCCCTGTTACCAGCTTTGGATGAATCCTGGGGATGAAGGCAACACCTCATTCTTTCACTTTTCTAAGAGACAGAGACCAAGATGATGTTAATCTGAAGCCCAGGCAATTATTGCCTAGGATGGAAATCACAAGGGTGGAAACCCAAATTCAAAGATACTGATTTAACAAGATTTTTGGCCGTTGTTACTACCCAGTGAGGCAACCCAAATTGATAGAATCAGACCAGCCACCAAGGTTTCAAGCCAAGTGTATTGCCCCCTGGGCACACAGATTTGTGATTGTTCATTTCTTAAGACAGCCTTCCAAGCCCTTAGGGCAGACAGTGGGTTGCTAAAGCAATAGAGACCCCATCAGATGAAGTCTCCTGACCAACATTTCAGGTACCATGATGACACCGATGGACACCAATGGAAATACTCCCAGTAAGAAGGCTCAGGAGCGTCCAGACAGGCTGAATAAGGAACCCACTGCATGTCAAGAGAAGGGAGCTGACAGAGATAGAAGGCTGGAGGATGTTGCTTCCTTCTCTGTAACCCATTTCTAAGTGGTTCAGCCTCGCTCTCTTTTTTCCCTACTGACCTCCCTTCTCCGTAAGAGGTGATCATCATTTATTTAAGTTTGTCACATTTATTATTTATTTTTAATTGTGCTATGTTAGTCACCATACAGTACATCATTAGTTTTTGATGTAGTGTTTCATGATTCATTGTTTGCATATAATACCCAGTGCTCCACGCAATCCGTACTCTCCTTAATACCCATCACCAGGCTAATCCATCGCCCCTCCCCTCCCTTCTGAAACCCTCTATTAGTCTCCCAGAGTCCATAGTCTCCTATGGTTTTTCTCCCACTCTGACTTCTTCCCCTTCACTTTTCCGTTCACCTAATGTCCTCCACGCTATTCCTTCTGTTCCACAAATAAGTGAAACCATATGCTAATTGACTTCCTCTGAAGATCATGCTTAGTGAAGTAAGTCACAAAGAGGCCACCATCTTATTTCTAGCCTTGGGCACGTCTATCCCATGCTTAACAACCACTCAGCCACATTGTAACTGTAACACACAACACACAGCAAACGACGGGTCCCTAGTTAGTCACACAGGGGCCATTTCTTTATTCTCCAGTTTTTCCATTTCTCCCAGTTCTCCAGTTGTTGAAAGGGCCTGGCAAAAGACCATAGCCACCTATGAAAAAGGGCTGCCACTTAAAGTAAGTATAACACAGAGATGGACATGACACAAACAAAAAAGACTTTATGTAACATTTATTTATTTTTTTAATCTCATCCTAATTTTGGCTTTATTCCTCATCTCCCACTCTCATTCTTTTCTTGGAAATCCAGACTTGTTTGTTTGTTTTCTTAACAAAATGTTTAAAATCATCATCATCTAGAGTCATAACAAAATTTCTTCTCTCCAAATGGGGGAAAACACAGCTCGTATTCTTATGCAGCATCTTCAAATATGCGCGTTAATATATATTTTATAAACTATTTAAAATAAAACCCTTCATCCTTTGAGGTTATTGATATTTTCTAGCACACTGACACATCTCCCATAATACATTAATTCTTCCCATTTTCATGAATGAGGTGGGAACTATACTAAAAAATAGGATTTTAATCCCTGAGGTGCCAGTTAAAATGGACAAGGTTGCCATTGCAACACGAGATTTAAAAATCAGCCTTAAATAATAATCATAAATCAGCTCTCTGGATGAGTACCACCTCCATAGCATGGGGTCCTTTTAAAAATTGCATTTACTGGGTTAAGTTCACCCTGCTTTTCCTAGCCTTCATGCCATGATAATCTTCCTTTTGTAAAGGAGTAACACATAGCACTGAAGTCCACAGAAACTTCTGAGATCCTCAGAAATCAAGAGTAACCACAGTCCCGTTTCTCTAATCTCCATCCACATTTCTGGAGAGGGTTTTTCAGCACCATTCCACGACCTGGAAAGGTTGATAAACTGACTCGGTTTTTCTACTTCTCCGTTAATTTAGTCGAAAAGGAAAGCTCAGGTCTCCTGGCTAGAAAACGGGCATGTCCTGCTTATCTCTGCCCCCCCAGGACTTCAGCAGAACTGCGTTCGGCTCTGTGCCCACCCTCCCTGCGGACTCTGGCCCTCGCCGGCGGCTCCTGCCCCGCGCGGGCTTCGGCTCCCACCACTAATAGTAGCGGTTCAAGCTCCTGGTCCCCGGAACCTCGGGCTGGCCGTTCATCCAGATCTCCCTGATGATGCGCTCCCGCTCCTCCAACCTCTGCGCGCGCTCCAGCTCCTCCGCCGAAGTGAACACGTTCTTGTTCAAAGTCCTTTCGAAGCGGCGGTGTCTCCTGACCGAGATGTCAGACGCCGTGTCCGAGCTGCCATCCTCGCTGTCGCTGCTGTCGCTGCTGCTCTCTCGGTCCTGCAGGAACTTCTTCCGGGGACGCTGCCGGCAGTCCGTGTGGCAAGAGATCCTCATCACCAAGGCGGCCAGGGTGAGCACCAGCCCGATGCACACGCCTGAGACAAAGTACAGAGCTGCTCGCTCGGGATTTTCTGCAGAAGGAGGAAGAAGAGGCATTTGAGAGATGACGACTCTAGATGCGGAGAGCACCCAGCGCTCCCGGCCGCCTTGCACAGCTCTTATCACACCTCAAAGCTCGGATGGTTACAAATACTGCCTTCCCATGGGACAAACTATATAATGGGTTCAAAACATAATTATCAACAAATGGTATAGGGCGTGTGGAATCATTCTCCTATATTCTTGCAACTTTAAATTTGAAATAATTTCAGAATGAAAAGATAAAAGAAAGAAAAGTATTATTTAGGATGTAGTATCAGCAAGCACCAGTCCTTAGATGTCATTTGCTTAGGAGGTGTTTAGGTGTTTAAAACCTATTTTTGCCTATAGGGAAAGATCCTTGGCTTCTGAATTTGCTCCTGCAACTCCTGAAGAACCTTTTAATCACAGATGTAAGCAGCTTTGGGGGGGGGGGGCAAAAAATTTATGGGTAAAATCAAGGATCAATGCTTCCTTTATTGTAACTATACCATCACAGGCCCAAGTCAACACATGTAGTTAGCTCCTGAGATGCCCCCCACTTCTTAGTATTCCAACTCTTACCCAAGCCCTTCCTTTGAGGGCTGGACCTAGTGGGCTGGACCTCATGATCTATTTCTAAAAAACAGAATATGACAAAATTGTTGGATGAGTCTAAGATTACATTACATAAGACTGACTTCCAACTTGCTTATGCGTTCTCTCTGGCTTTTCTCACTCCCTGGTTCTGATGAGGCCAGCTGCCATGTTCTGAGCTGTTCTACAGAGGGGCCCACATGGCAAGGAACAAAAAGTAGCCTCTGGCTAACTGCCTGCAAAGAAACGGACCATTTCAACAGCCATGTGCAGGAGGGAAGCGTGCCCTCCTGGTGCAGGCCTGGCCTGACCCACACAAACAAGATAAGAAATGTGTGTTGTTTTGAGTCACTACGTTTTGAGGTAATCTGCTGTGCAGCAATTGATAACTTATACGATCACAGTTGGAAAACCAGTGTTGGTATTTTGTGATGGCCTCATCTGGTGACTTTGTGGGGGAGAAATCTGTGGTTTTCTTTGGTAAGAAATTAATCATTCTGTTAATGTGCAGTATGCTTCATGGGCCCAGTGAGGATCCCTCTCTGATGTGCTCCACAGGATAAGAGCCTTTGGGTGAACAGCCTTCCCTTTGTGGGTAAGTTTAAGAATATAGGGGCATGCCTGGCCGTGGGTCCCAGCGCATGGTCAATCTGACAGGACTCAAATTAGTTTTTCAGCATATTAGTTTTCCATACTCTCTATTCACTGGTTAGTATGACTCAAAACATATATTGTTTTGTGGGTTTTTAAAGAATATAAGTGGGATTATATATAATAATCCTTTTTAAAATGTAAGAATATTTCTTAGAGAGGTTTCCAGATATGCCAACAGCACTCTTTTTGACTGTTGCATAGTCTTCTGTAGTATAGACATATCAAAGTTTACTTAACTATTTCCTTATTACTATCACATAAATGGTTTATAATTTTTCAATATGATGAGCAATGCTAACGTCAAGATGATTGTATCCTTGTACACATCTCTTTATATACATGTAGAATTATTTCTTCAGATTAGTTATCTAGAAATAGGGCAACTGCATCAAAGAGCATAGTAGGCATTTTGAAGTTTTATGCATTCTAAATTGTACCCCAAAAAGGTTCTATCAATCTAAACACAGCATACTGAATGCATGTGTTTATGATACCTCCTTCCCTCTGAAACTCCTACCAAGGGGCGCCTGGGTGGCTCAGTGGGTTGGGGCCTCTGCCTTCGGCTCAGGTCGTGATCTCAGGGTCCGGGGATCGAGCCCCGCATCGGGCTCTCTGCTCGGCGGGGAGCCTGCTTCCCTCTCTCTCTCTCTACCTGCTTCTCTGCCTGCTTGTGATCTCTGTCAAATAAATAAATAAAACCTTAAAAAAAAAATGAAACTCCTACCAAAATGACAGTGATATGAATACAACAGACATAAATTATAGGTACAAAGAGGAGAGGCAAGAAGAAAATAGAAGACACTAATAGCAGATATGAGTAGTCAATAAACAATGTAAATGTGGTGAAAGCGGGGTGACATCAATATCATGGTGGTGTAAGATATCCCAACCTTTGGTGTTCCTTTTTTTTTTTTCAGCTAATTAAGCATCCATCTACCAAAAAAATGTGTCTCTGTGGGAGTCTTCTGATCCAAAAGCATAAGCCAAGAAGCTCAGGAGGAGTCTCACCCAACCGCCTACCAGGTCATCCAGTAATAGACAGACCGCAGACAGACTTCAGTTAGGACTGTGAAACTAGCAACCACAACTCTGATCCTTCCCAGCTGTGTTTGGAGAAAATCTTGCTAAGTGTTGACCTGGGCAAATACCCATGGATGAAACAGAATTCCAGCACATCACTGAAGGAAACAAACAAACAAAACAAGTTTGAAGGAACTTTTCCAACAGTGTCCCTCCCCGCCAAATTGATATAGCACAGAACTGAACTATCCCATGGCCCCACACTGTGGGGGGAAAGGAGAGCAGTATGTGAGTGCCTGGCTACCCTAGCTCTGCTGGATGCTGCATGGGAAACCCATTTCTCTCCAGCAACACACAGAGTACTAAAGCGGGACCTCCATGACTGAGGGGAGGGAAGAAATTGGGAAAGTGATAAGTAAGAATATCAAAGGATTATAAAGGGGCATGGTTCGTGCTGACTGAGCTCAGGATGTCTGGACAAAGTCCCACAAGCCTCTGGGAGAACCTCAGCCAAGGATCTTCCTACCAGGCAGACATCCTTAATACCCCAAGTGCTAAACCCATACCTTCCCTCACTTCCCTTACTCCATCTCCAAGGTTGGCTTCAAAAGTCTGGTAAACTGGAATGCTATCAGAAAAACAGACCTGGCTCTGTGGGCAAGAGAGAAACCACAAACTTGAACTGTAGCACCACCTTCTGGAAAAACAAAAGAGAGGTTTCCAGGAGCCAGCCAGGTGAGCTGTAAGATCCAGAGAAGACATAAAAGCTTAAGAATTCTGCCACAAGAGGGAGCAAGAAATGTGGAGCAGGTGTATAAAAACAAGGTCTGAGAGAACCCCATATACAATAGGACCAACAAACAATATACCCCATCCGAAAGCAACTAGTGAAGAGTTAGGGAGGTATCTTTTACTTCAAAAGTAAAGCAGCAACACAAAATTACAAGGAACATGAAGAATTAAGAAAATGTGTCATCCATGAACAGACATTTCTGCAAAGCAGACATCCAGATGGCCAACAGACACATGAAAAAGTGCTCCGCATCACTTGGCATCAGGGAAACACAAATCAAAACCACAATGAGATACCACCTCACACCAGTCAGAATGGCTAAAATTAACAAGTCAGGAAACAACAGATGCTGGTGAGGATGTGGAGAAAGGGGAACCCTCCTACACTGTTGGTAGGAATGCAAGCTGGTGCAGCCACTCTGGAAAACAGCATGGAGGTTCCTCAAAAAGTTGAAAATAGAGCTGCCCTACAACCCAGCAATCACACCAATGGGTATTTACCCTAAAGTTACAAATGTAGTGATCCAAAGGGGTACATGCACCCAACTGTTCATAGCAACAATGCACACAATAGCCAAACTATGAAAAGAACCTAGATGTCCATCAACAGATGAATGGATAAAGAAGATGTGGTATATGTATACAATGGAATACTATGCAGCCATCAAAATAAATGAAATCTTGCCATTTGCAATGATGTGGATGGAACTAGAGGGTATTATGCTGAGAGAAATAAGTCAATCAGAGAAAGACAACTATCATATGATCTCCCTGATATGAGGAATTTGAGAGGCAAAATGGGGGCTTGGGGGGTAGGGAAGGAAAAAATGAAGCAAGATTGGATTGGGAGGGAGACAAACTATAAGAGACTCTTAATCTCACAAAAAAAAACTGAGGGTTGCCAGGGGGAGGTGGGTATGGAGAGGGTGTCTGGGTTATGACATTGGGGAGGGTATGTGCTATGGTGAGTGCTGTGAAGTGTGTAAGCCTGATGATTCACAGACCTGTACCCCTGAGGCAAATAATATATGTTAATAAAAAAAAATTCTGATTAGAAAAAAAAAGAAAAAGTGTCATCATCAAAAGAAAATCCTTGAATAAAAATTTCAAAGACATGAAATCTTATGATTTAGCAGATAAAGAATTCAAAGTAACTGTTTTGAAGAAACAATGAGCTACAAAGAAACATAGGAGACAATTCAATGAAATCAGGAAAAAAAAATACATGAACAAAATGAGAAATTTAACAATGAGATAGAAACCATAAAAAAGAACCAGACAGAATTCTAGAGCTGAAGAATTCAATGACTGAAATGAAAAATGCAAGAGAGAGAATCTGCAGCAGAGTAGGACAAATGGAAGACAAAATAAGTTACCTAGAAGAGAGTGCTTTTCAAATAACCCAGTGCAGTGGGATTCATTCAAATGTACAAATACTAGCATAATCAGGGTTCCAGAAGGAGAAGAGTGGAGGAAGGGTCCAGAAAGTTTGTTTAACATATAATAGCAGAGAACATCCCCAAACTGAGGAGAGACTTTGACATCAAAGTTGGCAAAGCTAATAGATCACCCTGTTACCGTAATGCAAAAAGACCTCAAAGCCACATTATAATGAAACTGTCAACCATCAAAGAAAAACAGTCCTAAATGTATCTAGAGAAAAAAAAAAATTATAACTTATAAAGGAGCCCCCACTAGGCTATCAGTGGATTTCTCAGCAGAAACCCTACAGGCCAGGAGAGAGTGGAATGACATAGTGAAAATGTGAAAAGAAAAATGAAAAGAAAAAATTACCAGCCAAGAACACTCTATATGGCAGTTAGTCTTCAGATATGAAGGAGAAATAAAGACTTTCTCCATGAAACAAAAGCTGAAGGTATCCTGCCTTACAAGAAATGCTGAAAAGAGTTCATCAAGCTGAAGTGAAAAGATGCTAATTAGTGCCGTGAAAACATCTGAAAGTGTACAACTGTAAAGTGTACACTGTAGTTAATTATGCAGTCAGATTTAGAAAACTCTAAATGTGTAGTAGAATGGTATGTTAACCACTAAACTATAGAATAAAGGTTAAAGGAAAATAGTACTAAAAGTAACAGTAACTGCTACAATCTGTTAATGACACAATGTATAAAAAGAGGTAAATGGTGACATCAGAACTAAAGAGGGGAATAAAAGTGTGGAGCTTTTGTATGCAGTTGAGAAGCTTTCAATGTTCTACTAATGAGCATGATGTTAGCTGTGGTTTGTCATATATGGTCTTTATTATATTGAGGTATATGCTCATTTTATACCCAATTTGATGAGGAATTTAATCATGAAAGGATGTTGTATTTTGTCAAATGTTTTTCTTTCATCTATTAAGATCATCAAGGAAACATAGGGAGATGAAATCACTGTCTTTAAGAGATAGCTGCACTCCCGTATTCACAGCAGCATTATTCACAATAACCAAGACATGGAAACACCCTAAGTGTCCATTAACAGATGAATGGATAAAGAAAATGTGTTATGCCCTTAAGTACATTATGCTAATTGAGATTAAGTCAAAGTAAGACAAATACTGTATGATATCACTAACACATGGGATCTAAAAAAGACCTTCTCCTAAAACCAAGGTGTAGTGATGGTTAATAAAGTCTGGAGAGAGAGAGAATTGGGTATGTGTTGTTTAAGCCTACAAATTTGCAACCGGTAGATAAATAAGTCCTGGAGGTTTAATGCACAGCCTACTGAATATAGAAAACAATATTGTATTATAGACTCTCAAGGTGCTAAGACATTAGGTCTTAATTGTTCTCACCATGAAAAGAAAGATAATTAGGTGATATGAAAGTAGTTAATAATACGATGGTAACCATACTGCAATATATAAAGGTTTCAAGTCAACACTTTGTCACCTTAAATTTATGCAATGTTATAGGCCAATTATATCTCAATAAAAATTGATTGCTTGATATAAATAAATAAATAAATAAATAAGCAAGCAATCAGTGAAGGAGAATAAAACTGAATTCTGTCTAGTTGATACCCAGCAAAGGAAGAGGATTGAGGGAGCTCTTGCCTTGAGGAACTTAACAGCCCAGCAGGGAAGAAGACCCACCCATTCCTATACTAAAAGGAAGAGTTTCTATAGAAGCCTGAAGAGGGATCTCCAGAAACACAAAGGTGAGTGGAAAAGCTAAAGTTCAGATATGTGGATTTGAGAAGGCTTTCCCCAAAGGATAACCCAATCCATGCTTTTACCGGGATGGAAAACCACCGGGCAGACCAGCATTAATTTGAAGCCTCATCTCAGTCATCTTTTAAACACTACTTACCTACCATGCTCAATTGTGGTAAAGGTTAAAGGTATTACAGATGACCAGCATAAAGAGATTATCCAAGATCTTGGCAAAGATAGGCATTCAATAAAAAATAACTCTATTTATTTTTTTTCTTCCTTCCTCCCTTCCTCCCTTTCTTCCTTCCTTCCACGTTCTCTGCCTCCCTTCCACCCATCCGTTCATCCATCTAATCTATCTGTTTTCCTCATCTTCAGTTCCTTCTCTTCTCATCCCACCCTTTCTTCCCTGTGAGTGTGTCTCCATGTTTTCTGCACCCTGCCCTCATCACCCCCCCTATTATATAGGTTAACTTTGAAGATGGTTACTGAACTTTATCCCGGGAATCACTATTCTCCCTCTAGCTTAACTATACATCCCATCCTGCTACTCCAACCAGAAAACATACTCTTCTACCTACAGCTTTCCGACAAGGATCCCCAGAAACGCCCAGTAAAAGCAATGAGAGGGCAAGGGAGTTGACTGGGCTTCACTGGTTCCTGAGGAGATGACTCAGGGCTGATTTTCACAGCTGATATAATTTATTTTGTTTTTCTTCATCATGCTTCTGCAAAAATCGAAACTGTAGCTCTATCATGGTTGTTTTTTCTAGTCTCTGCTCCAGGTCACTTCCTTTTGGCCAATGATCCACCCTGGTCTTGGCCAGATCCAGACAGCTGTTAATTGCCCAGGAAGTAGAGTGGGGAGGGCTATTGTCAGTTGTTTTCCCTCAGTAAATAAAAATAAATGTATTGCTGTATCTAGCTTCCTGCAGGGTCATTGTTTTCATGGGCAGGAAGAGGCTCTATGTGGAGGTCCTGAGCTAATTTCATTTGCACCCTCGGAGGTCAGATCATGCCCAGCAGCATCAGTCTAGGCCAGATCAGCTGGTCTCCGGCCATGTGTAACTGGTTCCCCTGCCTAGACTCTTGACCTCAAAGCTTGCAATCCACCCCCCCCCCTTTTTTTTAAAGATTGTATTTATTTATTTGTTTTTATTTTATTTTAAGAGAGAGCAAGAGCAGGCGGCAAGGCAGAGGCAGAAGGAGAGGGAGAAGTCAGGTTCCCTGCTCAGTTCCCCACTGAGCAGGGAACCTGACTTGGGACTCCATCCCAGGACCCTGGGATCATGACCTGAGCTAAAGGCAGACACTTAACCAACTGAGCCATCCAGGTGCCCCAAACTTGCAATCTCTTGATTGGAAAGAAAAATGTTTTGCAAATAGGTTTTAAAGAGAGTACTGGGGCTTTTGTAAAATCAGGGAGCATTCAGCATAATCTCTTCTCTGAACTCTTAAAGCATTGTTAGAATTCCTCTTTATGGGATTCTGCCCCTCCCCATAAAGAAGCAAAACCCTCCACTATCACTTCTGTCCTCTACAGAAATGCTGAAGAAAGCTGCCCTCCTTCTTCCATCCCTGGCTTGTTCTTCCTCGGGAAGAGGGGGTGTGGGAGCATCGCTCCCCCACTAGGCTGGCTCTGGAGTACACTCTTTCGCTTCCGCCTCTTTCATCTTCCCTTACCACCTGTCCAGGCCATAAGAACCCCCAAAAGAGGGCTTCCTTTACCTTACCCATCATCCTAAACCACCCTGCTCACCTTCCTTCATCTACAGCAGGAAAGACCTATGGTCCTATGACCCTAGGACTAAGGGGAGCTTAGAAGCTTGTAGAAGGCCCTGAACATTCTCTGCCCTGGTGTAACCAATGCTGCACTTGATACCCTATTCTGATGCTTTTCTGGTTCCTTGAGTCTGGAAGGGAGGAAGAATATGATTAATTAGCCCCTCTCACCCGGGCAGCACTTTATGTAGTTGCATGATAATTAGTTATGTAATGACTCTCTTTCCCACACAACAGTGAGAAATTTGGGGGCAGAATCCACCTGATTCACTTTGGATTTCCAGAACATCCAGCACATTGCCTTGCTCATTGTGTGTATCTCACAAATATTTACTGAATTAAATCATGAATATACAATTTCTCAAAGTCCAGTTAATAAACTTATCATATATGGATAAATATGTATATAGATGTATATATGTGTATATATGTGTGTATACATATAAATGTATGTGTGTGTGTGTGTGTATGTGTAATGATACAATATTAAAAGAGTAAGGGATGAAAAAAATTTATAAAATCACCTTAAGCCCACAACCTGAATATAACTACACACTGTGCAGTGTAGTGAAGTGAATTTTCCTCTATTCTTTCTTCCTATCATATAAATATGTACATATTTATTTATATTTACTTGGTTGCATTTTATGTTTTCATCTGCATACCTTTTTTGTTTGTTTGTAAGACAATGTTTAAAAGCATGGGGTGCATGGGTGACCCAATGTGTTAGGCCTCTGCCTTCAGCTCATAGTCTCAGGGTCCTGGGATTAAGCCCCGCATTAGGCTCTCTGCTTAGCAGGGAGCCTGCTTCCCTTCCTCTCCCTCTACCTGCTGCTCTGTCTACTTGTGATCTCTCTCTCTGTCAAATAAATAAATAAAATAAAAAAAAAAGACTATGTTTAAAAGCAGTATTAGGTTCACAACAATATTAAGAGGAAAGTACAGAGATTCCCCATAACCCTCACCCCCACATACCCATAGCCTCTCCCCTTAGTAACATCCCCCACCAGAGCAACATATTTGTTATAACTCAGGAAACTAACTGACACATCATAATCACACAACATCCATAGTTTACATTAGGGTTCACTCTAGGTGTTGCACATTGTATGGGTTTGGACAAATGCAGAGTCAGAGTACTTTTGTGTATAATGCTACTTCCTTTTCTGCTTGTTTGTTTCATGGGTTGCCTTGTAGTGCATTCTCAGAAAAGGAATCTTTACGTTAGAGGGCATACATATTTTTAGACCTCTTGAAACATACTGCCAGTGGCTTTTCAAAAGTCATACATTATACTTTCTTGCCATCAGCTGCATGTGAAAGTACTACTCTTATCAAACCCTCTCCAGGAGAGTATAGTTCAACTGCTAAAATTTGTTCTAATATGATAGGTCAATAAATGGTTTCTTTATTCCACAGAAATTTACTGTTCATCTACAGTGCCTCTGAGGCTAAAAACACAAAAGTTCTCAACTCTCACAGGATTACCAGTATAAAGGGGAATAACATGAAACAGAAACTGTGGTACTTTCTCCAAACCCCAAATTTGTGACTATCAATAGAGTTATGCTGGGTTAGGCTTCCTCACTGCTAAGAGACCACCTCTCTCAAGCCAATCTCATAGGAAAAGTGATTCAAATTCTAGCTGACTACTACATAGTTCACACCGCTGTACTTACTGTTACACATTCAAAGAATATTGGGTGATGGCATTAAGGAGAGTGCATGACGTGATTAGCACTGGGTGTTATATGCAACTTATGAATTATTGAACACTACATTTGAAATTAATGATGTACTCTATGTTGGCTAATTGAATTTAAATTTTAAACAAAAGGAATATTGGTTAAATGAAAAAAATAAACGATCCCCCAGCATACCTGCACTGGAAAAAATTACTGTAAACAAAGTTAAAGTTCTTGGCATTTGCCAAAATTATGAAAAATATTTGAAATATGCCACAGAGACAAAGCTAGTATATAAAGAACACCTAGAAAGAGCATTAAGAAAAAAGGCCAACAACCAATAAAGAAAATGGACAAAAGATATAGACAGTTCACAGAAAAAGAAATACAAGTGGCCCTTCAATGTATGAAAAGCTGCTCACCCAAAGTAGGACTTGGCACACTACGGCTCAGGGGCCAAACCTGACCACCATGTGTTTTGTTGTTGGCACACAGCTGTACCATTCATATACGCTCTGTCTGTGTCTTCTTTCATGCTAACAGCACAGGAGTTCAATAGAACAGAGACTGTATGGCTCACAAAGCCAAAAATATTTATTATCTGACCCTTTACAGAAAACATTTGCTGACCTGTGACCTAGAGGAACAGAAATTAAATGGCATTTAGATGTTATTTTTCATTTATCAGATTGTCAAAAATCCAACAGTTTGAAAATAGTGTTGCAGGATCTTCTGATGCATCTTAAAAAGAGTAAATGGGTAAAACTCCTTAAGTGGCACTTTGGTGATATTGACCTTAACTCATAATTTATACACTCTTTGATCCAACAGTTTCACTTTTAGGAACCTACTCTGCAAATGCACATGAACACCTATGTGTGCCCACAGGATTTATTGCAACTCTGTTGCCTGTTGGAAAATATTTGAACCACTACCTCTTGCCAACAGAGGACTGCTTAAAATTATGGTTCATCTGTACAAGGGAATAGTATAATATATTATAATATAGTCATCTAAAAGGAGGAAGCCCTCTATACACTGAATACCATCTATAACACATCTTTATGATAATGTTTTCAGTGAAGAAAGCAAAGTACAAAAAGAGTACAAAGTACAAAATGCTAGCTGTGATAAAAAGGGGGTGAGGATGAGATTAGATGTTCATCTTTCTTACCTGTGCACAAAGAACTCTGGAAGGATGCAGAAAGGCCTGATGATGGCTCAAACGTGGCAACTGGATGGAGGGGGCAGCTCTATGACTTCTTACTATATATCCCTTTATATTGTTTGATCATTGAGCCATGTTAATTCACTGATTAATTGAGCACCTAATAGGTGCCAGACACTATTCTAGAGGCTGAGGAAAGAAAGAAAAATCTAAGTGTTCCTGGAAGCTTATATTCTACTAGAAGAGACAGTAAATAAACAAGATAAACAAATAAAACAGGGTGTATGTTAAATGGCAATAAGGTGATAAGGAGAAGAAAACAATAAAAATAGGAAGGAGGATACGAAGTGTCAGATGTGTGCTGGAGGGGAGCAGGCAGGTGGAGTGACCAAAGGGAATCTAACCAAGAAGGTGACTTTTAAGGAAGAAATGAAAGGAAATGGAAGAGTGACCAGGAGAATGAATTATCAATTCAAAACATTAAATAAAAGAGCAATCATTCCATTTAATCTTTCTAACAACCCTATTAGAAGTTATTTATGAGGTTATTACTATAAATGATATTATTATCCTCATCATAAATTATTATATTATGATCCCAAGGGGTTGCCTGCACAGAGTTGAAACAAGAAATGTTAACCCCTCCAATCCCTGTACTGAGATACAGGGAAACAAAACGTGTGTGAGGAGTACATGGGTGACACCTAAGCCAAGGTGGGGGAGTGAGGAGAGAGGATGGCAGACCCCGAAGACTGTAGGGCAATAGCCAGTCCAAGACTGAAGGGAAGAATACTTGGAAAAGGAAATGGCTGCAAAAAGCAGAGATGAGAAAAGACGCAGCAAGTGGTTTAAAATAATTGGAGTGAGGTCTTGATCAGGGAGCTTTACAACTAAATAAGAGCACCAAGAAGTCAAGTTCAGACACTAAAAGCCCTGAGAAGCCACATAAGAAACTGCAGATTGGATAACTCACATAATCCCCACATCTCTTCTCCCTTACTTGCCTCTACAGCGTGTTTTCCAACCTCAGCACTATTGACCTCTTGGACCAGTTAATTCTTTGTTGTAGGGAGTTGTCTTGTGCATTGTAGGATGTATCTCTACCACTAGATGCCAATAGCAGCACCCCACCCCCCACCCCAGTTGTGACAACCAAAGGTTTTTCCAGATACTTCCTGCAATGCCCCATAGGGCAAAATCATCCCTGGTTACAAAGCACTGGTCTAAAGGTTGAACAAGCTTTGTCATTTTTTTTTTTTTCAGCTAGATGGTCATGTAACACAGTTTTGGTCAATGAAAAATGAGATCTACTGGATTGTCCTTCCTTTTTTCAACCATCTTGAATGAGAGCAAGAGCAACAGCAGCCACTTTGCACCCATGAGATGATAAGCATAACAGAAAGAACATGAGAATCACAAAGATGGTGGTCCCTACATCTTTGAGCCAACACACCACGTACCTCCAGACTTCTTGTTATGAAGGTAAGATAACTTCTATGTGTTTAGGCCTCCAAGTTGAGGTTTTCTGTTATTTGCAGCTGAAAGCAATCCTAACTATTAAACCATACAAAAGTATTTGGATTTCATCCCAGAGATAATGAGGATCCACTAAAGTATTCTAAAAAATAAAAAAGAATCAAATCATCAGACCTACAGTTTGGAAAGATCATTTTGCCACAAAACACAATCTTTGCTATGAAGCAAGATGGGAGGCAGATAGATCATGGAAAATGCTATTATGCAAGATAAGCAAAAGCAGAATGGGGCTTGGATCAGATCAATTAATTCAATGATGGTGGGAATAAAATGGAGGGGTCACATTGAGAGACACTGAGAGGCAAAACGGACTGACCCTAAGCAACTAGATATACACAGTGAGTACGATACATCATACTTCTGGCGTGGGTGATGCCCTACATGGTACGTAAGAGAAAGAGCAACTGACAGAGAAGGACATATTCCATTGCAGGCCAGGTTGAATCTGAAATGCTTATGGCACACACAAGTGGTAACATTCAGGGTGTTTAGATACGCAGGTCTAGAAGTCAGGAAAGAATAAGGGAGTGGTAATTTGTAAATTATATGTAGGATATAATTCTAAATTTAATTTTTTAAAAGATCTTATTTATTTGAGAGAATAAGCGGGGGGAGGGCTAGAAGAGAGGGAGAAGCAGATTTCCCGCTGAGCAGGGATCCCAATGCAGGGCTTGATCCAGGACCCCAGGATCATGGCCTGAGCCGAAGGCAGACACTTAACCGACTGAACCATCCAGGTGCCCTAATTCTAAATTTTAAATTTCAGTAAAATAACATTATTTATTACAAAAGTGGTATCAATGAAGTATAGAATATTTAAACATACAACTAAGCAAAAGAAATTTAAAAATACAGACACATTCATAAAATCCCAGCATCCAGATATAATTTGCAATAAAATGTACTTACATATACATGTGAATATACAAACATAAATAGCCCTATACTGCACAGGCTATATGGTTTTATTCACTTAAAAACACACCATAAACATCTTTCTACTTCAATTAATATTCACCTATTTTTCTACTTCAATTCGTATTCACCTATTTTTCTGATTTTTTATTATATAAACAGTTCTGAGATCAATTGTCCTCATAGTAAAATTTCTGTCCATATCCCCAGTTATTTCCTTAGGATAAATTCCTAAATGTGGAACTTCAGCTAAACGGTATACATGTTTTTAAGGTTTTTGATAGATGTTCCCAAATCACTCTCTCGAGAGGCTGTAGCAATTTGCAGTCCCATAATACTGTGTGCAAGTACTCATTTCCCCACACTTTCTGTAAAACTGGAATTAGATACATAAGCACTCAAGTCTTAAAAAATTTATAAAATAAAAATGTTAACCTCGCTGTTGCTTTTATTTGGCATTTGTTTAATTGCTAGAACTCGGGCGGTGTATGTTTTATCAGCAATTTGTAATTTCTCCTTGGCAAACTGCTGATTCTTGTGCCTTTTCTACTATTCTTTGGGACACCGATCTTTTATTGATTGGTAAAAGCTTTTTGTATGTTATAAACGTTAACCCTTCTTCATTAATGCTGCATTTTTCTCTTAGTTTGCATTCGCCATTTAATTATAGGGTACATTTGGATAGACAGGTATGTAAAATTATTAGAATTGTCAAGGTTTGAAATGGCTGTTGCAAAGAGTGGGAACAAGATGTCTCCAAAGGCAATCAGAGACTGAAGTACTACTTGAAAGGCTCAGCTGAGCTTTGATGCCATGAATTTCTAATGGCTTCAATCTGCAGAGCTGTAGCAGCACTGGGTTACTTCAGCTCAGAGGGCAAAAGGGGAGAAAGTGGGATGTACTTAGAGTGGTGTTTTGCCTGTTGTTTTAATCAGGAACTGGACAAAGAAGGGAGTTGTGTGCATTAAGCAAACACCCTGCAGACTCCAGAAGACTGCTTGAGATTCTCTCTCTCCCTCCCTCGGCCCCTCCCCACTAAAATAAATAAATAAGTCTTTAAAAAAAAACAAAAACAAACACAAACAAAAAAGACGATATAATTTCTGATATTTGCTTTAAAATAAAACGAGTAGGGAAGAGAAAGGCTATTGATGGATCGATGAGTCCATGGGGTTCATTATGCTTTCTAACTACTTTTGTTTGTGTTCTAAACGTTCTGTAATAAAGCATTAATATGCATTTATTAAAAATATGCTGCTGAAATGATGGACCACGTGGACAAAATAAGAGGCAACTGATGCTCTGGGAGAAATTAGGAGGAATCAGGGGCCCCAGTGTAGTTGAAGACCAGATTCAGCTGAGTGAGAACATGAGAGAGCCACAAGATCAGGACATTTTTTACAATTTTCTTCGAACATATTTTTTATTATTGCCTTCAATCCATTTGTTCTATCTTCTTCTTTTAAAACAATTATTTTTCTATTATATTCACCTTCACATTTTAAATTCTCTTAACTCATTTTCTTTACAGCTAGGGATTGTTGCCCATCACACTCAGAATTCATTTTTAGCCAGCAAGTCTATTTACTGGATCTAACCCATTTTATTTTCCATTTCCATTTCCTTGAATTCTCTTTTTATTTCATCCCATATTTACTTAAAAGGAGCATTATCTCCCTGTGTCCCAACCACTATTTAATTCTAGAATATGAGGTGGGAAGGAGAAAGGTTGGAGGAGGGGGCAGAGAAACTGGGCCATGCACTCTTTCAGCCCTAGCAAGATCACAAGACACACAGTAAACACCAGACCATTCAATGAATTACCACATTCAATGGTCACAACTCAGGGTCATGCTGGCTGAAATGGAAAACTGCCAGGTACTTCCTGTGCCAAGCAGAACTCCAAAGTCCAGGAGCCTGTATGCTTTCACCCAGATATGTTCTTGCAACAGCTGGTTTGCAAGTGTCCTTGGAGGCTTTGGAACCTCCAGGCCCTCCCTGCCACCACTTCATTTCAGGGATGTGTTCACTAAAGAGTTGAGAGGATCATCATCCAATTGTTTGTGAAACATGATACCAGTACAGCCTTGAAGAAGGCGCAAAGCTGAAATTCTTCTTATGTGTGGTGCCCAGGGAAGGAGGCCCCAGAGACCAGACTTCCTAGGGAGGTGAGGAGTTGACTGATGGCCCGGCCTTTGATGACCCAGGAAGGGTGAACCCTGGGCCTTGAGGTCTGTGCAGACGACCTGCTGCATCTTGCCACCCCTGAGAAGACCTTTCTAAAATCAGGTTGCATGTCATCTAAGATCCTCTCTCAAAAAGAAGCCATTAGCTTCCTTTATCCTCAACCCTGGCTCAGATTTGCCACTGTAAATAGAAATGTCAGGTTTTATATCTGAACTCTGAGGTCACCACGTATCAACCCTGGCTAGAGAACCAGAAAAGAAAATCAGTCCTCTGATTAGAGGAATTCTAATCAGAACCTCAGCCTCTTCCTTTTTATACAACATCCTGAGACAATAGGCAAAACAAAACACAGAGAAAGCAAACTATAAAAAAAAAAATTGTAAAAGTTATTCAAGCACATGTGTAAACCTGGCAATTCACAGACCTGTAACCCTGGGACTAATAATACATTATATGTTAATAAAAATATAAAAAATTATTTAAAAAAAAAAGTAGTAAGCTCCAAAAGACATCATAGAATTATATGTGGATTTTCCACATAAGCACCACATTTCCACCCAGTTTTGTCATAAACCTGACATCAAGGTTGCAGGAGATGGATTTATACTGTGGGGACCCAAAAACTAAACCCATTTTTAAAAATATATGTCAATCTGTCATCTGAATGTATATTTGCATCATACTCTGATTTTCTATGTATTCAAAAACTCAATCTTTGAGGAATATCATTTAAATAAATGATAAAACTTGAAGAATGAAGGGGCACGTGCACCCAAATGTTTATAGCAGCTGTGTCTACAATAGCCAAACTATGGAAAGAACCTAGATGTCCATCAACAGATGAATGGATAAGGAAGATGTGGTATATATACACAGTGGAATACTATGCAGCCATCAAAAGAAATGAAATCTTGCCATTTGTGACGATGTGGATGGAACTAGAGGGTATCATGCTTAGCGAAATAAGTCACTCGGAGAAAGACAACTATCATATGATCTCCCTGATATGAGGAAGTGGAGATGCAACATGGGGGGTTAAGGGGGTAGGAGAAGAATAAATGAAACAAGATGGGATTGGGAGGGAGACAAACCATAAGTGACTCTTAATCTCACAAAACAAACTGAGGGTTTGTCATTGAAACCATTGACAATTTTCATGTATTTTTTAAATTTCAGCTTGATTGAAGGATATTTTCAGGTATTTTTAAATGGCTCCTCTTATATAAACAGCATCTGTTCTCAAGAAAGGATCTTGAGGAGACAATCAGCCATCTTCCTAAGAGCATATATAACTCTGCATTAAGGAAGGGACAAATAGCAGGCTCTCTCGGACTCACATGTTTTTGTGTCTTCATGTCTCCCGGGAGGTTATCACACATCTCATACAGCCCCCCACACACAGACCACAAACACGCACACGCACATGCAGGGGAGCGCGCACGCACGTGCGCACTGGGTGGGACAGAGAATCACTTCACGGAAAGGAGCAGGGGGAGGCTACTCCCAAGAGCCTCTCTCACAGGGAGTCAAATGCATGACACAGAAAAGTCAGCCCCAGGCTACCTCATTCACTCACTTGAGCCCAAAGGAAACCAAACATCTTTAGCAAGATAAAGTTTTTGGAGTCCCCCCCACACCCCAAACCACCACCCACTGCCAAATTAGAGAATGCCAAGCTTAACTTTCAGACCAGAAGATCTTTCATCTCAAAACTGGGCACAGCAGAATCCCTCTGCTACAACCATGTAGCATTTCTCTCCTGAGAACAAGGCCACTGATGGCCACCCAGGAGATAGACTCGGCCCTCAGCCCTGGCCCAGCTAAGACTGGACAACTACCTGAGACAAAGGAATAGGCCGCTAGGATGTTGCTGAGCAAAGCCATGTCCATGCACTCGGTAATCAGCAGCTCCGTGCTACGGCGGCAGAAGGGCGGCCTCGATATGGCATCCAGAGGAAGTCTCCTGGAAATGCTTGAGCTGGATCAAGGCGGCACCTCCCTCTCTTCTCTTCTGTTTGGGAACACAAAGTGAGTGATGAGAACACATTCTGCTTTCCTGAGGCTGTGTTCCAGGTACGCTGGACTCAAGAACAAAGTCTTGACTCAAGACAAAGTCTCCTAAATGCCAGCCAGCCTTTCCAGCCAGGGATCCGGGCGCTTGTCCCTTTTGTTCTAGCCTGCTTCTTGACTTTCAAGGAAAGAGCAATTCCTTCCATTTATGTTCTTCCCGGACTTTCCCTTTTCTTTTCCCCATCTCCTCCCCAGTTCCCCTTTAACACTTTGCCCTCACCTTCCCTGGAACTTCTTACTGCGTTCTGTCTGGCTTGCCTCTTAGGCACAGCCCATCATTCACTTCAATCACTCACTGTAACCCCAAGTGGCAGCGCAATCCTTTCCTGGCTCTGCTTTCTCCAGCACTGACAGCACTGGTGTACTTTGATCACTTTGCCTCATCCCACAGATCACCAAATGTGTATCTTTGGCAGTGGGTCAGAGCTGGCTGTTCCACTACCAAAGTGGTTCCGGTTCTTAAATGCCCACAGGAACTTGGGAGCTTGAGCCCACTCTCTGCCCCCAGTTCCATGACTCCACCTGTGACCATGATGGGCCAATCACACACACACACACACACACACACACACAGAGCCTGCCGCTCAGCAGAACCGTCCCAACAGGGTTCAGAATAGGGACTTGGGAGCTCCATGTTAAGCGGCTCAGCCTGTACTTGATGGAGCACATCCTCTCCCCAGCTGCTGCTGCGGCAGACCCAGCACTGTCATTACCCAGTTCACCCAGTAAGCCTCTCACTGAGATGGAGGGAATTCTTTTGAATTCCTTTAAGAGGAATTCAAAAGAAGCAGCAAAGACCCCGAGAACTCCTATTCAGTGCTGCTCTAAGCTGAGGACAGGGAACTGAGTCACAGTGAGTGGATGGATTGTCAGGATGCGGAAAGCTAAGGAAGCAGAAGGCTCCAGTCCTTGGAGAAGAAACAGGTTCTCAGGTGAGACACGGTCTCAATAACATGGACCACACAAGAGGGCCTGGGGAACTGCAATTCTGCAAGTGAAGGGACTGGGTCACAACAGAGAAGACAACTCACATTCTGGTGGATTCCAATGGGCTCAGGGAAAACCACAGCAAGGAAAGAGAAGAATGACGGCAAGGTCCTCAGAGTGGCTAGAGGCCCAAGAGTAGCAGGATGGAGGCGCCTGGGTGGCTCAGTGGGTTGAAGCTTCTGCCTTCGGCTCAGGTCGTGGTCTCAGGGTCCTGGGATCGAGCCCCGCATTGGGCTCTCTGCTCGCGGGGAGCCTGCTTCCCCCCCGCTCTCTCCCTGCCTGCCTCTCTGCCCACTTCTGGTCTCTGTCTGTCAAATAAATAAATAAAATCTTTAAAAAAAAGAGAGAGAGAGAGAGAGTAGCAGGATGAAGAGCTGGAGCTTCAGGGGCTCTGAAAAGGGGCCCGCTGCTGCTGAGGGACTCTGCTTCTCTGGGCCAGAGCCCCGGGCCTTCTTCAACAAGCATATGAGTTCTTAAAAGGTCACAACTCTGTGATGCAGGTGAAGAGTTGGAACCGCCACTCTGAGTTCAGACACTATTCTGCAGATGCGAGGACTTCAGGACCAAGGAAGAGAGTGAAGTCATTGGAAAATGTCTGAGGATGTGGTGGTGCAAAGCTACTGCAGATCCACTCCCTTCTATTATTCCCCACTACTTCCATAGCATAAGTCTCACCATTCCATTTCTCGGAGGTCTGCAACAATGCACGCCAAATCCTTCTGTTAATGCCTCCTTCCTGCTCAATCTAGCACACACTCTCACCAACAGGGTCATCTCCATAAAGTACAAACCTAATTACTTCACTCCACAGCCCAACCGTTCAACTAATCCCCATTATACTTTTTAACACAAAACACAGTCACCTCCATAATATCTGACCCCTACCTTAGCTCCTAATTCATCTCCTAATCGATTCTACACCCATACACATATGCACAGAAATGTAGGCACACCTAGTGCTCCAACATTACCAGCTTACTTTTAGTTCCCCAAACACACCAAGTTCTTTTATCTTTTCATGCATTTGATCACGCTTTTCCTTTTGCTTAAAATGCCCCCTCCTCCCCTTATCGGTTTGGCAACATTTCCTTTAAAAGGAATTCAAAAGTCCTATAGCCATCTCAAATCCCAATGACTTTTTTTTTTTCAGAAATAGAAAAATCCATACTAAAGTTCATATGGAATCTCAAGGAATCTCAAATACCCAGGAGAATCTTGAAAAAGAACTAAGTTGGAAGTCTCACACTTTGATTTCAAAATTTATTACAAAGCTCCAATAAGCAAAACAGTGTGGTACTGGCATAAAGACGGGCATATGGACCAATGGAAAAGAACTCAGAAATAAGCCCTTACCCCTTGTCAAATGATTTTCAACAAGGGAGCCAAGACCGTTCAGTGAGAAAGACCAGTCCCTTCAACAAATGGTGTTGAGAAAACTGAGCTTCCACATGCAAAATGAAGTTGAACCCTTACCTTATATCATATTAAAATTTAACTAGAGGGGCGCCTGGGTGGCTCAGTGGGTTAAGCCTCTGCCTTCAGCTCAGGTCATGGTCTCAGGGTCCTGGGATGGAGGCCCGCATCAGGCTCTCTGCTCAGCGGGGAGCCTGCCTCCCCCTCTCTTTCCGCCTTCCTCTCTGCCTACTTGTAATCTCTCTCTCTGTCAAATAAGTAAAATCTTTAAAAAAAATCTTAACTAGAAATGGATCAAAGTTCTAAATGCAAGAGCTAAAATTATAAAACTCTTAGAAGAAAACACAAGGGAAAAGCTTTATGACATTGGATTTGACAATGATTCCTTAGATATGACACCAAAAGCACAGGCAACAAATGTTAAAATAAACTGGACTACATCAAAACTTAAAATTTCTATGCGTCAAAGGACACAATTAACAAAGTGAAAAGGCAATCCACAAAATGCAAGAAAATATTTGCAAACCATATATCTGATTGGGGGTTAATATCCAGATTATATAAAGAGCTCCTAGAATCTCAACAACAAAAAACAACCTGATTAAAAAAATAAGCAACACGGGGTGCCTGGGTGGCTCAGTGGGATAAAGCCTCTGCCTTCGGCTCAGGTCATGATCCCAGGGTCCTGGGATTGAGCCCCACATCCAGCTCTTTGCTTAGCAGGGAGCCTGCTTCCTCCTCTCTCTCTGCCTGCATCTCTGCCTACTTGTGATCTGTCAAATAAATAAATCTTAAAAAAAAAAAAAAAAAAAGCAACGGACCTAAAAAGACATTTCTCCAAAAAAGATACACAAATGATCAATAAGCTTATGTCCAACATTACTAATCACTAAGGAACTGCAAATCAAAACCACAACAAGATACCTCCTCACACCCATTAGGATAGCTAGTACCAAAAAAAAAAAAAAAAAAAAAAAAAAAAAAAAGGAAAGAAGGAAGGAGGGAGAGAAAGAAAGGGAAAGGAAATAACAAGTGTTGGAGAAGATTGAGAGGAATTGGAACCCTCCTATTTTTGATGGGAGAGTAAAATGGTCGAGGCACGATGGAAAACAGGGTGGCAGTTCCTCAAAAAATGAAACCTAAAATTACCATAAGATCAAGCAATTCTATATCTTGGTACATATTCAAAAGAATGGAAAGCAGGGACTCAAACAGATATTTGTGCACCAATTATTATGAAGTATTATTCACAGTAGCCCAATGGTAGAAGAAATTGACATTCCATCCACAGATGAATGGATAAACAAAATGTGGTATATATATGTATATGTATACACAAACACACACACACACACACACACACACACACACAATGGAGTATTATTCACAGCCTTAAAAGAAAGGAATTTGTGGCACATGCTACAACATAGATGAACCTCAAGGACATTAAGCTAAGTGAAATAAGCCAGTCACAAAAGAGAACTGTAATGAATGGAAACACTGTATGATTCCACGTATGTGAAATACCTACAGTAGTCATATTCAGAGACAGCAGAATGGTGGTTGTCAGCGGCTGGGGAAAGGAGGCTTTAGAAGTTATTGTTTAGTGGGTACAGGGTACAAAGTTCCAGTTTTGCAAGATGAAAAGTATTCTGGAAATGGATGGTTGCACAACAGTGTAAATTCACTTAATGCCACTGAACTGTAAGTTTAAAATGGTTAAGCTAGTAAATTTGTGTTATGTGTATTTCAGCACAATTTTAAAATAATAATAAAAATAAGGTGTTAATGTGGTACAACAGTGAATTTTGAAAGTGTTGCTCCATTTAGGGAATCCTGCAAACAAATTTTGGTTTTAAGTTAACAGAAATGGCGGTAGAATTATTTTATACTGATATTAAAATTGAAGCACATAAAATTCCAATGTATATCTACATATAAATGTAGTTTAATTTTAAGTTTAAAAAGTTATTTCACTTTTAAAATTGGAGAGTAAATAATTGTAATCTACCACATTTAGAGATTAAGAGGAAAAACATATCACACCATCAGATGCAAAAATGTGTTTGTCTAAAATTTGATAAAAATTCATGATTGAGAGGGAAAAAAAGAAAGGTCCACTGCAGCGAAGCTTTACATCACTCAGACCCTTTTCTTTGGCGATCAAGGTATCCAAATACTCTTCTAATACAGCACCCACCATAATTGAATGATCAGTTTACAGGTTTTCTCCTAGACTGAAGAGGCATCTGATGTATCCTTGTCACTTGAAAATCTAGCATGGTGCCTGATGAAATGCTGGTTGGCTGAGAAACAAATAGAGCATTCAGGCATGAGTTTTATATGCATAAGTCTCTGAGGGTGTTTCTAAACAGGTCTGAGTGTGATTTACCTAGACGACCAAAGAATACCAGGGCTGACTGGCTCTGAGTGGGGTGCCAGGCAGAACACTTTGTCAGGACAATGAGAAGATCACATACAAGATGGAAAGTTCACTGTGGCACAGAAATTCTTCTGAGTCATGCGCCAGGCACTAATGGAGAGGGCTGCAGGAGCTAGAGGTAAGAAGAAGAGGGATGAAGAAGACAGGCCAAGGGTAAGGAAAGGTAACCTCTGGATGGTCCATCCAAAGGAACGACCGGGAAGCTCCTCCATGGTCGGTCCACGTGGCACAAGTCAGCCTAGAGCAGAGGTCAGAGCATCTCTACTGTAAGGGCCAGGGAGTACCTATTTCAGGCTTCATGGGCCATGGAGTCTCTGTCTCAACTCCTCAGCTTGGCCATTGCGGTACGACAACACGTCCATGAACAAGTGTGGCTATGTTCCAACAGAACTTTATTTGCAAAAATAGGTAGTGGATCCAGTTTGGTCCATGGGCCATCGTTCCCAGACCTCTGGTCTAAAGTCTTACTACTTAAAGTATGGTTCAAGGACCAGCATCATTGACATCACTCAGGAGCTTGTTGGACCTACATAATTTTGGACACCACCTGAGACTTTTAGAATCAAATTCCCATTTTAGAAAATGCCCAGTAAATTTTGCAAAGTGCTCTACTTGACCTCTGTGATCCCCTTCAGCCTGAGCACGAAAATACTGTAACAGCACAAGCCCAGGAGGCACTTAGTGACTCCTTTATAAAGCTGACCTAGAGTACGAGGGCGAGTCCTCACCGGCCCTGCCACACAGGCGGTTCTCCGGGTGGTTACAGGACACCTTAGTGAGGAGACCAAGACAGAGGGCAGGGCTCGGCAGAAGAGATTCTGCTCAGGACAGCATGATCTTCAGAAGTTAGAAAAGTGATCAACGCCAGAGCCAAACTCTAAATCCAAACCTTCTCCCTGACTCTCCCTTAATAGAGATGAGCAGTCCAAGTAGCTCTGGACACCTCCCCCTGGTGATCTGCCCTATCATTAAAACCTTTCTGCATCTCTCACTGTGGTGATGAATTTTATGAGTCAATCTGACAGGCCGTGGGGTGCCCAGATTAAACTTTATTTCCGGGTGTGTCTGTGAGGGTGTTTCCAGATGAGGTTAGCATTTGAAACCGTGGACTCACAAAAGTAGACCACCCTCCCCAACGTGGGTGGGCATTATCCAGGCCACTC
This sequence comes from Lontra canadensis, assembly GCF_010015895.1. Classification (NCBI taxonomy): domain Eukaryota; kingdom Metazoa; phylum Chordata; class Mammalia; order Carnivora; family Mustelidae; genus Lontra; species Lontra canadensis. The sequence goes on along the minus strand of NW_022631065.1, from coordinate 9,996,066 downwards.
AGGGCCCAATGGAAAGAAAGCTGGAGGGAGGAGGAATTTGCCCCCTTTTTCCTATCTTACTGCTTAAGTTGAGACAGCTCATCTCTTCTTCTCCAGCCTCAGTATGGACTGTCACCATCGTCTCCCCTCATTCCCAGGCCTTCACACTTGAACTGAATGATACCACAGGCTCTTCTGTGTCTCCAGCTTGCAGATGGCAGACCCTGGGACTTCTTATGTATCTCCTAGTGGTAGGACATATATTCCCTACTGCTTCTGTTTCTCTAGAGAACAATCACCAATTCACCTACCAATATGAAGGTAAGGGGCATGAAGCACTCATCCACCCCCAAGTACAATTTTGTGGTTTGTTCCTCAGGGAAGTCCTTAACACTGCCTAGCTCCTAGAATCAGTGATTCTCAACTTCGGGCAGTTAGCCCCCCACAGGGGACATGTGGCTATATGCAGTAACATTTTTGTTCTCACAGCTGCAGTGGGTGTTAATACTGGCATCTAGTGGGTAGGAGGGAAGGACAGGCAAAACATCCTACAGCATACAGGCTAGTCCCTCACAAGAAAGAACTATCTGGTCCAAAATGTGAATGTATCAAGGTGGAGAAACCTTATTCTAAAAAACATCATAGGGCGCCTGGGTGGCTCAGTGGATTAAAGCCTCTGCCTTCGGCTCAGGTCATGATCTCAGGGTCCTGGGATCTAGCCCCGCATCGGGCTCTCTGCTTGGCAGGGAGCCTGTTTCCCTCTCTCTCTCTCTCTCTCTCTCTCTGCCTGCCTCTCTGCCTACTTGTGATCTCTGTCAAATAAATACACAAAATCTTTAAAAAATTTAAAAAATAAAACAAACATCATTACTTCATTTACCGGTCTAAGTGATTCTCAGTGTTTGTGAAGCGCGTATGCATCACCAGTACTGTTGGGACGGTGTCAGAGAGAGGGCTGGCAGGCCTTGATCAGGACAGGAGTCCAAGCTCTAGGCCAGTAACTCAATATTCCCAGTGACCAGAAGAAAAGCTCACAGTAACGAAGCCCTCAAGAGAATACATCTACCAGTACAGTTTGTTAATTCATAACTGGGGAGTCAGCTAGCACCAGAGCTAAAGCAGGTCCTCTTGTAGACAACCAGATCCTGGGGATTATCTTGGCAAGGACAAAACTACAACTATGGAGCTGTGTAGTTTCAAAGCTGGGGCTTTCTCCTGGTGATGACCCATGGGATTAACCCCACACTACTTAGGGGAAGTCGTGCTTAGAGGACACTCCAGGGCCAGGCAACCAACATCACAGCACACTCTCTTTGGACAGAACCCACCAATTCTTACAAATCTTGCTCTCCGGTGGCCTTCTCTCACTCCTGACTCAAAGCTCCTTCAACTAATTACCGACAAACTGCAATACAACTGAAAAAACACAGCTTTGGTCCATCACTGACATCCCATAATTTTGTGTCCCTAAACACACGCTGGTCTCTTGATGAAGATGACAGCCTATGAGCACCATCTCTTAGACGGCATGGCTAATTATACGCATTGGACGTTATTTTCACCGGCTTCCATTTTAGAGGTAACCTCACTCCTAGTGCTGCAAAATCATATTCTCTGGAATTCTGAGTCCACTCATTTATCTTGCGTGTAATCACTGAGTGTATAAAATGAAATGTGCCCAAGTTTGACAGATTTCATCTTATACTTCAGTAGCAGCAGTGAGTAGGCCCTAGTGCATAAGCCGCTGTGCAAGTGACTATTTCATTACGCAGCGTGCAGAAGGGGGTTAAAACTCATTATCCCCTTAGCTACCTGGGGAGGGATGTGCTGTCAGGAACAGAGGATCATCTGGCAAATACAGTTCATCCCTGGTGATTCTGGTGCCAAGCAGTAGAGGTTCTGAAACTTGGTTGGCCCCAGTTGGCTTCTCAGGCTCTGAAAGAAAAGAGAAATGGCACCCAAAAAAAAAAAAAAAAAAATCAGAAAGCCATCACGTGCTCAGACGATCACATCATGCCTTAGACCTAGCATCGTCATGAACCCAGCAGAGAGGCCCAGGTAAGGTTTACCTGGACCTCTGAAAATGTAGTAGCATCTCCTGAGAGGGTAAAGCCCACTGCCAGAGTTTCATACGGAGTTTGAACCAGACAGCCAGAGACACCAAACTCCCAAGTTCATAGCAGAAAGGGAAGCAAGGGGTAAAAGACCAGTGGTGCAGGCTTCCTCTTCCCTTCTGCAGCCAAAGCCCACAACCACAGCTACAGTGCGATGTGTCCACGTGGCCCCTCATCCGTGAAGTTTTCAGGCCAGTCTCTTTGGAACAGGAAGGGAGGGAATTTGGCCCCCAGATAGCAGTGCCTGGATGGCCATGAAATGAAGCCTCACGCAGCTCTGTGTAGGCACAAAAAACCTGGAAGTGCTGATGTGTGGAATCCCACAGCCAGAGTCGCAAGGCCTCAAGCTATGTTCAACCCAGCTGGGGAGGCCAGCAGGGGCCTCTGAACGACTAGATCTGCACAACTTCTTGATGTTGCCAGCTTCACTGAAAACTGTATAGAAGGAATGAAATCCATCCCGGAGCTCCCGGGGCGCTGAGCAGTCCCCCTGCTCCCCGTATACACATGCGGTCATTTGCACACACTTCCTGCTGACTTCCTGCAGCATCTGACTTCTGCTTGTTTCTCCCTGTCTTAACAGATACGTATCCAAGCTTCCTCAGCCTCACAAAGGAATTGTGGCACCTTGCTATCTCCATTTTCCTGGTGACGAGATTAAGGGCAAGAACGAAAAGGAAACTTAAAGCACAGGATCGATAGTTCTTTAGAGACTCGAGCACCAAAGCGTGGAAACAGGTCTTTGAGACCCACTCACCCTCCCCTCTACACTAGCGAAAACCACGCAAGAACTGTCCCCAGTGTGGCCACATGGCGTCTGAGAGGCAAAGGCTTGAATGGAAAAAGAGCTTCCAGACCACAGGATGGGAAGAGGATACACGTGGTAGAAAGAAACGGGCTTTTCTCCACAGGACTGATAAACACCGGTGAGTGACACATCCAACATACTAGCCTGCCAGCCACTCTGCTTCCTTTGCTGCCTCAAACTTCCCCTCCAATATAGCAAACCATTTCCAGGGACACATCCTGGACCTCTGACATCGAATAGGGGGTGCGAGCTCCTTAAGGGCAGGGACCATGTCTTCCTTCTGCTCTCTGTTCCCAGGGACTCCCACAGTTAAAATCACAGAGCCAGTGTTGAGAGACTGTGGGTGACTGACTCACACTCAGAAATCCCAGTCTCCTACCAGAACCTTCTATCTTCTACTTCTCTCAGCCCTGGAATCAAAAGAACCTCTCTGAGACCTCAGACTTCTTATTAAGAAAATCTTTGGGATCTAGGACTAGGCAAAGAATTTTTAGCCTTGACACCAAAATCACATTCCAAAACAAGGAAAATCGATAATCTGGATATAATCAAGATAAAAAAAAATTTCTTCTGTGTTAAGGGGATGAAAAAAACAAACTATAGAAGTGGGGGTGGGGGGGACCTGGGTGGCTCAATTGGTTAAGCAACTGCCTTCAGCTCAGGTCATGATCCTGGAGTCCCAGGATCGAGTCCCGCATCAGGCTCCCTGCTTGGCAGGAAGTCTGTTTTTCCCTTGGACCCTCCCCCTTCTCTCTCTCTCCATCTCAAATAAATAAATAAAATCTTAAAAAAAAAAAAGTGGGGGTGGGGAAAACATTTGCAAATCATTTATCTACCAAAAGGAATAGTATCTAGAATATGTAAAGAAACTTCAAAAATAGTGAGAGCACCAAATGTTGACAAGGGTGTGGAAAAATGGATCACTCATTCATTGCTCATGGGAATGTAAAATGCAACAGCCACTATGGAAAAAACAATTTGGCAATTTCTTCAAAAACTAGACATGCAATTATCATACAACCCAGCAACTGCATTGCTCCTGGGCACTTATCTCAGAGACATGAAGACTTAGGTTCCCACAAAACCCATACAGATATTTATAGCAGCTTTATTTGTAATAGCCCCAAATTGGAAACAACCCAAATTTCCTTCGATGGGTGAATGTTTAAACAAACCGTGGTACATCCACGACATGGAATACTAATCAAAACAAGAAGAAAACAAACCAACTTTTAACTCATGCAACAACCTGGAAGAAACTTCAAAAAATTATGCCAAGTGGAAAAAAAAAACTCAATCTTTGATTGAGGTTGTGTATTGTATGACTTCATTTTTATAACATTCTTGAAATGTCAAATTAGGAAGTGGGGAACAAATTGGTTTCAGGGGTTAAGGAGGGGATGGGGCCGGAAGAGAAGTGAGTGCAGCTATGCAAGGGCAACAGAGGGATCCTGGTGGTGAGGGGAATGTTCTGCTTCTTGACTCTATCACGGTGAACATCCCGGCTGTGATATTGTACTACAGTCCTGCAAAGCGTTATCATCAGGGAAACTGGTTAAATGGAACACAGGCTCTCCCTGTGATTTCCAACAATAGCATATAAATCTGAAATTGTCTCCAGAGTCATCCTGAACCATAATCTTCACATTAAAGTTTAAGAAGAACTAATCTAAAAGACTCAACCAGGACATAAGGGGAAATTCAAAATTCTTTCTTAAGAGCAACAGTTGAAGGGAAAGAGAAGATGGTGAGAGTTTTCTTCTAGAATATGAAGGGATTATGTAGGAGAAATTAGATTTGGTTCATGTGGCACCAATAAACAGAACACAGGCTAATGTCAGAGAAGGCACACAAGCTTCAGGACTGATCAGACCTCAATTTAAAACCAAGCTCCATCAGCCCCTATATTTAAGACTGGGCAAGTTAGCTGACCTCCCTGACCCTCTGTTTCCTCCTCATTAAAATGAGGCCGATTCCTACCTCAATCAGTCAATCAATCAGCATCTAAGCAGAGAAACAGAAACTGTTTCAAATATTTGCAACAGAAGGAATCGAGTGCAGGGTATGGATTGCAATGATGAAGATAGATGTACAGGTGGAAGGTGACGGAGAAGCTGAGGGATGAAGCCTGATATGATAGATGACAAAGTCAAGAGTTAAAGAACTTCTCAGATGGACATCATTTTAAAAAGATGAAATTAGTTGGCATAAGGATGGGACCATGAAGCAATCAAGAGATCAGCAACAATGGGCAGCAGATGGTTGAAGGGACAAAGGGAGGAGGCATGTTACCCAGGAGCCAGGGTCACCAGGAAGAATCTGGAACCATAGAAATGTGGGCACTATTAGAAGAGATGCTTGAGGAAGACAGAGGGAGGAAATACTCTGGCTTCCTTCATTCTTCTACCTTCTAACCTCCCAGTGGTGCCTCCATAGGCCAAACCCAGCAGGAAGCCAGAGCACCCTGGACTCTGAGAAAGGCAGCCTTCCGGTCAGGCCCCGCTATTCAGGGCAGAACAGGGATCGGAAGGCAAAAAGGCCCAGGTCTGGTCCACTCCTGAGGTGTGTGTGAGAATACAGAGCATGTCAATGCCTGGCATACAGTAGGTGCTTAATAAATGGTATATCTAACTTTTATGCACCCATGTTGTATGATAAACATTTAAAGTCACATTTTCTCATCACTTTATATCCAAATACATAGCAACACAAGCTGGGTTATCTGGCTCATGCCACATGCACTCTACAAAGAATGCTTTTTTTTTTTTTTCTTTTTGCCTCCAAATGAGCTACATATCTGAGAAATGCAAAAAGCAGCCCTGTCCTAAAGTTTCATTGTATAAAGCAAATGTTGAATTTCCACAGCTGCTGGCTTCAGCCTACCCAGAGGAATCGTTTCAGTGAAATATTAATCTCTGAGAAAGCCACACTGGGGTAAGACTGCACAGTAATTCAAGCAGCATGTGCAAAATTTATTTAGTGTTGGCCAGGAATGGTTTTAATTATGTGAAGTCTTCAGAATGAGAAGAAAGTGACTGAAGATGTTTGACTAAATCAGTCACAGAGGCCCTGGATGCTCCCAGCTCCCTCCCCAGTTTCAGTTTATTTCTGCAGGCCCCAAACCATACACACAGGGGAGGCTCCCAAGAAACCAGATGATGGCTCTGCCAGAACCCGGATGCAGCCAGCAGCAAAACCCACCAAGACAGGAAGCATCAGCACCCACAGGGCGGAGACCTCCCCGTAGCATGAAGGCCAGGTGTCTGGCTGTGGGAGGATAACCAGGGTAGAACAGAGGGAGGGGTGAGAATCCAGAAGGAATTTTCAAATCCCAGGGCGCAGTATGAAAGATGCTTTCCTCAAAGGTCGCGGGTGGGCGCCAGGTGCCGAGTGTGCTGTGTGCCTGCTGGACACCTCCCTTTTCCTGGAAGTCACTTGCTGAGGTGTGCTGTTGGACTTGAAGTAGCACCTAGGAGTGGAGAGAGGGCCAGGACCCAGCTCTAAGGACCATACATGCCCTGAGGACTGGGCTTTGCAGACAGCAGAGGAGAGCCAGTCATATGGGCCTTAAAAATGGTCACCAACCATTCCAAAAAAGTGGAAGCCACAAGGTGTCCCCTAGGCTGGTGGGACAAAGAGAAAACCCAGGAAGTTATCTTTAGAGACGGCCTTTCAGCCTCTGGGTTCTATCCACAGACACCAGAGCTCTGGCTCCAGCCAGGGGCGGGGGGGGAGGGGGGTGGCGGGGAGCGGCAGGGGTTTCTGTTAGTAAGAACATTAGTTAGTAAGAACATAAGAAAGGGGATAGGCATTTGAGAAGGAAACGGGCAAAGGCTGGTCCTTTGAGGGGCTAGGGATGGATACCAAGTTTCTCATCATCAGCCTGAGGTCAGTCCATCAGGGGGTCAGTATTTGGTGTCAAAGTGGGGCTGGTCATCCTCACCAGGAGGAGAGGGGAGAGGAGCCTGACCTCCAAGGGGAGTCCAGAGCTAAGGCTGGACAAGGGGAAATGGGAGTCTCCACTTGGATTTGCCAGATATCTCTCCAGCCCAGCGCGTCCTAAATCCATCTCCCCGCCCACACATTTCCTCTTTTCTCTGCAGTCTGCATAATCCCCTGAGCCTCCCAGTCACTCTGGATCAGACTTGGGGGTTATTGTGAGGGTGAGCCCTTCCTCTCCCTTGTCCTGGAAATTCTACCTCCTATCCCTTCTGACTCTCCATGCCATCTGCCACTTGCCTGACTCAGAAAAACCTCCCTTTCCTCCACCCTCCCCACCCCAACATCATACACTGGTGCCAGGTTGAGCACCTGGAAGCAGTGTTCTAGTAATGCCGCTCCTCTGTGCTAAAATCACCACCTACACAGTCACATTCCTTCCAACACAGCCCAACGTCCAAGCGAATGGGAGTCACTCCCCTCCTCATATACTTCCCCATGGGTTCTACTTCTGGGTTTCACTGTGCTGAATGTACTTCTCCACTTACTGCATTTCTGAGTCCTACCCATCCTTGAAGATCGACGTCACATCACCTCCCATGAGAACGTTCTCTGACCCACCCCTGCATATGTAATTGCTCCTTCTTTGGGACTCCTGTAAACCTGCATGCCAATCTTCTGCATATAGCAGAGTGTGAGCTCTTAATATTTTGCACTAGGTTACAAGCTCTTTGAAAAGAGGGGCCTTACGTCATATTCTCCTTCATGGAGGAGGCACAGGAAGACCCAGGAACACTGAGTTTGGCCAGAAGGTATGAAATGCAAAGGTATCTGGGGGAATCCCACTGGAAAGGAAGGCTGGAGGCGTGCCGTGATCCTGGAGCACTAACTGCTGGTGTGTGGGAGTCCTCAGCTAATGTGTGCCCTGACTGCGTAGACCAAATGGAGAGGAGAAGGGTCATTGACAACTCTGGAGGAAAGGAGCCTGCCAGTGTCTGCTGGAAAGAGAAGAGACGGTCACGGGGACTGTCAGGAAGTCATAAGAATCACACTGCGTACCACACTGGGCAGGAAAAGAATTCCAACCCTGTGGGTCGGCCACACCAGCATGTGCTTGAGTAATTCTGACCAAATCCTGCGTGGCTTTCTTTCAGAATGGCAAGTAGGACCGGACAGGCTGGCAGACTTGTGGCTCCTTAAGCCCATGAAAGAAGGCAATCCACTTGCCATTGTATTCCTAACCAGTATTCCTCAAGCAGAGACTTTGGTCTGCCACCGGTAGGGTCCCCCAAGTCCCAGTCTCTCTGAGGCATCCAGAAATGTGGGGACTCACAGAAATCATGCCCCACCAAGGAGCACGCAAGTGGGAACAAGAGGCATTCCTAGTCATCTGACTCTGGTCTCCGCGGGCCTCCTGGCCCCAAGCTGAGTTCTCGGTCCACTACAATTATTAAAACCAGAGCATCAAGTCAGAAGGGCAGAGCAAACACCCTGACGGCCGGGAGTCTGGAAGTCCAGTGCCGTCCCTCAGGGAGCTGCGGGAAAGAGAAATCCGAGGTGGGGCAACGCCAGCCTTCCTTGGCAGGACCTGCATCAATCCTTGGGGACGTGGGCAGCTTCCACCTGAGACCCTCCTAATGGCTCTTTGCCAGTGGGAGCTGGTCCCACAGCCACATGCGACCTGCTCTGTGACAATTCATTTCCACACAGACAAACGCTGAGCATCTGGAAGGTGAAAATTCCTGAGCTGGGCAGACATCTATCTGACTGCAACAAGGAGGCCTGTCCCAGCTCAACAGCCTCCCTGATACCCCAGCGGTCTCCCACCTCACTCCAAGATGCTAAGGCTTGACCGAGGAGTTCCAAAGGTTCTACAAATGTTTGAGTCCAACTACATTTTTTAAAATGTTTTTTAAACCATAAGCAAATACAATCAAGTGTGTGATAGGTCAAATGTGAGAGATCACAGACCCCAGCAGCTGCAGGTTGATATGCCCACTTCAGAAACAAGGTTCTCCTGCCAAGACCGTGCCTATGTTTGAACACATGTAGTTAATCAGGAAAGCTGCAGTTCCAAAAATGTCTTTTAACAATCAGACCCAAGCAAGTCTTCTCATGCTTTAAAATCATGTGTGCAAGGACGCTCCCACCACCCTGGCTCATGTGGGCTGTGCTCAATTAAATGTCAGGCAAGCCTCAGGGGTATGCAGAGAGTGCACGCTCCAATAAAGATATGATAGTACACCGTGCAGTAACGAGTGATCGCACAACACGCTGCACCGGGGATCGGTGGTAGCTTTGGTGCTTGTTTTATTCTTAGAGTGCTTGGCAGGCTTTTAAAGCTCTAACTCAGGGGTGCCTGGGTGGCTCAGTCAGTTAAGCATCTGCCTTCGCCTCAGGTCATGATTCCAGGGTCCTGGGATGGAGTCCCACATCAGGCTCCTTGCTTAGTGGGAAGCCTGCTTCTCCCTCTGCCTGCCATTCCCCCTGCTTGTGCTCTCTTTCTTTCTTGCTCTATCTCAAAAAAATAAAATCTTAAAAATAAAAATAAAGTGAAATAAAAATTCCAACTCAGTAATGCAGGGACATGCTGTTACCATTCATTCCTCCTATAGGTGAAAAAGTGAAAGTGATAATTGAAATTTGGGCTCAACATGGCAAATGCATCTTTTTCTTTCTTTCTTTCTTTCTTTCTTTTTTTTTTTGGCTGTGTTAAAGGCTTTAAATGATACTAGAGAGAAACAGGCACTGAAGCTATTGAAAATAATTTTAATAACATAATATTTCATAATGATACAGTATGTTTTGGGGAAGTATTTTCTGTCAAAGATAAAAATTGTTTGAAGAACCTGTTTATTCCTTTCAATTAGATCCTTATAAGGAATGCAAACAGTTGTCACATAGTGTTTGAGTCAATGTTAAAACCAATTTTTCCTATATTCCTCTTTCAAGGTCCTGAGTCACCTTAATCAGAATAACCTGAATCTGTAAAGTATCCTATTTAAAAGTGTTATTACTTCCAATGCTGGCAGTCACAATTTTCTCAAGGCCTTACAGCTAATACAAAACACAATGATGTATAATGGCGAGGACGCTTTGAGGCTGCAACCGTCATCCCAAACCTTCCATTTCAAATTTTTATGTTCATCCATCATAACGGTCTCATTGCTTTCATTAATTAACTGTATATTATAAGCTAGACTTATCACATAAAATAACATATACAACAAAATATTGTTTTTTTTTGTTTCACTCATTGATAAGCCATGTAAGATCTCATCTAAAGAGTTTTAATGCTAAAGATTTTTTTTAGAATTTTTTTAAAGATTATATTGATTTATTTGACAGAGTGAGATAACACAAGCAGGGGGAGTAGCAGGCAGAGGGAGAGGGAGAAGCAGGCTCCCCACTGAGCAAGGAGCCCAATGCAGGGCTCAACCCCAGGACCCTGGGATCATGACCTGAGCCAAAGGCAGTCGCTTAACCAACTGAGCCACCCACGCGCCCCTAAAAAAATTTTTCAAGTCACTATGTCAGTCCATATGTAGGAGAAACCCAATATATTCAACAGGAGGGGGTTAAAGAAACAGATCTTCATTAGAAGGCAGAACCTAGCAAGTTGGTGTGCTTCTGCAGAGAACCCAGGTACAAACTTGGGGCTCAAAAAGATGATTGTTGAATTAATCAGTGTGGCAGAAATGGCATGTCCCTCACTCCTAATACTGGGAAAGGGAGGCGTTTTGGAAATGGAGACCCAGAAAAGGTCATGGAGGCAGTTTTGCTTGTTCTCGAAGATCCATCTTCCCAAGGAAACAGGCCTTTCTTTGTGGGAAGCAGGGCAGACCAGAGATGAGATAGTGAATGGGTATCCACTTTTGGCCACTGACCAACAGGGCCAGCAGAGCTGAAATGTCGGCGTAAGGGAAAGAGCATCAGGAGCCCTGGACTTGTGGTGGACGAGGTGGTCAGACATATGACTTGGGGGGGAAGGAGTCCAGAGAAAAAGGGCAGCTGGAAGTGAGCAGAAGCAAGACACAGACTAGGAGTCATTCACGGGTTCATTCACTCACTCATTCATTGATTGAGCATCTAGTAACACAAGCAAGCTACTAGAGGCTGGGGTTACACAGATAAACAAGCCTCCGTCAGTGCCTCTCTGGGGGAGGGGAGTATTGTTCCCAAAGGGGAGCAGAGGGAGCAGAGAGAGGATGGGGGGCACAGTGAAGAGGCAGCCCCAGACGTGAGCCTCAAAGAAGAAACAGGAGTTAAGCAGATAAATGTGGATGGGGAAGGGGGAGAATATTCCAACAGAGAGGGCATTCAGGTAGAAAGACTGGATTTGAGACGGAAATCTATGTAGCTGGGGAACAGAGGCGGATCACAAAGTGAAAGGAAAGGAACAGCAAGAGATGATGCTACTGAAGGGGCCCGGCGTGCTCTGCGAGGGAGCTTGGACTCTTCCCTATAGGCACTAGGGAGCCAAAGGAGATGCTATGCTGGGGACTGCACAGTATTCAGAATCTGCACGCACACTGCCCTTCGCAATCATTTCACCCCATTTGCTTGTGTGGCCTCCCACAAGAACTCCCTGAGAGCAGAACCTGGTCTTTGTCACCTTTTTCATCTTTACATCCTCGGAACCTAGTGTCATGCCTGGAACGACAACAGTTGAGTGTGACAAGAACTCAACATGTACATCATATGAACCAGTAAGCGAATGAGCAAACGGCAAAGTAGGGAAAGCAGAGCCTAAGAGGACAAGTGCAGTTGACTATGGCCTTGAGAACACTGCCAAGGGCAAAGGCTGAGACGTCAGGACGGGAAACCATCTGAAATATGATAAATGAGGAGTAACTAGAGACAAAATCCATATGTCCCCAGTAGCACACAGAGGAAGCAGACAGAAAGCGGACCACAGGTGAAGACACCTTGGAGTAGGATCGGTCACCTTGGCGTTGGGAAGCAGTCCTGAACTCCTGAGCTGTGTTAGGGGTTGAATTGTGCCCATCAGAAAATAAATAAACAAATGACATGATGAAGTCTTAACCTCAGTACTCCAGAATAGGACCTTATTTGGAAATAGGGTCTTTGCAGGTTTAACCAAGTTTAGATGAGGCCATTAGGGTAGGCCCTCATCCAGTATGACTGGTGTCCTCATAAAAAGGGGACACACACAAAGGAAGACGATGTGAAGACACAGGTTGAAGACAAAAATGCTACAGGAAGTTACCTGGCTATAAGAAGCCAGGGAGACACCTAGAACAAATGCTTCCCTTGTGGTTTCAGAAGGAGCATGGCACTGCTGATACCCTTCTGGCCTCTAGAACTGTGAGATAATACGTTTCTGTTGTTCTAAGCCATTCACTTTGTAGTGCTTGGTCATGGACGCCCTAGTAAAGTAATACAGGCTGGTGGTCAAAACACATCAACACTTGGGGCAGATACCTGTGTTAATCCCCAGAAGGCATCTGCCTCTCCTCCTTGCTACAGAAGCCCCACTTTTGTTTGTGTCCATCTACCGGGGCCCAAGGCCTGGGTCATGTAATTGACCCACGTCAACCATGGTGGTCTCTTGCCATTCCACTTACCATGTGACCCAATTCTGGTCACTAGGTCTCACTAAAAGGACTGCTGTATCCACGACATAATTCAGTTGTTCTTGGATCTGTCTCCAAGGTCCTGTTTAAAATAGTCAAGGCAATGGGACGCCAGGGTGGCTCAGTCTGTTAGGCCGCTGCCTTCGGCTCAGGTCATGATCCCAGGGTCCTGGGATCGAGTCCTGACATTCTGCTCCTTGCTCGGCAGGGAGCTTGCTTCTGTCTCTGCGTCTGCCTGCCACTCTGCCTGTCTGTGTGCGCTCTCTCTCTCCCACAAATAAATAAACAAATAAAATCTTTAAAAAATAAAATAAAATAAAGTAAAATAGTCAAGGCAGAAACGGTCTCTAGCCGAATCTGGACAGATACTAAATTAATGATCAGTGGGGCTTCTAGACAACCTGATGGAGCTGGTAACTGAATTGATTTCCTTGACCACACCTTATCAGGTTTGTCCTTTCAGAGGCTAACCTTGACCTCTTGGGTTTAAACCTGTAAGTTTTCCCTTATCTGATACTATTACCTCAATGGGACAAACGTCTCCTGGTATCTACATCAGCCAGTGAACCAGACGGTATTTTAATCCAGGCACTTACTTTCAGGGATTTCCTCATCCATAACCTAAGGCCACACCGACTTCTCCACACCGTAACACGCACAGATCATTCGGCTAGACCTGTACGTCTGGGTTTGAGTTTTGCTGCACAGCCTTTGTCGAACACAGAAGCTCACCCCTAAGTTTCTGCAGCTTAAACATACATCCAGTCCTTACTGCGCCAGAGGCTAATAGAAAACCGTAAAGAGCAGAATGGATCTTCACAGGGACAGAAAGAGGGAGAGGAGGGAGCTGGGAGACTCAGGGAGCAGGGCTTTTGCCACACCCCGCAAGGAAGGGACAAGACTACATTTTGGAAGGGCACAGGCTCTGACAGTAGACCTGGGTTCAGTCTCAGCTCCACCATGTACCAGCTCTGTGACTCTGGGCAAATGACTTCAGATTTCTAAGCTTCAGTTTGGAAAACAGGAAATACAACTTAATATTCTAAAGAATTATGCTTAACAACGAGGTCATCTATGTCATGCCCCCAGCATGGTGTCTTGTGACCAGCAGGTGACCTCCCAGGACATACGCCTGGTTCTGAGTCACATACACAGAATGTCTGAGATTTTTTTTTCTTCTTCACTGGAAGAATTAGTCCACTGAGCATTAAAGAAACAATGAGACATGTTCCCATCAAATGGGCTATGCAGTCCTGTCACTTTTACCTCGAAGCACGTCACAAACCATTTCTCCCCAGGATCTCTCGTCTAGTTACCCTGAATTAAAGCAATGGCTCCTAACCGGCCTCCCTACCTCCATTCTCTCCCCCTCCTCCAGTCCAACCTCCAGCAGGCCACCAGAATGTCATTCTAGAGCAGGGACTGGTAAACTACAGCTTGCAGGCAAATCCAGCCTGCTGCCTGTTTATGTGTTTAAAGTTTTACTGGAACAGAGTGACACTCGCTCGTTTATGTCTGTCTATGGCTGTTTTGGCCACTCTGTTGGCAGAGCTGAGTAGTTGTAGCACAGACTGTATTACCTGCAAAGTTTAAAATATTTATTCTCTGGTCTTCTACAGAAAATTTTTGCTAGACCCTTGGTAACTTGTTCTAGAACACTCCCCTGGGTAACTCACCACTCTCTCCAGTCAACTGCCTCCAAGACAAAGTCTATGTTGTGTGAGTTGACCCTTCCCTATTCTCCCAGCTCACCTCTTGCTACTCCCCCCTGCAACCTAATCTCCATCCTCACTGAATGAGCAACCTCCAAACACGCCAGGTCCCTTCCCCCAGAACAACTCTGTTCCCTTTCCATTTAGAAAACTTCTAACTACTTTTCGATATTCCTTCCTTTATGAAGCCTTCTAGCATTGCCCCCTCAGCCCTGTCCAAAGGCACTCCTTCTTTGAAAATGATATCCCACCGATAAATGGCCTGTTGTATACACTATGGGTCTTCCTATCTGTCTTCCTCACTGGTCACCCCCACGCTAAACTGTCTTCGCTCTCTCTCTCCCTCCTGGAGCACTCTGTTCTCTCCCAGCACCGCATTTACCAAAGTCTGTAATCATGCATTTCTTTGTGTCTTTATCGCTTTAATGTCTGTGCCCTAACAACTGCGAGCTCTAAGAAGGCGGCAACCAGGACTTGGTGGATTCAACACCACATTACCATTGTGTGTCCCGGAGCCAGCCACACAGTGGTTGTTGAGTTTGTTGAATAAGCAAATGACTGGACAAATTTAAAAAAAATGATTTTGCTAATAAATCAAATGCAAAACGAAAGAACCGAAGACATCAAAACTGTTACTTTCTGAACATGCAGGATCCTGCCTCTTAGACCCTTCAGGTCTCCCGTGGCCCAGAAGGGTGGATGGGCGACAGCAGCACTGGTAGCTGTGTGGATGTTTGGATCATATACAAACCCTCATTCTTGGAATCAGCATGCGATGTGTACATGGCCCTTTCCCATATCAGTAAATTCAGATTCTGCACAACTGGATGAAAGCCATATATAGGATATAGACTGAGTCCACGTTTGCACTGAACTATTCGGTATCCTGGCCATTCCTTCCTGAAGAACGTCCTCTACTCCTTGTCTATTGAGGAAAGATCAGCAAGACTCCAGGAGCTTTTTCCCTCTGTCTCTAGGGAGAGTGATCTATGTGTCCCTCACACTCATACCCAGCCAACATGTGAGAGACCCAGGTGGGACAGGATGGGGAGGGGATTAGGCTGGAATGATCCTTCCCTGGATCACTCATACCGCGTCCTCTAGAACCAAGGGAACCATCAAAGTTGAAATGTGACTCTTGAAAGACACACTATTCACTTTTCTTGACTTCAAAGTTCAAGTTCAAGCAAGTTATTCAGCTGAGTTGCTGCTGCGTGTGGGGAAAAAAAAAATATCCCAAGGTCACTTCCTGTGTGGCCTTTCTCATTCTGGACAGCATCTCTCTGAAAGCCCCATCCATAAAGGCCTTCTGTGAAGGTAAGTGCATTTCTCTGAGATGTATCCAAGAAGAGCAAAGACGCCATTTCAACCAAGGCAAATTTATGAAGTTGGCAGCTGAACCCTAATTCTAGCCTTGAGCCTCTGGGATGTCAGCACTGTGAACAAAGGCAGAGCTGAATTTCTTGTTTAAGTCAAGCTTTTAACCTTCTGTGGCATCTACCTCTGGTCTGAACAACAAAAGAACCCTATGTATTAAAACACAAAGATTGTCTTTGGCTCTAGATAAATGTATCTTCTCAGGGCCTGTTGGACCTGTGTCCTCTAAGCCTGGTAAAAAGCATTTATAAGGAAATGTCAGTCTTGTTTATTACTAAGAACTTTAGCGGCAGTAGCCAAATCACCTACAGTCATTCTAAGTGTAGAGCTGTCACCCCAGCAAATCACCTGATAATGTGTCTTCCAATTTCTATAAGACCCAAACAACTCTTTGTCTCCTTCTGCAGATTCACCTCCAGCCCTGATCTCCTTTTCCAGCGCAGTGTGGGAATGGGGAAGGGCACTGGCTTTGAAATGGACGAGAGACGCGTGACATGGGGCCCCAGTGCACTGTGCTCTCTCACAGACTATTTCAAAGACAAATTCAGTAGATGATGTATTACACATGCATCTTGATATGATCTGGATCTGACCACACGTGATGACTCACGCTGGGCCCTGTGAAAAACATTTTCTCTACTGCCCCTACCAAAAGCTAAAGATCTGAAACACCTATCAGGAGCTTCATGAGTGATTTCCAGCCATTCCCATGGAAGCTTTCCAGAACATGGGGAGAAATATTAAAAATCTGTGTGAAAAAGAAAAATGACATAGAGATACTTCTCCCAGTGTGTACAGTGCATTCACAGCCACTCTGTGGGGCCCGCTCTGGCTCCGACCCTCCCCCTATATATAGTAATGGGTCTTTCCATCTGTGAAACACTCCCTCTCTCCTGTTACTTCCAAAGCCAAGCTTCTGGAAAGAATTGCCTGTACTTGGTATCACTACCTCCTCACCTCACATTTGTTCTTTAAGCCTCCTCATCTTTCAAACTCCCCTCACCATCACCAATTGCTCCCTAATTCCCAGATCCATGGCTATTCCACTTCTTAGTGGATTTCCACGTCACTTGATGTTATAGATTCCTCCCTCCCGGACACTCTCCTCTTTCACATGGCAGTCTTCCATCTCCTCCTGCCTCTCTGCCCAGCCCCTCCCTGTCGCCTGCACTGGGTCCTCCCTTTCCCCTCCCTCAGAGGCCACCCACTCTCGGAGGCAGTCTGGTACAGACAGATAGCACAGGCCCGGATCTGACTGCCTGGGCTAATATCCCAGGTCTATGACTTACAGCTGTATGACCTCGGGCAAGTGACGTACTGTCCCTGTGCCTCCACTTATTCATTTATAAAGCAGGTACAATAATGGCCTTCCCTGGCAATGGCTGTTGAGAGGATTAAGGCACAGGAAGTACTTAGAACACACAGTATAGACTCAATAAGCATTAGCCATCATAATTCCTCTTCCCTTGCTCTCTCTCTCCTTGGGTAACTGAGCCATACCATGACTTCATCACCTCTTGTTAAAAGTTTGCCCTTGAACCTTCTTTAAGACTTCTCTCCTGGGGCCACCTGGGTGGCTCAGTGGGTTAAAGCCTCTGCCTTCGGCTCAGGTCGTGATCCCAGGGTCCTAGGATCAAGCCCCGTGTCGGGCTCTCTGCTCAGCAGGGAGCCTGCTTCCTTCCCTTCCTCTCTCTGCCTGCCTCTCTGCCTACTTGTGATCTATCTGTCAAATAAATAAATAAAATCTTAAAAAAAAAAAAAAAAAAAAGACTTCTCTCCTGAACGTCAAACCTACAAACCATGTGCCTACTAGACATGTCTCCCTGGCCATCCCTAAAATGCTTCAAGTTCAGTTTGTCTGAAACTGAGCTCATCATCCTTCCTGCAAATGCTGCTCTCCCTGTCCACTGCCCACCTCCTTCTGCTCCACCCCCTCCTCTCCTCCGCCCCCGCCCCCCACTGCCCCCCCCACCGCCTCCTCACCATAAAGTCTCCTAATGAACAGCCCCACTATCTTTCCTCTTGGCTATCCAGGTCAAAATCCCAGAGTCATCCTAGACTCCTGCCCTTCCCTTACTCCCCCACGCAATCAGTCACCAAACTCTGTCAACTTCATTGCCAAAGTATTTCTTGAGCCTGTGCCCAATTCCCCACCCTTATGGCCAATGCCTCTAGAGCCTCATTATTTCTCACCTGGATGACAATAAGTAACAATAGTTAAAAATAACTTTCACCACTATTATCACATACTGATTATGGCTCAGTCACGGAGATAGACACTTCACCTACTTCATCTACATAATCCTGAACACCACCCATCCATGATGGAGAACTTGGGAGTCCCTGTCTTCAGATGAGAAGACGGAGGCACAGAGAGGTTTAATAGATAGCCTGTTACACAAAGAAGCAAAGACGTCATGGGGCGGGGATGCAGACGGAGGTCTGTCTGACTCCATACCCCGGGCTTTTCCCCACTCTTGAAAACTGAATGGTGTCCTAACTGGTCTTCCTGCCCTCTATCTTATTCCTCTCTGATGTCTACTCTATGCCAGAGGGGTCTATTTTTACAACGAAACTCTGACTTCTCTCCTCTCTGTGAAATTCTATAGTAGCTCCCCAGTGCATACAGAATAAAATCTCAATTCTTCAGCAAGACTTTTCCTGATGTGGTCCCTTTGCCCGTTTATAGATCTGCCTCCCTTCTCTCCATCCACACTCACTCCCTTGCTCTCTTGGAGCACACCCTACCTGCTCACCTGGCAGGGCGGTACTTCTTCCTGGCCTCTCTGACTATGATGTCCTTCTTTTCTCATCAGCCTGGATCCCTCCGTCTCAGCCTCCTGGATGCATGTCCTCTTGGACTCAGCTGCTATCCAAGCCCTGTGTAGGTGCCCCTCTTCTTGATGGCTATCTCAGTGAGTGAGTCTAACACAGAATTTTAGTGGCACAACAGTCATTGATCGAGCACCTACTAGATGTCAGAGCTCATGGAAGCCTCCAGGGATTTGGGAATCAACAAGACATAAGTCCTGCATTCAGAGAACTTGCTTTAATGAGAGAGATGGATAGCAGAATACTGTATTCCTATCTCTGAGTGTCCTGTGTCCATGCTGGACTGCTGAGGCTCTTGAGCAAAAAGAGTATCTTGTTGTTCTCAGTGTCCCCAGGACCTCACACTGGTGCAAAGGGTGTCAGCAAACACTGACAGCTTCAGCTGAGCAGACAGAGCAAAGCCACAAAGCTGTCTCTGTGACCATGAAAGCCTACATCCCCAGGGACAACCTTCACTTTCACGGGCATCTTTTCCAGACTCTAAATGCCCAAGTCACTGTTTTCAGTACCTCTGCAACACCCTCACAGTGCCCCCTGCTTTGACACACAGCAGGGTCTAATGCTGGAGAACTTCCAGGCTGACCATCCCTGCCCCCACGTAACTGGACCCATGGAGAGAGGAAGGGACCAGGTCCACATAGTAGAATAGTGTCAGTACTGATTCCCCTTCCAGTGCTCATTCTGTCCACCCACAGGTTCACCAGCACATCTCACTAGAGCAAGGAAAGGAGCTGCCGTCAGAGCGTGCTCACCCAAGTGCACAAAGGATAGGAGCTTCCGGAAAATGTTGTATGTGTCTTCCCGTAAGAGACCCCTCCTATCCCTTCCCATGGGCTGCCTTGGCTTGTCTTGTCAAGGTGAGCGAGTAAAAGGACTCGTCAGCTGTGTTTGTGGAGGTGCCAGAGGAAGACAGCTTTAGGCAGACCCTTTTGATCAGGGGTCCCTGCGCAGAAACAAGATCCCCCGACATCTGTTCCCTGAGGCTACTTACTGACGGTCAGAATGACATGGGCAGAAGGGCACAGGGCAAAGGGGAAGAGGGTTATGTTACAGCAGGTGTTTTGTAAAAAGCCTTCTTTCCCATACAAGTTTACGGTTACTTTTCTGCTGAGCAGCATTTCCGCCTCCTCTCACCTTAGAGGACAAAGTGCAAGCTGCCTGGATGATCAAAGACGAGGCAAGAGGAGGAGGACACCCGTGTTGATCCCCAGAGCAGAGAGCTTACAACTGCTTCAGTCTCCCAACAAGGTAAGGCCTCAAACACCAGGCAGGGGAGAGGAAAGGGGATAAATAAGGAGGACATGGTCATTCCCACCCCCAACCCACCCCGCACAACCCACAAACCTTGTCTTGCCTTCTTGCAAACTAGATTTCCTAACCACATCTTCAAGGATCACATGACCGTCCCGAAACTGTCTGGGGCAGTGGCGAAGGGCTTGGAGTCTGGGGGCCTGATGGGATCCCAGGTTTGCCTGTCATCTGTGGGTGGGATCCCGGTTCCTCCTCCAACACCCATCTCAGAAGGTGGTCGTGAGGGGCAATGCCAGGAAAGCAAGTCAAGTCCTTATCAAGGGTACTGACACCTGCCCCAGAGACTACTATTGTCATCACCTACCAGCCACTTGCCCTGGGGTGACGCTGCTCCTCAGAAGCGACCACTGCCTCTTGGGCTCCGTCCTTGACCCTATGATGGAGCCTGTTTCTGCCCCCGTGCCTTCTCTGTCGTGGCACTAGCACACTATGCTGTGTTGGCTGGGTTCCTTGTCTGTCTCTCCATTCAGGCAAGGGCGTCTTGCAGGTCAGGATGAGTCTTACATGCTAGGGCATTCATCCACTCGTTTCTCTTTTACTGAGCACCTCCTACATGCCGGGGGGGTGGTCACTGAGTGGCGAGTAAATGAGGGAAGTCTTGGGATGACCTACAGAAACACTTACATCCAGGGTCCCATCAGCAAGCATATGTACCCATCACCTGTGGTGAGCCTCTTGCAAAAGGCTCTGGGGTCCAAGAGCACTGCAACTGTGAAGACAGCTCCCACCCAGGGAACATGGCAGCCCTGGAGTCTGATCTAGGAGGTCACATGCTGGATTTTATGTAAAACAGAGCTGATCGACAACCCCCAGCACCCTTCTCTCTCCTTTCCTCCTCCCTCCCCCACTAAGTTCAGCAATTGTTTCAGCCTTTTGGATGCTCTAAAGGTAACATTCAAAACCCAGACTCAGGAGGGGCCATCCACACAGTTCATCAGCCAGAGCTTTGAAAAGAAAACAAAACAACCCACAACCACCAATGTAGCTTTGTTTATGACTGAGGTTTCTTCGCTTACTGGAGACAGTGTCCCTCCCACAGCCCCTGGGCTCTGGTCCCATTGCCCTGAAGGAAACAGGCCAGTAGAGACTGGAGGGAGAGCCATCATTCAAAGAGTTCAGTACACCTGAGCTTAAAATTCCCCCTCCACTGTCTCCCAACAAAGAGGAACAGACTCCTGCCCGGCTGAAAAGTTAGTTACCCCCCGACCAAGGCCCCATCACCACCTCCCATCTTCACATACCTTGGTCTCTGTCAGCACCTTCCTTGGCTTTGTACCACGTACATGCAGTTTCCTGTCTGTCACACCCATGCTCACTAGTCCCCCCAAACCGAACAAGTTCCTACTTCTCCATTAAGACCCAACTCCAATATCCTCTTCTGTCAGAAATCTCTCCTCACTCCACAGTGGTTGTTGCCTTTTGGCCCCCAATTCTCAGCTCTTATCTCTTCTCCACTTGTCAAACGCTGATGATCTGTTCGTGTGTCCCTCACACATCGTGGACTATGACCGTGATGATAAGGACCATGTCCTCTTCATGTTTGTGTCTCTGGCACCCAGCACCAGCCACTCACCCCACGTGTAGTCCAAACCCACCCTGACACTTATGATCCCATCTAATTTAGTCTAAACCAAATGCCCCTTACAGCACCAAACAGATTTTCACCTAGAGGCCAACAGTGGAAGTAGATTTCACAGGGAACACAGCCCAAGACCAAAACAGGGGAGGTAGCTTTCCCCAGAACCAGACCCAAGCAGGAACGAGCTTCATGAATCTGCCTGCTGGTCAGTGACAAAGGGCTACTCAAGACGGCAGCCAAGGTGCAATGTTCTGGGCCTCAGTGAAAATGCAGGGGATGCCCCAAAGATGTTGAGTCTGACCTTACCACAGTCCTTAGCACCCAGGGGAATCTGTTTCTCAGATCAGCCAGCTGCTGGCCCGAGAGAGGTGCTAATCCCAGGAGGCAGTAAGAGTGTGGTATCTGAAAGAGGGGAGGCAGTGCTATGGAGAATCTGAGGGGTCTCTAACGGGTTGATGGACAGGAAACTTCTCACCCTGCTCTATCCTCAAAAGCAACTTTATCAGAGTATTTCTGTGACCCCTAACAAAACTCAAGGCCTTGCACATACCAGGTAACCTCATCCCACTGAAGTCTGGGGGGCAACCTGCCAAAACAAGCAAACTCAGGGGGCCGTAGCTATGTGGGTCAGCTGTGGAAGAAGCCAGAACACACAAACATGCAGGTATCTGTGCAAGGCCGTCTGGCCCACAGAGCAAGTGTCTATGGAACAGTGAGAAAGGGGCTCAGCTTTCAAAGGCAGTGCTGCATTCATGGAAATAAAAGATTCCAAGTTGGTGGAGCGACCACCTGTAAACCTGGTATCCAGTATCACACACCGCACAAATAGAAGGTTCCCCAAAACTCCGTATGGGGCATTACATTCTCTTAGCAGGTTTTGCCTTTATTATATAAACAGTCCTTATAAAACTTGGAGAGAAAGCGCACTCTGCATCTGATCAGGATAAGGTGGGGAACCCAGAGGGCGCCATTGACCCACCCATCACACATTCGTTGATGGATTGATTTCACCAGTACTTATGTACTCGCTGCACACCGCTAGGGGCCCGGTCTTGGGAAGGGCAAAGCTGGAGTCAGTTCCTGACCCCAAGTCTAAATCTCTCTCTCCCCCTGGCAGGTGAACTCCACACCCTCCTCCCCCAAGACTTCGTACTCTTCTGACCCTAACCTACTTACTTACGACTTACTACGGCTCACTTACGACTGCATTCAGCATCAAGTTCGTTGGTGATAACCCAGCACTGTGACAGAGGACTGACCCCAACGTGCTGTCTCTCTGAGGCTGGGCTCCAGGCAAGGAGGAGAGGAAAAGAACAGGAGCCGTGAAAATCATGGCACAGTCGTAGATCACAGGTATGGTAAGGGTGGGAAATCCGACAGACTTCGGCTCTTAATTAACAAGCACCACAAACCTCAGCCCATCTTTATTGAGCACTTACTCTATGGGGAGGACCAAGCTAAGGCCTCTACCTACAGAGTGTGAAGCGTGTTATGTGCCACAGTCCTCACGTCTGTGTGAGTTCTGGCCCTACCACTCATTAGCTGTGTGACTTTGTGTCAACTGCTGAGCCTCTCTCTGCCTCTGTTTCTTTGTCGGGAAAACAGGGCAATATGAGTTCGAACTTTAAAGGCTCACTGGGAGGACTGAATGAGTAAAAACATAAAATGCTAAACTCGAACCCTGTCCTGGCATGGAGCGGCAGTCAGTATTATCTCATTAGTTCGTCACACCAGTCTGCGGATGTGACTGATGATTTCTTCCTATTTTACCAAAGAAGGCTTTGAGACACTGAATCAGCTTGCTCAAGATCACAGAATTAATAAGGGGCAGAGCTGGGATTTGAACACTGGCAGCCCACAAGCTTAACCACCACCACAAGTCCAGCCCTGTGCTAGGTTCGAGGCACCCAGAGACCAGTATGGGGATGAGCAAGGGATCCCTATACAGTCACCCCTACAGGGAAGAAATATTGAAAGATAAAGGCAGAGGAGGGCCTGCGCTGGGGCAGCAGGGAGCGAGAACGCTGCCCTCGGGAGGAGACTGGAGCTCTAGCCTCAAAGAACGACAAGGAATTTGCCAAGGAGGAGGAAGGGAATTCGAGAAAGTCAGGACCCAGAATACCAAAATCCTAAGTTGGGTGGTATGGCAGGCACCCCCAGATGTGAACTCAGGCAAGGCTGGGAAGGTAAGGTGAGGCCTTACCATGAACAGCCGTGTGAGCCAATGTCGCAGGTCAGATGTGACCCTGCAAGACAGCGATTCTCAAGCCTGGGTGTTTACGAGAGCTGGCTTTGGTGCTTGCAAAACATGCACAGCTTCCCATCCCTCTGTTAGCCCCGGGGGGCCAACAACAGTATTAAGACAATGTAGTCGTAGTTTGAGCAACCGAATTCTGGCAGTGGACTGAGAGGAGATTTGGGGACGGGGCTGGTATAATCAACCAAACTGGAGCAGAGAAGAAGCTGAGAGCTGGGCATAAGAGCACCCCTCACGAACCGAGACATGACGCCAGGGTTTCTCCACCTCAGCACTACTGACATGTGGGGGGCTGGAGAATTCTTGCTGTGGGGGGCTGTCCCGTGCATTACAGGCTACTCAGCAGCATCCTTGGCCTCTGCCCACCAGCTGAACAGCATTCTCCCCCACTTACATGCCGACAGCCAAAAATGCTTCCAGACATTGCCAGATGTCACTTGGGAGGCAAAAATGGAAACCCTGGTTGAGAACAACTGCTTTAAATCCTCCCATCCCCACTTTACAGATGAGGAACTCCGGCTGCAGAAAGAAAGGTACAGGAGGGCCTCAGCCAGACTCCCAGGCTGGTGGTCCAGCTCCAGGGCCTGGGCTTTAGCCGCTGAGCCGAACTCCCTGTCCGGAAATAATTCTGGGGCAGAACTGTGTATTTTTTTGAGAGACTGGCTGATGAGAAGAGGATAAAAGAGTGAGGTTCAAAGGTGAAAACTCGGTGCTTGCCGCTGAACTGTGAAGACAGTAGGTACTAAATAAATCATCTGGGTGCGAATAAGCTAGAGATGCATTTGCTCAAAAAAGAAAAAGCCTGCTTCTCCATGGTATGAGCCAGCGGGAGATGACCGGTTCCTGCTCACTCTGGATAGAGAAAACCCTCTATACGGCTGGACATGGGATGTGTGGTATAAACCAGCTGGTACCCGATCCCAGCTGGGCCCCTTCCCAACTGTGTGGCCCTGGACACATTACTTACCTTCTCTGCGTCTCATTTTGCCCGCCTGTAGAACAGGGGGAGTCCCTACTCAGAGGCTAGATGTGAGAACTCAGGTGGTATAATAAGAGCAAGATGGCAAGCTGGCACGACGCGGTTGGCCCTCCTCTCCCTCAGAGAGGCATCATCATTACCTCCCCGCCTCACTCGTGCCCGGGATCGAGTGCTCCCCCAACTCTTTCCAATCCTGGGGAACAGGGAGAGAGCGGCAAGGAGCTGATTGCGTCCCTCTCCAACAGCAGAGCGTCCCACTGAGGCTTTAGGGGGCGCCAACAGCCTTTCCACTCCCCAGTGCGCTCTGATTTCGGGGTCCTGGGGGTCGCCAAAAGCGCACGGCGAGCTGGGTGCCTCCAAAAGGAGCGAGATCCGTGAGTTTAAACGCGCGCCACAGAAATTTCGGGCAGGTCCGCATCCGGCAGGCCTGGGCTCAAAGGCAGTTACTGCCACGGGCCGACCCGCTTAGCCCAGGCTCCCGTGACGGGGGAGGAGAGAAGCGCCGAGATTTGCGCAGGACCCGCTCTCCGAAGCCAGGCTGCAAAGGCAGAGAGCTGAGAGTTTGCGGATCGAGAAAAAGAAACCCGGGGGTGGGGGGTGGGGAGTGGGGGGCGGGTGAGCGTGGAGAAGCAACAGGAAAACAGGATGAAGAGGAGGCAAAAAAGAAAGAGCTGGGAAGCAGAGTTCCCTGGGGGACCCAGCCTACAACACCTGGGCAGGGGGTTCAGGAACAAAGCAGCGGCTTCAGGTCATAAGTGCTCTGGGTGTTTCCGAAGAGGGGGCACTCCGGGGAAACCCAGGTCGGCTGGGGATGCCTGGAGTCCCCTGCGCCCTGGGCGCGCTCTCGAGCGCTGCTTACCTTCGCCGGGGCCGCCGGCGCGCACTTCCGGGGGCTGCGCTCTGGGCGCGCCGGGCCAAGCAGGGGGACCCGGAGCCGATCGCCGAGGGGAGGAAGCAGCAAAGAGGCGCCCCGGACTTGGGCCGGCACTGACGCCTCGGAGAGAAATCCCAGTGGAGGAGCCGCTTGGGCTGGCGCCGGGCGCGGGGTCCTGGCCTCGGCGCTCACGGGCGGTCGCACCGAGCCCCGCAGACGCTGGAGCAGCGCGAGTCAGTGGGAGGAAAAGGTTGTCTCATTTCCTTCGGTCTCCCCCTTCCTCCACCCCCTCGGCTCCGGACCTGCCCTCCCTCTCCCCCGCCCCCTTCCCCAAGCCCGCGCGGCCCATGTGGGCGCTGGAAAGACGCGAAACCTGAACGGCGGCGGCGTGCGGCGCCTCCCTCCACGCCAAGTTAGTTTATGCTCCTCAACTCATGCCTGCCTCCGCGCGCTTCAGACCCTCTTCAGGGCCCCGGAAGGTTCCGGGTCGGCCGGCCGTCTCCACCCTGTCCCGGAGCTCTAGCCTTTCCCCCTGCTGGGACGAGTCCAGATTTGAAAGCAGATCTCCGAGCTCTTGCCAGCATCCATCCTCTCATTCCTGTCCCGTCGCCTGCTTTGAGCCCCTATTAAACCACCCAACCCAGACAGGATATAAGTACTTACTTTGTTAAATTTGATCGACTTTTTTTTTGTTTTGTTTTCCAGTGGGGTATTTAAATCTGATGCATAATCTGAAAGGAATGTTCATTTTGATCAGGAAAGCTGCGGAGGTTTTTGGCCTTGCTCATTCAAAGTTGAGGTTTTGTTTGTTAAATTCAGCAAGTATTTACTGAGAGCATGATCGACATTGAGCTGGGCGCTGGAAACGCAGAATTGAACCAGAAGGGCATGTTGTTCCTAGACAGTCGTCGTTGGTGACGAGTAGAAGCACAGACGAGGTCCAGGGATGCCGTGGTCTCTTACGAGAGAGGTCAGGGACAGAAAGAGTGTTCTGTGGAATAAAAACAACATGGGCAGAGGAAAGAAGGAATGAGAAAGCCCTATGAGGAGGCCATATAGCAGAGAATGTGGCCAAAGCGGGGAGCGGTGGTGGGGAAGCAGGAAAGAGAATGTTGAATCAGTCCATCAAGACTGGGTAAGAGCCGCAGGGAGCACTGGGGTGGAACTGCCAGGACCTGGTGACAAGAGCTGCCAGGGGCAAATGAGGAGAAGATGAAGGGAAGAGGTAACTTCCAGACCTCAGGCTAGAGTAAACAATGACCAGAATCCGGGATGAACAGAATCCAGGATGCCCTCTGGAATTAATACCCAAGGGTGTCCCCAGACTGGCAGTATTAACACCGATTGGGAGCTTATTAGAAATCAGAACTTGCCAGTCTCATTTGACCTACTGAATCAGAATCTGCATTTTCACAAGATCTCCAGAGATTCAAATATGCACCAGAATTTTGGAAGCACCTCTCTCTATACCAATGTCCGTATACTGGAATGACTGCAAAGCTTTAAAAACCAGTATGAGACCCCTGTCGCACCCCCACAAATGCTTATTTAACTGGTTCGAGGTGCGGCTCCAACATCAGTATTTCTGGAATGCTTTCCAGATGGTCTAATACAGTCAGAGTTGAGAACCACTGTTCTAGACTCATTCAAGAGCTACTTCATTTAACCTTGAAATGCACCTCTTCAGAAAGGAAAAGAACACCCATGTATAAATGAAAATATAAGGGGAGCTGGGTGGCTCAGTGGGTTATAGCCTCTGCCTTTGGCTCGGGTCATGATTCCAGGGTCCTGGGATCGAGCCCCGCATCAGGCTCTCTGCTCCGCGGGGAGCCTGCTTCCTCCTCTCTCTCTCTGCCTACTTGTGATCTCTGTCAAATAAATAAAATAAAATCTTAAAAAAAAAAAAAAGAAAAGAAAATATAAGACTAAGTATCTCACTCTCACACAGAGGCGACTGGTGTGCTGGAAAGGGCCCTTGTTCCCTAAACTTAATCAGGAAAGCAGATTCTAGCCTCAGATGGTCCCTAAATTACTCTCTGTACTTGGGCATGTACCCCCCTCTCAGGCCTCAGTCTCCCTATCTGTAAAAGAAACACTTGACTAACTCAAGATTCCACCCCCGCCCCATCCCCTGCTTGCGACCAGCCACAATCAGAGCTTCTCCTCACTCTCCAGCTTTATCAGCAGGCAAATGAAAGGCGATGTTGACAAGTGGGTTTTCGTGGTTTTCATCTCATGTACACCGGCCCCGTGCAGAGCCATGCACGAACACGGGGGATCCGAGGACTGTGTGCTGAGCGCAGGGCCACACACATAATTGGTAACGTGTGCCAAATATACGATTAAATGAATAAGTCCACTGATGCCAAAAGATGGTATAGACTTACCGTATTTGGCCCTAATCCATTTGTCCCTAATTCATTTGTCCCCCTAAACTGGAGGAAGGACATTTGGAAATACTCAGACCCATGAACCTAGCTTTGGATTTAAAACTATGGCTATGAAGAACTGCTAACATTTGCTGACTACTTCGTGCACACCAGGCCTTGGGCTAAATACCCTGCTTGGGGATCACCTCATTTCATGATAATGAGGAAGGTACTGGGGAGCCCCTGCACCCCAGCTGGTCGTAGGCACCACAGACATAGAGGGACGAGAGCTGCTGTCCGAGGCACCCCCCGCCTCCGGTTGTGCAGCTCAACAGAGGAGGTTCCAGAGCCCTCTTGAGGGTCTTCCATGGGTGATTTTCCAGAACATACGTCCTTACGTAGAGGGCAGCTTTGGAGTGACTGGCCCAGGGTTCTACAGAAGTCGTTGCACCCAGAGGCTATCCCAGGCAGCCCACGGGCCAGGCCTGAGACTTCTGGAAGTTGCTGGCTTCATGGCCACATGCGCACATTTGCGTGTGCGTGGGTTTTCCACGGACTAGTGTCTCAGCAGCCAGACCCCGCACCCGGCCTCTTCACCTGTTTTTCCTTTCATCCTCACAGCGTCTTGACAGATGAAATGCTCCTGTTTTCTTATTTTATAAATGAGAGTACTGAGGCATCATGAAGGGAAGCTCTCTTGGTCCCCGCAGCTCCCCGACTGCCGCTGCTACTGCTGTCCCCATCCCCCACCACCCCTGTCCCCCCTCCACTCTGCCCCTTCCAGGGAAAAGAGAGTCCTTCAAGTCCCATTCATTTGTATGGTGACACGTCATCAAAACCCTCTATGCCTCATTTTCCCACCTATAAAATAGTTGTCCGTGATTGCCTTTTTACTAAGGTCCTGTGTGTGGCTTGACATCCCACAGCCTGAGGGCAGGTGCGGGGACATAACCTGTAGACTAAGAGAAATTGAAAGTAAGTGGGGCTTCTGTCCCAAGATGAGAAGATCCAGAACTTCAGTAACAGCATGACTATCATAAAGGAGGAGATCTGTTTTCCATCTCTAGAAGGACATAATGAAAGAATAGCATTACACCTGGGCTCCTGGGGGGCTCGGTGGGTAAAGCATCAGCCCTCAGCTCAGTCATGATCCCAGGGTCCTGGGATCGAGACCCGCATTGCTCGGCAACCTGCTTCAACTCTCTCTGCCTCTCCCCCCTGCTTTCTCCCTCTCTCCCAAATATATAAATCTTTGAAAGAGAGAGAGAGAGAGAGAAGAAGAAGAGGAAGAGGAGGAGGAAGAGGAAGAGAATAGCATTAGGCAGCATTTCAGCCTTTAGGTCAGACATGAGGAAGGGGCCTGAAGCCCCCATGCTAGGCCAGGGCAGACGCTCAGTGGCCGCCTTGCAGAGCTGCTTGCAGTCCAGGAGTCCTGGACTGGCCTGAAGGGTGGAAGCGGATGAGAGCACAAGACAGGGTTGAGATCCAGAGGACTATCTGGGCAGAGGCTGAGACAGGAGGGTGTCGTGCACACGTACAGCGTCAGCTCTAGTTCCAGCCAGTAGTGGGGAGTTAGGAAAAGAAAAAGGTTCATCCCGGGAAACCAGAACCCAAAGTAACCACGGCATGGTCCAGCCCTGGGCTGTGAGCCGGGCTCCAGTGTGAGCAGCCTCACTGGTGTGGCTGCCAGCAGGCCTGTCCTCCCTGGAGAGTTCACGGGGCCCCCAAGGCACTGGGCTCAGAGCGGGGCTCCACCACCCCACACCCTGATGCTGTGGGCTATAGCTCACCCCACTCAGGACCAGGTCCCTTCTGTTAGCCCAGAGGGGATGTGGTCATTTCATCCATCAGCGAGGGGGGCTGTGGCATTCCTTTGACAACATCATGATGCCAGGATTGGGTAGGAGGATCCCTATGTCTCGGTCCTCACTGAGCCCCATTCATTCGTTTCTGTTTGGCCAGGTCCCCAGACACAATCCTGCTCCTGCCCCTTCCCAGACTCCCATCCGTGTTTCTATAACAGCAATATGACCGTTTTACACAAAGTTCACTGTGACAAATTTTCACCACTGGTGTTGCCTCAAACAAAAATACAACCTCAGACTTTGATTATCCTCATTTTATTGATAAGGAAACTGAGGCCCAACACCTAAAGGCAGACACTGAATGAAGCTGAGCTACCAGCTGACCTGGTGAGACCCTCAGGCTCTTATGGTTCTACCTGAAAACAAGCTGCAATGAGGTATGTCCAGATATGTCCTCACCCCAAACCAGTGTCCCCATGTAGCCCATTTACCTATCCATGAGCTCAGTTAACTCAAGTTCCTGGAGACCACCGGCCCTTCACAGGAAATTGCCCAGACACTGTAGACAACCTACACTTGACACTCAGACCTCACTTGGCGAGTGTTTTAAAATAACAAGCTGGGGCACCTGGGTGGCTCAGTGGGTTAAAGTCTCTCCCTTCGGCTCAGGTCATGATCCCAGGGTCCTGGGATCAAGTCGCACATCCGGATCTCTGCTCAGCAGGGAGCCTGCTTCCTCCTCTCTCTCTGCCTGCTTCTCTGCCTACTTGTGATCTCTGTCTGTCAAATAAATAAATAAAATCTTTAAAAAAAAATTTTTTTTAAATAACAAGCTGGACTTCAGACCAGACCAATTGAATCAGAATCTCGAGAGGTGGGCGTTTTTATTTTTTCTTTAACTTCTACAGGTAAGTAAAATATGCAGTCAGTTTTAAGAACCACTTTTGTCGGAAATGCAGAGACAAAATCTAGATCCTCACAGATGAGAAGTTTACAAAACAGTAAGAAACTCAGTTGAGTAGTGGATGATTTCCAAAAGTCATCAGGAAAAGGAAAATATTGAAATCACTCCCTTGTCTGAAGCATGTTAAGACAATGCCAAACTGACAAAAATCCCTAGATTTATCTCAGCCTTGAGTGAGTGAGGTCATCCCCACATGGTCAAGGGTAGGAAATCTGGTTCTGTCCCAAGAAAGTACAAATGATTGAAACCAGAATCCTTGCCCCTTCTCCTGTGGCACTGCTATTTACAAGAAGCCTTCAGAAGCCCAGCACTTATGAATTCCAGAAGTAGTAAATGTTCTCCAGGAGCGTCAGAGCAAGGCAGTCAAGTAAACCTAACAATGAAAGACAAAGGAAATTGCCTCATGGCCCAATGAGAGGCTAATGGATGTGCAGACAGAGACACCAATGTGTCACCACTAATGATGTCACTCTGGGAAAATCGGGAGGCCGAGATTCTTTTTTTTTTTAATGCTCTGCCCTATGGTCATTTCACGTTTACTCGTCTTACAAAAGTGAGCATGAAAAGAAAATGTGTACAATAATAGTTTGGAGAAGCAGGATGATTTCTTCTTTCTTTCTTTCTTTCTTCTTCTTCTTTTTTTTTTTTTTTTTTTTTTTGAACCTACTGTCTCACTTTTGCCATTACATTCCCTGACAAAGTAATGGGATATCTGAGCAGGCCCATGAATAGTTGTTTTACCAGATGGCATTTCAATTCATTCATTCCATTCCACAACAGCCTGTCGAGATGAAACCACTCCCTTGATAGTATTAGCTACTAACACCTCCCAGACACCGAATGTCGGAGAATGCAACACTGAACACGTCCAGGCCAACCTTTCACCAACTTTGTACAAGGTCTGATGGATGCCTTTAATCACCAAATCAGTCAATGTTGACGCTCATGTTCCCTCTGAAATTCTAGTTTCCAGATGCAGACAACCAAATTATAATATCCACAGTCCTGGGTGCCTGGGTGGCTCAGTGGGTTAAAGCCTCTGCCTTCGACTCAGGTCATGATCCCAGGGTCCTGGGATCGAGCCCCGCATCGGGCTCTTTTCTCAGCGGGGAGCCTGCTTCCTTCTCTCTCTCTGCCTGTCTCTCTGCCTACTTGTGATCTCTGTCTGTCAAATAAATAAATAAAATATTTTTTAAAAAATCCACATAACTGGCCTTCCTTTTCCTTTTCCCCAAGTGAAGTTTGACCTGTACACAGGCATATGAGGATATGATGGGCCCACCAGTCATAGTTTCAAAGAAATTCTAATAGAACGAAAAAAGCCCCAGGGAATATAAACTGTACACATGGGTCCCCCTCACTCCTGCCCACAGTGTGCTGATCACCTTTCTTCAAGTGCTTTGTTCTCAGAAGGGATGAGAGGATGAGAAGCGAGCATCAGTGAAGCATGGTGTCTATTCTGTTTCAAAATGGACGCTTATCTCCCATTGAATTATTTCCTCCTGGGCCCCAGGCAGAAGATTTGAAGGCTAAATACTCTTGGCTCAACCACTATATCTTATTCAGAGTACTGGAGTAGAAATCAAAATATTTCTCTAGCCAGTGGTTGCTGCCCAATACAATCTTACCTCTGATAAATGATGGGTCTTGAATCAAAACATATCCACCAGTTAAACCATAAACCTAGCTAGTATAAATTTTGCATCTTTTTCTCCCTCTGTTTTCCATAGGGAGATTCTCATGCACAGGCTGACACGTCCTTTCCATTCTTCATCTCGGCCAACAGGGTCAAATAAACATGAACAGAACTTTAATAAGTCATCTGTACCAACTCTCTCTCTCTCTAACCAATAGGAAGCCACTGTAAAAGTGAGAGGTTTCGATTATAAAAATGTGAAAAGATGGAACTATGAAGCATGTCTAAATGAAATTGCTAATAGTTAATCTTGAAGACAAGGTAAGTTAGATCTTTTGGCCACTCTCTATTTGACCCTAAAAAGTTATCTAGAAAATATATATCTTTCTACTTTTCTATTGAAAATACCACGGACTCATTATGTGATGGAGACATCTTACTATAATTTTAATCTCATGACCTATTAAAAAATTATACTTCAGTTGTGGCAAATAAAAAGTCACATTTTTAGAGGAATAAGAAACACTAGAGTTCCGAACAAAGTATAAAGCTTAGATTAAAGGGGCACCTGGGGGGCTCAGTCAGTTATGTGTTGGACTCTTGGTTTCCTCTCAGTCATGGTCTCAGGGTCGTGGGATCGAACCCGGCATCACGCTCTGCGGCCAGCTTGGAGTCGGCTTGAGTCTCTCTCTCCCTCTCCCTCCCCTGCTTGTTTGTGCGCTCGCTCTTGCTCTCTTTCTCTCAAATAAATAAGTAAATGTTTAAAAATTGTAAATTAAAGCAGCTCAACCTACCAGCATCACCGAACTGGACACAGAGTCGTCTGTCAGTGCTCCCTTACAAGACTGCCTGCAGCGGTTCCAAAATTCCTCCAAGACTTGCTTCCGGTGATCAAAAGGTGTGAGCTTGGGAAATTCAGAGACAAATTAGAGTGAGATGGTCTGAAAGATAAACGGGCAAACACAGGGCAGACGACAAGACGTACTGGCTCTTCATTTCCCTGAAGAGATTGCACTAGCCAGGTGGATGGTCAAGGGGTCCCAAACTTCTACACACCCCCCAGCACATCCATTTAATCCATTCTCTGGTTCATAAATGTCATGGTAGCAAGTTCTGGACCACTGTGTCCTTATGCACAGGTGTGTTAGATGCAATCAGACCAAATGGATGGCAGTCCGTTCATTACCCCGGTGCTTAAGTTGGAGTGATTTCTATTATTAAACTGATACTTGCCACCAGTGACCCATCAGTCTTCTGTATCTGGGCACAGCGGATAGAGTTTGGGATCTACTTTGGGTGTGAACAAGGAGTGTAAGACTATGGTCCTCACAGAAGAAAAGATAACAAATGAAAGGCTTGATTCATTTGCTTCACTTAAATGCCCACACCTGGCATTCTTTAAATTAGCGAGTTTGAGTAATGTATTTAACATATGATCCATTTGCCTTATTTTGAATGGTTTACTGCACTTCTCAGAAGCATAGGGTTTACTTGTGATAAGATGGGCAGGGCGACAGAGCTTGAACCCCCCCGGCACATGGGAAGTTCGGTCAGGTCACAGGTCTTTGCCGTGCTTCAAGCCCCTGCTCGCCAGAACTTTCTTCCTCACGCTACTTCCTCTTCCCTGGTCTTTGATCTTCCCACTGACTCCTTCCCTTCAACCCCGAATGTGCCTGAACCTGCTCCATCATTTAAAGCACATTAGTAAATTACTATTAAAGGAAACTTCTACATTATATCCCCATGTATTGATACTTTTCCATATATTTCTTTTCATAACCAAATGTCTCAAACAAACGGGTGTATTTACTATCATTACTTTCTTAACCTCCATTCAATCCTCAACTCACTGTCATCTGGTCTGTCCGCAGCCCTCCACTGAAACTGTCCTCACCACACACGTCACCTACAGACCCCAAATGTCCAAGTCCAGGGGCTGCCCCCAAGCTGGTGTTGCTAACCTCCCTGCAGGGTTGCCCACTCTTGGCCCCTTCCCTCTGCACACTCTTCCCCCCCCCACTTCCACACTTGTCCCTTTCCTACACCCCCTCCTACCTTCGTGATCCTTCCTCTTTTGTGATCTTCCTTAGCTGGTTCTGCTTCCTCAACGAACACATCTTAACCTCATCACTGAAATCCTTCTGGGTCTCCCATCTCTTCCAGGATGAAGTCTAGATTCCTCAGGCTGGGATGCAAAGCCCTCTGGGGCAGCCTCTGCCTGCTTCTCCCACTCATCTGGTAACAACCTATCACGCTTTCACCGGATCAGCCTCTTCACAGACTCCCAAACATGTCATTGCTGTTTCACGCTCCTGTACCTTTGTACAAAATGTTCTCGACTCCACCCCCATCTTCCCCTGAGGAATTCCAACTCATCTTTTAAGACTCAGAACAAAGGTGAGCCATTCTGTGAAGGCTTCCCTGCCCCCCAGTAGAGGCAGCGTCCCTCCCGAGAATCTGCAGCCTCGGGGACATGCCTCCCTCGTGAGCTGTGTGCCGTTGCCTCACCGGGATCCCGGTCCCACCAGCACTGTATGTGCTTGTCCCTCTGGCTCCAGAGTTTGGCACCGTGCCCAGCACCTAGCAGGGGCTACTGCATGATAAGGGTGCAAGAGACAGCCCACGCTTGTTTTATTTCTTCCCATTGAATTTGATTTGCCCTGAGTCATTACTGAGGCATGCCAGCTTCCCAGTGCCCGGAGAAGGTCCCTGGTGACTTAGACCATTAAAGCAGATGCAAAGAGGGTCCTCCAGACACGGTCCATACTCGTCACAGCATCTAGGTTTATTGTCCAAGCCTGCATGGAACCTGGAGGCAGGTTCTGTCTGCTGAGGCCTGGGCCTTGGAATTTTTTTCCACAGAGGTTCCCAAGACCACAGCCCTGAACGTCTAGTTATTTCGACAGCCCCCCCATCCCTCCTGCCCCAAGCAGTACCCATTGTCAGTACCGTGGGAAAGCAGGGTCCAGGTGTTCAGATGTCATGAACACTCCAGTGATCCCATCCTTAGTTTCCTGCTCAGGGACTCCCTTAGCTTCCAGTCAGGATAAAAACCCTCAGATAATCACAGCCACCCCTCCCCCCACCACACTCCCTATCCTTCCACCCCCCAACTTCTCACCCCCAGCCCCAGCACAGAATAACACTGCAATGCACCTCAGTGAACATAGGCAGTAAGGATGTCTTCTCTTATCAGAAAGCCTGTTTTCAAAGACAAAGGCCCCCCAAAACAAGGGCACACCAGGTTCTTCCCACCTTCCTGAGGCAGAGGAGAGACCCGCAAAAAGAACAAGACATGAAAGAACATCTCAGTAAATGATTCTGCCGCACAACCTTCAATGAATTTGTTTCATCACTTAATTAAAAGTAGAAATGTCCATGAAAAACAACAAGAATGAACTTGCTCTCCCAAAGAAAGACACTTCCACCGGGCAGCCCTCCTCATTCATTTCCTTCCCCAGAGAAGGAGGCCTAGAATCTCTGAGGTCCTTCCGTCTGCGGCCCAGGACACCACTCACATGGCCACGTTTATTGGAGCTGCTGACTTGGACTGCTGACACGGGCATTTACAGCCCCTGCACTAACCCACTTTCTCTCATGGATGATTTTAATCTCTTTAATTTTTGCCCAGCCTGGGAGAAAACTGAAAGCTCGGCTGGGAGGGGCCGGGAGAGAGAAGTTGCAGGTCAGGAGCAGAGTGGTGGTTAAATCCTATGGGAGGAAGCAAACGCGTGTGTAATCCTTTCAGGAAAACAAGCATTACTGGTGAGGAGAAAGCTGCCAATGCTACTTTGTTCCAAGAATAAATAGCACATTTTCCCTCAGTGTTTGCTTTTCTCTCTTTGATCCCCTGAAACCCTCTGGAAATGCGTGGCCAGCATTTTTTCTCCCCTCCGAGGCTGCGAGGCTGCGAGGCTGCGAGGCTGCGGACAAGGAGCCACACGCACTCTCTGGAGATTTCCTCAAACAGAGGCACGAGCAGGGGCCCCCAGGTACCGCTGGAGCCGGGAGGCCTGTGGAAGCCAAGGACCTGGGAGTTTTCAACGAGGCTAAATCACCGCAAATATGCCACGGTGTTTCCAAACATGTCATGATGATGCCCGGAAGCTGTTTCAAAGGGAGTAATAACTGAGAGGGTCTAGGACCAAAGCCTCTGGGAGCCGTGAGGGTTTGGGAACAGAGAGAAAACGCAGGGCTGGCGTGAGTTAATGTTTAGCTTTGGCCCCGGGCGAGGGTAAATGCCTGCACGCAGAGAGGCTGACGAGAACAGGCCCTCGCCATGAGGAGTTTATGGTTCAAATGCTCTACAAACCACAGTCCGCAGTTACAGAGTTTTCCCCTTTTCCCAGACAGCTTCACTCCAAGGGAGTTGTAGGCAGGCCAACACCCATGAAAGATGAAGACAGGCCCTGGTGTCAAACAGACCTGCGTTCAGTTCTGGTTCGCCTGGCGACTCCCTGTGAGCGAGGCTGGTACTCGGTTTCCGCACCTGTCGGAAGGGAATGATAATGCACATGTTATAGGGTAGGCAGGGAGCACCGATAAAGTGATAGCATGTGCACTTCGCATGCTCGACCCCAAGTAGTCAATAAATGTCATTTCCCTTCACCACTGTCTCCACACAGTATCTCATTCACATAAGACACTATTCCCTAAGCACTGATTAATGGTAAGACCTGTACCAGGTGGACACAGAAAGCCAAGAAGTGGAAACACCCACTCACTGGGAAGCCAAAAACAACGTTAATATTCAAGTCTGGAAGTGTCGAGTAACGGGTACATGTGTTGTCACAAAACTGTGCAGGAGGCCCTACTCAAAGGCTGATCCTGACAGTCTGTTCCAAGCGTCCCCCAGAGGGTAGAGGTATCTGAGGGAAAGCTTTATGGGGAGGAATAGGCTTGCTCTGAACAGAGAGACAAAGAACAACCAGATATATTTTGGCAATGCGAGTGACTTAGGCTCTTTAGGATCCCCTTAGGGGAATTTGGGGAGATATTTGGACAGGAAATTGGGGAATACGATCATGGCAAGTTCTTTGTCACTATTGCTATGGAAAGGTAGACTTTACTTCTCCTATTCTTAAATGTGGGCTGGTTCCATGACTGATTAACAAATAAAATATAACAGAAACATCGGGTGCCAGTTTGGGCCTTAGCCTTTAAGACAATCAGTAGCTTTTGCTTCCTGCTTCTTGGAACTTTTGTCCTTGAGACACTGTTTCTTAGAACCCAGACACCATGCTGTGAGAAGCGCAAGCCATCTGTAGAAGCCATGTGTAGGCTCTTTGATCAAAGCCCCAGTTGAGCTCCCAGCCAACAGACAGTATGAAGACTAGCCATGTGAACAAGCCATCTCGCATATTCCAACCCAGTCAAGCCTCCAGATGACTATGGTTGATACCACATGGAGCAGAAGATCCACTCAAGGAATCCCAGTCAACCCACAGAACAGTAAGAGACACTAAAATGGTCCTTGCTGTTAGATACAAATTTGGAACTGATGTTTTATATAAGAAGAGATCATGGAGGGGCGCCTGGGTGGCTCAGTGGGTTAAAGCCTCTGTCTTCAGCTCAGGTCGTGATCTCGGGGTCCTGGGATCGAGTCCTGCATCGGGCTCTCTGCTCAGCAGGGAGCCTGCTTCCACCCCCCCCAACCCCCACCCCGCCTGCCTCTCTGCCTGCTTGTGATCTCTGTCTGTCAAATAAATAAATAAAAACTTAAAAAAAAAAAAAAAAGAGATCATGGAAACAGGAAACTACTTATGGGAGGCCTTGACTGCCAAACACCAAAATGTATCCTTCATCACCATCATCACCACCGTCATCATCATCAAAACTATTAGTAAATGATCACTATGTGCCAGACACTATGTTATAAATTCTTAATATAGCCTTAAAATGCAACCGGTTTTTAAATTTATGTGGGAGGGACTATTATTCTTATTTAAAAGTCAAACAAATGAAAATTTAGAAAACTTTAGAAATTTGCTCAAGATTATACAGCCATAGAATAGTAATGATGGGATTCAACCAGTCACATCTGACCACCCTCAAACTTGCTGTCTTCTTGCTGCAGGAAGAAAAGGCAACGGGCACGCTGATGATCTGGGGAGACACAAACAACCCTTGCAGCTGGAAACTGGCAACCAGTTTGAAAAACATAGCTGGGGTACCTGGCTGGCTCAGTCCATAGAGCGTGTAGCTCTTGATCTCAGGGTCATGCGTTCAAGCCCCACACTGGGCACGGAGCCTACTTAAAAAACATACACACAAACACACAAGCTGCCTGGGCTTCTCAAGATCCAGGCAAAAAAATGGCCATGAGTCTAACTCCATTATTCAGCGACTGCATAGGCACTTACGATGATTTAGGAAGCATAAGAATGAAAAGTTTTTAAATAAGGGGTTGGTCAGGAAAATAGAAGCCACTTGTATTAGTTATCTCCATCTGCATAACCACACTCCTCCCCACAAAAAAATCTTAGAGGCTTATAATAACAATAACCGTTTATTATTTGTCACAGTTTCTAAGGGCCAGGAATTTGGAAGTGGCTCAACTGGGAAATACCAGCTTAGGGCCTCTCAGGAAGTTGACTGGGGTTTCAGTCATCTGAAGACTCACCCAGAACTGGGGGATCCCCGACAAGGCAACTTCCTCACATGGCTGACAGATTGCTGCTGGTTGTTGATGGAGTGTCTCAGTTCCTCATCAAACAGGCCTTTCCAGAAGGCTGTTTGAGTGTCCTTTGGACTTGGAAACTAGCTTTCCTCAGAGCAAGTCTTCCAGTAGGCCAAGGCAGAAGCCACAATGCCTTTTGTGACCTAGTCTCAGAAGTCACACACCATCCCTCCCACCTACTCTAAGGCTTAGACAGGCCCATCCCTGACTCAGGCTGGCCAGGACTGCACCAAGTCATGAAGAGCGGGAGAAAGCAATCACTGGGGCTGTCTCTGGGGCTGGCTACCACATTCCTTGACCTAATCTAAGTATGAAAGACTTTACACAAGGACATTCGAGGCTTTCACATCTGTTTGCAGGACAAGGGAGCAAAGGTCAAGGAGGCTATTTGTGATGATCTCAGCCTGCATCACCACCATGAGAGGGTCTGAAGAGCTTGCTTGGTAGCTGCTTCAAAAAAGAGAAACCTTTGAGAAATTCCTACCATCCATCTTGGCCAGCAACTCTGAAGCAAGAGATTGTCTAGAGACTACTGTTGGCCATTCTAGCAAACTACTGTCTCCAAGAGGTTCATTCACGGGTGAATAGCCCTGAGCTGCTGAGAACCTCAGGTGGGTTTCCAGTGGGTGTGGGTTCTCCCACTCCTCTGCCTTCCAATCTCATGCAAATGCCTTTCATTGACTGACATTACCCTGGGAACACAGAGAGAAGGAAACTCTAAGAAATGTCATTTCTGGCCTCTCCTTCCTGATGCCGGCAATCCATGGGGGAAAGCTGGTGACAGTAATGCTGCGCTGCCCACAGATAGTCCTGCCAAAACTTTGGGGGCTTTTCAGCCAATGAAATTTGCATAACAATTGTATGCATTTTGGCTTGAGATGCTCCCTCCTGCTCCAAAGACAGTAAAAACAGTTTAAAATTTGGGGTGGGGGGGCACTTGGGTGGCTCAGTTGGTTAAGTGACTACCTTCGGCTCGGGTCATGATCCTGGAGTCCTGGGATCAAGTCCCACGTTGGGCTCCCTGCTTGGCAGGGAGTCTCTTTCTCCCACTGACCTCTCTCCTCTCATGCTCTCTCTCTCTAATAAATAAATAAAATCTTAAAAAAAAAATTTTTTTAAGTAGGACAAGGTATGCTCACCAACAAGGTAAACACTTCCATGAATGAGAGCACAAGCAACAGGGGTGAAGCCCTAAACCTCTGGATTCAGAAATGGACAGAGAGGGTTAGCATTCTACCCCTTCATGGGTGTTATGGATTGAATGTTTGTATCCTCTCAAAATTCATGTGTTAAAACCCTAATCCCCATGTGATAGGATTAGGCATTGAATCTTTGAGAGGTGATTAGGTTTAGCTGAAGCCAGGAGGGCGGAGTACCCATAATGGGATTGTGCCCTTACTAGACGAAGAAGAAAACCATGCTCAGTCTCTCCAGGAGCACACAAAGAGGTCATGTGAGCAAACAATGACATGGCAGCCATCTGAAGTCGGAAAGCCAACCTTCACCAGGAGCCCAGTCTGCCGGCTCCTTGATATTGGACTCCAGAACTCTGAGAAGTAGATGTCTATTGTTTAAGCCATCTAGACTATTGACATCACAGTTTGACCTAAGACAAGGAAGAAGGCTACTGGAAGCTGAGACCACAATTAGGATTGTGGCTTGTTCAAGTGAAATATCTATGGCCTTGTTCCAAGTGATTGTCACCCAACCATATTTTGAAGAAGAGAAAGGCCTTCCTTTTATTATCTCCTCACTGAAATCCACAGCTTTCTTATATTAGTTCCATCTTCTTAATTCCCACAAATTATTTCATTGGGTTTACCAATAAATTTTACTAGCTTTGCCTCATTTTTTACATCCCATGTCTTCAGTATGAATTTGCTTGTCTTTTTGCTGAAGTACATCTTTTGGCAACTTTCTCCAAGGGTCTATGAATGGTAAGTGCTTTTTAGTTTTCTGAAAATATCTTTATTTTCTCTCCTCTTGTACAATAATTTGATTAGGTAAAAATTCTAGGTTGGCAGAAATATTCCTTCATAACTTGAAAGATGTTATTATCTTCTGGCATCTACAACTGCTAATGAAATGTCTTTTGTCAGTCTAACTAGTTTTTTCTTTTCTATTAATTGGTAACAGTTTCTCTTTATATCCTTCATGTTCTAGAGTTTCCATTAATATATCTAGTTGTGAGTTTATTTCATCCTGCTCAGAACCTTGTCTGCTCTTACAGTCTTAATACTCATATTTTTCTATAATTCTAAAATTCTGTTGCTTCTAATACTGATTTTCTGCTGTATGCCATTTTCTTTATTTTGTATGTCTTTATATTCTACAGCATTTGTGTTGGAACCTTTTTGCCTGCCTTCCATGTCATCACATTCATATTTTTTATCTCTTTAGCTCTATAGCTTTCCATGTGATTTCTACCATACTATATCCCAATTCACCAGTTATCTCAAAAGAGTTCCTAGTCAAGAGCTTATTCTATGTATTGATTTGTATTTTAAATTTCAGAGAATTTCCTGACATTTCCAGGATTTCTGATTCCTTTTTTTTTCTATGTCAAGATTTTCTTATGTTGAGGATTCACATCTAAAATGTTTTTGTTTCACAATCCCTTGTTCTTCTTTACCGGTATTATCAAATTCCTTGACTCTTTGGATATTGTATTCATTTGTTTAATAACATATATAGAGCTAGCATGTATTATTTCAAGGTATATATATAAAATATATACCTTGGAAGGTAGTTGAGTAAAAGTCAGCCTTCCAGCATACAATAGTAAGAGAGAAAGGAATTCAAATTTGTTGTAATGTTTTACTTATTTTAAAAGGGTGAGTTTGGGGCACCTGGGTGGCTCAGTGGGTTGA
This sequence comes from Lontra canadensis, assembly GCF_010015895.1. Lineage (NCBI taxonomy): Eukaryota > Metazoa > Chordata > Mammalia > Carnivora > Mustelidae > Lontra > Lontra canadensis. The sequence continues at coordinate 9,954,385 of NW_022631065.1, read as the reverse complement.
AGCCTTTGCTTTCGGCTCCAGTCATGGTCCCGGGATCCTGGGATTGAGCCCCGCATCAAGCTCTCTGTGCAGTGGGGAGCCTGCTTCCCCCTCTCTCTCTGCCTGCCTCTCTGCCTACTTGTGATCTCTGTCTGTCAAATAAATAAATAAAATCTTAAAAAAAAAAATAAAAGGGTGGGTTTGATGGAAGAAGTTGAAGATATCTGGAACAATATTCTTATCAACTTAACCTATAAATTCTATGCAATTCTAATCAAAACCTCACGAGGGATTTTCATTGCAATTTGTCCATTTGTAAACTGCATATGAAAAAAACAAAAAGCCAAGCTGCAGCCTAAATAATTCTGGAACAAAGATCTTACTTTATAAGCTATGTATGCACACCATAAAGTAAGACAGCCAGAATAACAGCCCAGAGATGGACAAACAGATCAACAGAATAGAATAAAGAGTGCAGAAATAGACCCAGTATAAAGTAGATATATAAATTCCTTGCTATAAAGTAGATGAGACATTATAAATCATTGAGGGAAAAGACTTTTTAATAAATCGAACTGCGACAACTAAATTTCCACATGGAAATTTTCATAGCTAGAACAGTACCATTGAATCTCCATTTAACGCCATTCAAAAAATAAATTCCAGATTGACTGAAAAATCATAGGATCTATATGACCTTGGAAAGGGAAGGACCTCCTATACAGAATACAAAAAGCAAAAATCATAAAAGCACAATTCATTTGATTAAATCAAAACTAAAACTTTAGTATAATAAATCCACTTTTTTGAGAGGGACCAGCATTCCTTCCTTGTATTCAGGGAATAAAATGAATGGATGATTAGCATATGAAATACTAGTACAGGGAAAATGAAACAAAATAACACTGAGCTTCCATTTAACACTTCTTAACAGCACAAAAGCTGAAAGTCTGACATATTCCTGTCTGCTAGGATGAAGAAAAACAGGAATTGTCAAAACTGCAAATGCAAGTACAATTTGATTCAACCACTTTGGAGAATTGTTCCCAAAAAACTGGAACCCAGAAGTTGACAACCCAGTCATACTAACTGTAAGTTAGTGCCTCAGGTATAGTCCTGCCCCTGTGTTCTAGAAAAGAGCTCTGTTTGCAATCATAAAATATCGAAAACATCCTAAATGCTCATCAGAAGGAAAATAGATAAATACTGACAGGAAGAAAAAAAAATAAGAAAATTAGTGACTGAATTATTATATTTTATATATCAGCAAAAACAAATTTCAATAACAGAATTTCGGTGGGGAAAGTTCCATAACACTGTGTGTCATATGAGACCAGTTCTGCACACTTCATGAAAAATAATTATATATTATTTGTGGATATATATATGTATGTACATTTACACATGACAGATTCTTGGTAGTCCTTGCTTCTGGGGAGGAAAGGAGGTGAATGGAACTGGAGATGAAAGCAAAAGACAGTTCAACTTTATTGCAACATTTTATTTCGTTCCAAAGAAAAAGATACTAAAGCAAATAGGACAAAAGCGCTCCATTTATTTGTTTTTGGAGTTCAGCACATTAATGTTCATCCTCTGTGGTTCTTTTGTATTTTTTCCCCAATTAAGAGATCAAAGACCTGTTGCCCTTCTATCAGAACATGTGAATCCATCAAAATGTTTTAACGTTTTCCTGTGTTCCTATGTTGAAGATGCACTGAGAGTCAAACAGAATGGCACTGAAGCTGGGTTAACCTAGAAGCCCCAGAGTTTGTAAGAGAAGACCACCATAATGGAGTTTGCGACCCAGAGGTGGTCAGGGCCATGCCGCATGCCACCAAACTGTCAACTTCGGCTGCCTTAAAGGGGTCTTCTTGTCCCCAGAATCTTTCTACCTCCCATGCTACCATGGCCATGTCAATCCCTGGGCAAAACTTAGGAAAACCAGACCAGAGCTTCAGATAGGAGAGAGCCAAGTGATTCATAAAATTTGCAGCCTTACTAACTCTGAAACTTAGAACATGCATTCTCCCGGCAGAATTCCCTCAGAGCCAGGATTGGTAAGGGGTGCTTTTTTTCTTTAGCAAAGGCTCAGCCCCATGGGATTTCATTACCTAATCTGGATGGTTCCCAAACTCATTCTATACTAAACTCTAATCCTAATTGTGCTAGCAATGGTAAGCTGGTCCCCATGAAGTTAAGTTAATTCTCTAGGCCCACATCTCTACTGTGCCAGTTTGCCAAAGGAACATGCAGACCGTGATCAAGGAAGTGGTTAGTAGTTCCCAAGAAATCAAAGTGGAGATGGACCAAGTAACATCCAAAGTTTTAAACAGGGGGAAAGGTGGATCCCAGGAATGATACCAATTAGATGGAGTCTAGAGTCTATCATGACTATGAAATAAAAATATGATGATATGAATGAAAGGCAATGCTCACGTGAGTTTGGGAATCAGGCAGGCCTTGAAGGCCAGCTTCACCTTTTAAGAGAAATACAAAGTTGAAAATCTGCTTATCTTCCCTGAACCTCAGTTTTCTTTTCTGTAAACTGAGGTCATTAATACTTATTCCACGGGGTTTTTTGTGAAGATTATAAGTGGTGATGAATGCAAGACAGTGAGCATGGCACCTACACCTGCCAGTTGCTCAATAAAAATTAGTGATGATGATGTTGGTGGTGGTGGTGGTGATTTTGAGCCATTGAGAGAGAATGCAGACATCACGCAGGACTGGGAAAGATATGTTAGCAGTTGTTCCAGACTGATTTCTTTTACTGTTTAACTTAGGTTAAATAAACCAAGTAAATACCACTAGCCCCAATCTGTCTTCATTCTATTATAGCAGAGTCTTTCATTATACTATATGTTTGTATTCAAAATTTTATCATGTTACCTATGAGGAGGAATCTTTGGTCTGTTAATAACCGTACCAAGACACCAATTTTGTTTATGACCAAGGTGCTGCCTCATTGAATAGCTTACTGTTTTTTGATGGTTTGGGTCAATTCATAGTAAAGATATTTATATATTTAGGCCTTCCTAGATTTGAAATTAATTTACCAGATTGGGGCAATCCGTATTTTGTTGAAGATAACAACTGTAGAGCTTTCATTATCACCTCCCTTAAGGAAAACATTTTAATTTGATTTAATCTCTCCCTAAAATAAATTAAATACTAAGGAATACGATTTTGTTGGGTGAGGCTGAGCTTTGGAGAACCACAAACCACTGTCATATAGAGATTTTTCCACTAATCACTCCCATTGAGAATGCATGGGTTAAGATAGATCAATAACCCATGCATTTATTTTATTTGAACAGGCAATATTCAAACTCATAGGATATCATAAGCATTTCCTCATGTTATTACCAACTTTTTATTTGGTATTAACACTTTATGTGAACAGACATTCAGTCTGAGGCAACAAAGCAATCTAGCTGCCAAAGGAGGGATCATGGCCATGGGCTGTGTGTCCCAAAGCCAAGTGCTGAAGACAGCAACTCTACTGTATTGTGTGTCTGTGAGACTTCTCGAGTTCTGATCCAGTGCTAGACAGCAAGCCACCAGTGAGATTCGGACAAGCTGCATGCAATCAGAGTCTTGACGCCTTGCCAAAGATCACACAAGGAGCAAGATCATGTGAGGAACCAGATCACAGGAGAAAAACTCAAGGGAGCCAGTGACCAGACTGAAGAAAAAGGAATGTAAAAGGAACACGATAATTACATTCAGATATTTAAAGGAAGAAAACAGGGGCACCTGGGTGGCTCAGTCGGTTAAGGGTCCATCTCTTGGTTTTGCCTCAGGTCATGATCTCAGGGTCATGAGATCAAGCCCTGAGTTGGGCTCCGTGCTCAACACCAAGTCTGCTTGTCCCTCTTCCCCTGCTCCTGCTCTCTGTCTCTCAAATAAATGAATAAATAAAATCTTTAAAAAATAATAGTGAAGGAGAAAAATGGGAAGGGAGGGATTGTGACTCAAGAATCCTACCCACAAGACTGCCGTCTACGAGTCAGAGTCAGGGAGACATTATTAGCTATGAAATGACCCAGAAAATACACAACACAGCTCTTTTTCTGAATAAACTACTATGACCATGTTTTAAAAGTTGAATCTTAAAAGCTATATCCTGGATTGCACCATAGAACAGAAAAAAAGACATCTGGAAAAAGTCTATACTTTAGTCTGAGTACGGCACCTAGATCAGTTTCTTTCGCTCAATATACCCTGGGTCTGTAAGAGGTTAATTCAGATTTCCCTCTTTTTCTCTTTTAAATATTAGAATTTCATGCTGGGGAGACTTTTTCTGGAGTTTTGAGTCTAGTTCTAGGCAGCAAACTACCAGACTGGAAACATAACCTTTAATAGCCATATGCACAAAGATGTCCATTATATCATTATGCATACACATTAAAATTTGGAAACAAGAATATGGGACTGTTGAATGATGATCCGTCTTTGTGATTCCACGTCTTGAAGCCATTATACATGTTTATGAAGTTAGTTTTACCATAAGGAAATGTTTATGATGTAATACAAAATGTAGAAGCTGGACATCAATCTGAGTAATAGCCCTAACGGCTGGGCAATTTAAGTGCAGAGGAAAAAAAGACACTCAGAATGAATACTCATTTTCTCTGGATACTGGGTTCTTTTTCTTTTGCTCTAGTTCTTGTTTTTCCTCAAATAGGTATTGTATGACTTCCATAATAAAAAAAAATTCCATAAAAAGATTTGAGCTAGTTTCATTATGTAAACCGTTTAGAAGTCAACCTCTCCCCTCTCCCTTAGGCTTTGCCTGACGAGAGAATGTTGAAGGGCTGCGAATTAACGTCTAAAGATTGCACAGCATAAAACCACTCATAAGGACTTTTTTTTAGAACCTGAACTATGGCTTAATCCATTAGAGCTGGGAGGAAAAAAAAAAGTCTGCAATCACAATGGCTTAGAGGCAAGAGGGCCAGCAAGATAGAAAAGGATGCCAAAGATACCTCAACTGGAGAGGAGTGTCCCTTATGTAAAGATGAAAAACAAAGCCAGGAGCGAGGGGGATTAGAATCTGTCACATATCTTGGACAAAAAACTAAAATTACATTTTAGGGCAGAAAAATTTTTGTAAAATAAGTGTGGCGATAATCCAAGCTGAAAACGTATATTTAAGGATGGCATTCATCCAGAACGAAGATGTAAGTTTCATTACCAAAAACGCGTCATGCAACCGTCCCAAAAAGACCAACGAAAAATCCCAATCAGGGAGCTGAAATGCCCCAGGCAAAACACCAAGCACAGAGGGATTGCACTGGATCGTGGACAGCCTTTGCTTGGATGGGCCGGTCGTTCCCCAGCTGAGGGCTCCTTACGGAAGGCGGATGGAAACAGAACCTCAGGCACAGAAATGAAAAAGAGCATCATCCCATTTATATGGGGGAAAAGCCTGGCCAAATGATACAAGCACCTGCACAATCCATCTTGCACAATCATCCTCGGGCACCGAGAAGTCCTGAAACTGTGCTGGAGAGCCGTCATGAGTCAGAATCCCTCCAGAGAGACCTCGTCTAGCTGGGCACTTTATTTACCCGATGTTGGGCCACAGATGGTTTTGAGCGGCAGGTAAGGTTTACTGATCTTCCATTTGTTAGCCAGGAATACGGGCTTTTTAGCTCTAATACCAAAACAAATGAAAACACGTTTTATTTTGTTTAGTTTTAGTTTTTAAAGATTTATTTATTTGAAAGAGAGAGCGTGCACGAGTTGGGGAGGGCAGAGGGGAAGGGACAAGCAGACTCCCCACTGAGCTAGGAGCCCAACGTAGGGCAGAGCCCAGGACCTGTGCTGGAACCAAGGGTCAGTCGCACAACCGACTGAGCCACCCAGGTGCCCCTTAAAACATATTTTAATAAATTGTTTCCATAAAACATTTAAAGGCCTGTTAAGAGTGTAAGTTCAAGGGACGCCTGGGTGGCTCAGTTGGTTAAGCAGCTGCCTTCGGCTCAGGTCATGATCCCAGCGTCCTGGGATCGAGTCCCACATCAGGCTCCTTGCTCATCAGGGAGCCGGCTTCTCCCTCTGCCTGCCATTCTGTCTGTCTGTGCTCGCTCTCTCTCCCTCTCTCTCTCTGACAAATAAATAAATAAAATCTTTAAAAAAAAAAAAAAAAGAGTGTAAGTTCAATTTCATCCCTGTTAATTATAGAACTGGTATCAACAGGCTAGGAGTTATCAAACCTATGGAATATGGAATATATGTATAGTTTAGTATGTATATCCCTATCTCCAAACTTCAGGATTAGGACTTCTTCCTGGTGGATACAATATACTTGTAACCCAAACAGTCAGACTGCTGGGCGCTAATGTTCAGCCTTTCTGAATTTTTTTTTTTTTTTTAAGATTTATTTATTTATTTGACAGAGAGACAGCGAGAGAGGGAACACAAGCAGGGCGAGTGGGAGAGAGAGAAGCAGGCTTCCCGCTGAGCAGGGAGCCCGGTGTCGGGCTCGATCCCGGGACCCTGGGATCAGGGCATGAGCCAAAGGCAGACGCTTAACGACTGAGCCACCCAGGCGCCCCCATTCTGAATATCTTGAAGTTTCCATCCCAAGTGCAGCTACAGAAACATAAAAGATGATTCAGATGCAGTCTAGAAATCTGACCATTTCTTTTAATACCGTGAATTCATTTCCATCAAATATCTGCAATTTCCACAAATCTATATTCCCTCTGAATTCAGCACAGTTTGATAAAGGAAAATATGTACAATTTGAAACTGAATATCTTTACTTCCTTCAATAAAGTAGGTGTCCTCTTGGCTTTTTACCCCTGCAGTTTCAAGGTTAGTGTGTTCATGTCTTGTCATTTCACCAAGGATGTAAAATTCTCTGAGTCGCTGAGAGCCTGATAAATGGGATATATTCGATTTCCTCAAATTGGTGATAGGAGAACAAAGTCAGTTAACCTCTTCTGACTACTTTAAATAAAATAAACTTTTATGCTCCGCTTTAACTTATTCAAATATTTCTCAAACTACAGTCCTAAAGAAAAGTCAGCCCGTTCACTTTCTCATCATGTAAGAACACAGATACCAACATTCAGCGGGAGAAAACTTCCAGAGAGATTAATGGAAACTATCTTACAGTCACCTACTTCTCTGTTAACATACTTGCAGATGCCAGGTCTACTTTTCCTTGTGGTGGCCCATCTGTGACACGGGAACGAAATTTTTCCAAGGGATTGTGTATATAGTTTGGGAGGGGCAAAACCCAGTGTTACCCCGGGATCAGATAGCACATCGAAACTCACTGAGATAACAGAGTTGGTCCTTTCTCATTTTGTCCCTCACTCATAGACGGGAGGAAGGAACACAGGACCCGGGCTTTGGAAAAGGAGGAAGAGGGAAAAAAGAAATGAAGGGCTGCTTGCCGGGGCCCACTGTCCGTGAGCAGGATTTCCCCTGTTCTCCGGAGGCAAGGCCCAGTCAAGGATAAGTTGCAAGGGCACTATTTGTCACGGGCATGAGCAACTTACAAAAATATTGCCCCCAGCCACAAGCCACAAAGCCAAGGCTGTTCTGTGAGATTTACGGTCTGTTTGTTTCCACTTCACTCAGCCAGGTTTGTGGGAGGACACTTTTGTTCCCAGGGGCCTTACTCGTGAGGGCTGTAGACATGTTGCAACTTGAAAACTAACTAGGATATGAATATGTAAATTACATCCAAAAACAATGGGCACATGCAACTCATAAGTCAGGATAGGGCCTTCGGGTAAATTCCAGTAGACAATACTGTCAGAGAGAAATCCGAAGATGGATTTTTTTTTTTCTCTTACACTGTCTGGGTTCCTTCCTTCTATCTACCCTGTTTTGTTTATGTAAATAGTCTGGTGTAACTACTGCTAGATGAGAATATTTACATTAACGAGACAAACCCTCCCATCTTACCCTGTTCTCTCTTGCTCAAGAGAAGCATTTACTGTTTCAGAAGAATGTGATGGAAGAGTGCCATGTAAATCAGGTAGGATGACTTCTGATCGTCTAATTCAAGACAGCTCCCAGATTTCACATGGCAACCTTTCACCCCGAATTCTCAGAAGGTCTTGTCCAAGCTGGAAAGTAATATGTACCATTAGCAGGCCAGAAACCAGGAAAAGGTTGCTAAAACAGGGAACATCGATAGGATTGGACTGAAGAAGAAAACCACAACAACCAACGTGCACACAGGAGAGGGCACCTACAAAAGGCGAAGCAAAATAGGGCACAGCCTACCAAGAGGGTAGAGAAGGAGGGTACCACAATCACTAACAGAGCTTTTTTTTTTTTTTTTTAAGATTTTATTTATTTTTTTGACAGAGAACACAAGCAGGAGGAGCAGCAAGCAGAGGGAGAGAGAAAAGTAGGCTCCCTGCTGAGCAAAGAGCGCAATGTGGGGCTCGATCCCAGGATTCTGGGATCATGACCTGAGCCGAAGCAGCCACTTAACTGACTGAGCCACCCAGGTGCCCCAACTAAAAGGGTTCTTATTTAAGCTTTCACACTAAGAGCCACAAGCATGTGGAACCCTTCCTCCTCTGCTCTATCTTCCCTTGTTCCCGCCCATGCCTCCCACTTGGATGGATCCTTGGGATCAGACAGCAAACAACAGAGCTATCTGTGTTTACCCAGGAGCCATGAGCATGTGTGTGGGCAGAGAAGAAGACTCTCGCCTCGGGCAACTCACAACCCCCAGCCAGTATGCGGAGCACTTCTGCCTAAGAGCAGCAATTTGCTCCTACCTAGGCATGCCTTAGGCCCACTTGGGTATAAACACAGCAAGCAGCCGGCGATGCCGCTCTCTCCTACTTCTCACCCTGTCCTATGCAGGCCAGTGAGCAGGTAATACATGCATCGGAATTAACAGACAAGAACATACACACAGAATTGCTCACAGTCACAAAACATCTGTGCCTCCAAAAAGAGCTACCAGACTCAAGAAATACAAGAACTTGACTAATGGATAACAGAGGCAATGAGGTAGCCAGAAAAAACACCCCCAAACAAAGTTGAAAGAAATAGTCAATATCATTGCAATGAATATGACAGATAAAGGAAGAGTATGCAAAAAATATAAGGAACGTCAGTAAATCAATAAGAAAAAGATAAGCTGTCCAATAGGAAAATGAGAAAAGATTCTAAAGAGGTGATTTATAGAAATAAAAATACAAAACCAGTTTAATTTCACCGTTAATTGTAAATGCAAATAAAATATCATTTCTACCTTTGAAATAAAAGTGCCTTAATATAAATGATGGCAAAATTAGTGGGATATGGCCATTTTTCTGTAATGATCTGGTCACTTGGAGAAAAATTAAAGAGTATCTATTAAAATGAAAGTTCCATGATGTTGGTGAGGATGCGGAGAAAGGGGAACCCTCTTGCACTGTTGGTGGGAATGCAAGCTGGTGGAGCCACTCTGGAAAATGGTATGGAGATTCCTCAAAAAGTTGAAAATAGAGCTACCCTATGATTTTGTATGGGGTACAATACCCCAGGAATTGTACTTCTAGATATTTATCCAAAGGATACAAACAATGGTTTGAAGGGGCACCTGTACCCCAATGTTTATAACAGCGATGTCCACAGTAGCCAAACTATGGAAAGACCCCAGATGTCCAGATGTCCATTGATGGATGAGTGGATAAAGAAGATGTGATATATATATATATATATATATATATAGGTATGTATGTGTGTGTGTGCATATATATATATATATATATATATATATATATGGGAGGAATATTATGCAGCCATCAAAAAGAATGAAATTCTTGCCATTTGCAATGCTATAGATGGAACTAGAGGGTATTATGCTAAGCAAAATAAGTCAGTCAGAGAAAGACAATTATGATTTCATGCATATGTGGAATTTAAGAAACAAAACAGAGGATCATAGGGGAAGGGAAGGGAAAAATAAGTTGAAAACAGAGAGGTAGACAAACCATAGGAGACTCTTAACTATAGGAAACAAACTGAGGGTTGCTGAAGGGGAAGAGGGTGAGGGGATGGGGTAACTGGGTGATGGGCATTAAGGAAGACAATTGATGGAATGAGCACTGGGTGTTACACACAATGATGAATCACTAAACTCTACCTCTGAAACTAACTAACTAACTAACTAAACAGGCAAAAAAGAAATTGAAATTTCCAGAATTTTTGACAAAACCATTCCATTTTTCTGTATAAACTCTAAAGAAACATTCACACATGTACACAAATCACATATAAAGATGTTTGTGGCCACGCCATTTGGATACAAAATCTTAGAAATGACTTTAATGTCTTTAAATAGAGAAATTATTAAATATACTATGGCACATCCCTATCCTAGAAAACAATGAGATTTCTCTATTTTTACTGACATGGAAAACTTTCTAAGTATGTTATTAAGTGAAGAAAGGAATTTGCAGACAGTAGGTAGATTCCATGTATGTAAAAAATAAAATCCTCAAATACTATATAATGTTACAGAAACATATATGGATGTAAACATGTGTATAAAAACTTGAAGGGATACACATATCACATATCACAATTTTGATAGCAGCAACCCACCCTGGAAAGCAGAATGGGAAATGGGAGTTAGCAAGGAGGGATTTCGGCATTATTTGCAATAATGGAATTACCTATTAACAATATATATGCATATGACTTGAATAAAACATTAAAGCTTCTAACTTCAGAAACCAAATTCAAACATAGGTCAAATAAGAAGATACTTCATTATTTGTTAAACGGTAAAATAAATCCACTACCCAGGATACCAGGAAGCATTGGAGACTCTGCCAATAAGACAGAAGAAAGCTCCTCCCAGGTTCCTGTTCTCCTCCTAAGGGAAGGAATATGGATCGGTGGCCCGTTGAGGCTGCATGAGGGACTGTGTGGAGGCTCAGGAGACAACGCAGCACTGCCTCTCTTGGAATGCTGGCGTTCTCAGCTTCTCTACTACAAGTAAGAGAAAAATCATCTCTGAAAATAAAGTCTTATCCTCGAGCACAACTTTACTGAGTGTAGGAGACCCACACTCATCTCACTGACAAAAAAATATCTCACACCAGTGGCTTTTCAGAAAAGTCAAGAAACGTGCCTGGTAAGACAGCCTTTAATTACTTTTTTTTTTTTGGAGAAGGAGGCAGGGGGAGGGGCAGAGGAAGAGGAAGGCCGAATCCCAAGCAGGCTCCACGCCCAGCACCGAGCCCCACCCGGGGCTTGGTCTCACCACCCTGAGACCCCGACCTGAGCTAAAATCAAGAGTCGACCCCGACGGGCTCAGCCACCCAGGTGCCCTGCCCTTTGTTTTTTTAATTTTTTATTTTTGTAAGACAGCCCTTTGAAAAGATACTATTATATAGTGTATTTTATACATTTAAGTAGATTTTTCATTAAATTGGTTTATGCCCCAGGATTCATCCTTATCAGAGTCCCATGTGATAGGCAAACAAAATCCATTACCTTTCAACTGTCCTGTTCTCAACACTTACTCACTGTTCTGAATACTGACAGGTCTCTGACAAGTTTACTGGCGGGCAAAGTGTTCATTTACACAAGAATGGGAATAGATCTTTGGGATTAGTAAGTCTTTAACGAAGAAAAAGGAGAAAATTCAAATTGGCTATGGGGCATGAATCTTCCCAGTAGACACAAAGGGAAGAGGCTTCGGAATGATACGCCTACCATCTCTGGCTCTATCATTTGGCTAGCTAGATTATCTTACACTAGTCTTTCCCCAAATTTCAGGAGCTTCAAACAATAAAAATTTTTTCTTGCTGATATCAAATGTCCATTGTAGGTCAGCAAGGAGTCCCCAAACATTCATTGTCACTCGGGGGACGATGCTGCTATAACAACCACCATCGAGGACATTGTCATTCACAGTACAGGTTAAGCAAGAGAATTCTGGAGGGTTTTGTACTTGTAATAAGATGCTCTGGCCCAGAAGTGACACATATCACTTCTGCTCATTAACCAGAGTTATTTACATGGTCCCACTCCATCACAGGGATCCAGGAAATGCAATCTTACTATATTACAAGAGCAGAAAGTCATAAATATTTAGTGAACAACATTAATGATTAATGGATTCCTTCCTTTTATTTGCACACATTAGCCCGCTCCAGCAGCATCAGAGACATCCAGGCCAACACCAAGTTAAATGAAGGGTAAGTATTTTAAGAATTTGGAATCCCCGTGTTCATTTAACCGGAGAATAGAAATAACTCATCGCACCCAGGAATTTTAACATAAATGGAAACATTTCACTAATATCTAGTTTAGGATAATCTGTGCACGTAGGTGATGCTGGGACATTTCTCCTAATTGCAAACAATTCATGATCAGTGACCCCCAAAGCTGGCTGATCTTCAGAATCACCTGGTAACAAACAAACAAATAAAAATGGCAATGTCTGGGTCTCACACCCAAGGAGTCTAATTTAATAGATCCTGGAATGTGCCCCAAGAATCTATATACATTAACCCCAGGCCCCAGGATTCTCAGGATCATTAGATTTGGTAACTTTTGTTGAAGGCGTTCAAATCCATCAGTCCTCATGCAAGGTAACACAACCTCACAGACCATTCAGGCTGGTGAGCGACCAGGGCAACCCAAAGAGAGCCGTGAGCAGCACAGCAATAGAGCGGAAGGTCAGCAGAGGGTCAGAATGACACCCACTACTTGGTCCTCGTTCTTTTTTTCTGTTGCTGCATAGCAAGCCAGTCCCAAACTTAGTGACTTAAAATTGCAACAAGCATTTCGTCTGCTCAAAATCTACATCTGGGCAGGGTTCTGCAGAGATGGCTGTTTCTGTTCCATGTGCTTCCAGGAAGGAGTGCTTGGCTGGACCTGAAGTTGGGCCCAGAATGTTGAGTGTCAGCAGGGGCTGTTGACTGGGGACCCAGCTCCTCTCCATGTGTGCCTGTAAGGTGCTACTTGGGCTTCCTCACAGCATGGCATCTGGGTCCCCAGAGTCCATGTTCACAGAGCAGGAAGTAGAACCTTCCAGTCTCTTAATGCCAGAGTCCAGAAACTGGTACGGTGTCACCTGGGCAGCTTTCTATAAGCTAAGCGGTCACAGAGCCTGCCCAGATTCGAGGGCAGGGATACAGTCCTCCTCTCAGTGGGAGAAGTGTCAAAGGATTTGCAGCCATCTTTAATCTGACATTGTCCTTGCACTGTCTTTTGGGCTCAGACTTCTCACCTGTGAAATCAGATAGTCAAACCGGATTATCTTTGAGGGCCTTGCTAATCCCTAAAGGCTATGAGTCACTGGACCTGATGCATAATTTACTGACAGACAAAGAAGCCTAGGCTTCAAGTCCGTGCCCTTTGAAAACTGTCGCGCAGGGACAGCTGAACAGAGCCTGACAGACAGGCAAGGCTCCCAGGGCACCCATGACCCTGGGCACTCAGTCTCCTCTGCATTTCCCGCTAAACCCACTGCTGCTTTCCTTCCCAGAGCCAAACTTGTGTCCTAATTCCTGAAACCTGACAGCAGCTGCCCTGAGGACGTCCTGACTGTGCACACCATTCTTGCCCCATCTCTTGGGCAATAATCCCTAAGTTAAACATGCAGGAACTGAACAAGGAATCTCAACGGGATCGAGGCAAAGCTCACACGCACAACAGTAGATGGGCTCTAGTCCCAGGCGGTCTGGGTTCAAACACCCCCAAAGCCGCATTCTAGCTGCGAGGACTTGGGGAACGTGACGTCATCATTTTAAATTCCATATTTGTTTTAAAGTGCAATGATACAGATAGCACCTGTCTCGCAGAGTTATTGCAAGAGTTACTTGAAATAATGCATATTAAACCCTTAGCACAGAACCCCATCCATAGCGGGCACTTGGTAAACATTAGCCATTGTTTTTATGAAGTCATAATGCAAATAGTCACTGTGGCCATCATTTGTCATGCATTTTGCAGAACCAGAGGACATAGGTCTTGCTGGAATGAGCAGTGTTAGCCCAGGACCACCGATCTGCAGTAGGCCTGGCCACTGATGGCCTGAGTCCCATAGGGAAAAAGATAAGGGGACACACAAGCGTCTCACTCCTGCTCATTTACTGATGCCAGTGTGGACACACACACCTCACGTCCTGGGCCACCCAAGCCTGGAGATGTTTGTTGGGTGTCTACCATAGGCCTATCCAATGCAGGGACAAGCAAGGACACCTTCCGGACCCTGGGCTCAGTCGCTCTGGTCTTGCTCTGACTTTCAGTCTCACAGTCGAGAATCTGCAGCTTTCTCTGACACCCCAGAGGCGGCTTTGCAGCCTCTCCGACGGCTGAGTGGGTGTGCGCGAGGGGAGGGGCAAGACTGCATAGGCTCTAGACAACACTTTTATGGACATATGGGAATATTTTGGTGATGCAGTAAAGTGTTATTCCTCAGTGTTATTACAAAACTGCCAGCTCACTTCTGGAGAAACACAAAACACAAACAAGCCGGCCTTGTTTGCTTTATCAATGCTGCACTGTGTGCTGAGCTTAGAGAGGCGGCTGCCCCAGCAGCATCTCGGAACGTCCCCGCGGACTCCTACGGGGGATGGCTGCAGGGCTCCAGTGCTTCCTGAGTAAGGGAAAAAGCTGTGTCAGATGTGGTGCGGAGATTCAAGCATGAAAGAACTGGCACACTGGTGCGTGATGACCAGCGCCCAGCAAAGGAAGGACCCAGGCCAGCTCGGGGTTGGCCATGCCCACGGAGTCCCTCACACATGCACGCACACACACACACATGCACACACACAACACACTCCCGCCTGTGGGAGTCTCTGCCCTGCACACTTCCTTGACCTTGAGCTTCCTCGAGGTGTCTCTCCTCAGGTCCCTCACCTGCTTGCTGTGATGACCTCATGCTGTTGTCTCTTTGCCGGCAGAGCCTAAATAAAGATGCAGCCCAGGCTTCTCCCCAGAGCCCCTGCTCCCATGTTTCCAGAGGCCTCCTGGACGTCTCCACCCAAGGTCCCATGGCCCTTCAAACACGGTGCTCTGTGTTGAATCGAGTCTCTCCACACCACCACCACAGAAGACTGTGTTGAAGTCCTAACCCCAGTACCTGTGGATGTGACCTTCTAGGGGAATCGGTCTTTGCTGATGTAATCAGGTTAAGATGAGGTCATGGCAGTGGGCCCTAATCCATTATGACTGGTGTCCTCAAAAGAAGAGGAAAATGCCCCAGGAAGATACACAGGGAGAAGACCAAGTGAGGACAGACGCAGAGACCAGAGCCACACCACCGCAAGCCAAGGACACCAAGGATCGCGGGCCACAGCCAAAAGCTGAGGAGAGGGAGGGAAGGACGCCCCCCCAGAGTCTCAGAGGGAGCCGGTCCTGCCGATGCCTCAAGGCTGGGCTTCCGCCACCTAGAGCCCTGAGAGAATGCCATGTCTGTTGTTTGAAGCCACACAGTTCAGGGCACTCAGCGGCCCTAGGAAAGGAATCCTCTCAACGTGGCCCGCACCCAGTTCTCCGCTTCCTGCCTTTCTCAGGCTTGCTTCTCTTCTGGGTCATCTGTGTCCTCATAAAGAAAACAAGCTACCAAGTCAGAAATTTGACTCCCTCCCCGTCCTCACGCCAGCCCATCAAGCGCCCCATCATGTCAGCTCGACCCCCTTTTCTGCACCAGTCCCCGTGCTGGCTCAGCTGGAGCCTTCCCCAGGGGAAGACTGCGGTGACCGCCCTCCTGCTGTGCACCCTGGGCCAGTGGCCCTTCATCTGACATCACCTGTGCCCCCGCTCCACATCCTGCCGGTGTGATCTAAGCCCCCTCATGTCACACCCCTGCTTCAGCCTTGCTCCGAACTGCCCCCTCTGAACCCTCAACTCCCAGGCTTGGCCTGCGGGGACCTTTGGGAATGATCTGTTCCAGGACAACTGCCTCCATTTATCTTCTTTCATTTACTCCCTTCCCCAACCTTGAACTTCATGCATGCTGAGGTTTTCAGGTTCTCGTGTTCTTTGATGCCTCCGTGCCCTTGCAGGGGCTTGTTCTTGTGCCAGAAGCCTCACCCCATCCCCTTATTTCCTGGTGAATGTTCGTTCTTCAAATCTTTGATTAAATGTTTTCTCACTTCTGCAACCTTTGAGACTTCCCCTGGGGCAATTTTGGGTAGCTTATGTTCCCTCGGTCGTATGATGATAATTATCTTCTTCTATTATAACTGGGCTGTTTGCATGCCTGTCTCGGCACCGCGCAATCTTGAGGGCGCAGACTATGTTTTGTCCTTTGTGTCTCTAATGCCTGGTGTCCGTTCATTTGTTCCATCCTGCTTTCCTCTTGTATTTAGTACCTCCAATGAGCTAGACAAGGTCCTGGGGACACCATGACAAATGCTACTCCTGCCTTCTGAGGAATTACCGTCCACTGGGGATAAAACTAAGTTAACAGTTGACTAAGGGGAAAGCCCACAACACCACCAGGGACAGGGGTACAAGGAGCTATAGGAATCGGTAGGTGGGTATTTTGCTGAGCCCATGGAAGGAGGTCCAAGGTGTGTGGTGAGAGCAGAGTGCTGTCAAGAATGTTTCTGGGTCTGCACAGCCGGAAAACAGAGGGGGAAAGGCACAACAGAGGGAAAAAAGGATGGGGCTGCCTATGGACACCAGATCCCAGGGGCCTCATAAGTCCATTAAAGAGAGCCGACTCACCCTGAGGGCCCATGAGTCATAGACGTGTTTTAAACACTTTGCCCTTTCCCCCCCTCCCCTTTAAAATTGCCTTTACCCAATTGCTTTTAATTAAAAAAGCAAAAACATGATTCTTGTAATTAGCTTAACAGCCAAAGATACAGAAACAAGAAATTAAAAAACATTCCGGCCTGGAGGTAACACACGCAGTGAACACGCTTCTCGACCCTGGAATAAATACATGCAACACACCAGCATGGGTGCTAGGTTTAATGCGCTTTCAGTCAATTGTTTTACAAAAAAGCAATCATACTGTACACACTTTTCACAACTTGCTTTTGCTCTCAATGTATTAGCATCTCTCCAGATGAATATGTTGACAGATCTCTTTGTGGCAGGACATACGGTCCCGCAGCACGCGGGCGCCGTCTTTGTTCCGTTACTTTGTTGCTGATGGATGACATGCCTCTCCTGATACTCTGCCGCACCAGACAGTGGTCCGTAAACCTCCATGTCCGTCTGCTCTTGGGTACCAGTGTCTTTATATCTACCGCAATAACTGCCCAAAATGGGGTTGCTGAAGCAATGGTGGCATTTTGAAGTTTGATAAGCATTGCCAGATTCTTTTTCCTGGAGGTTTCAGCTGTTCATATGATCAGCAAGGTCTAAAAGTGTTCATCCTCCCACGTGCTCTCAGGCACAAGATGTTATTGGTGTTTTTAATTTTTGCCAATCTGACCAATAAATCATCACCTTTGACTTTCTCTGACCAATCCTTTCTGGATCCACTTAAATCTTTATTTTCTCTTCTGTGAATTGCCTGTTCATGTTTTTTCCTTACGTGCCTATTGTCTTTTGCCATTTTATTACCAGTTTATATGAGCCTTGGGTAAAATAAGTATAACATCTTTTCATATATTCTACCCACATGTAGCTGAAACTACAGTTTGCCATTTGACCTTTCTTATGGTGTTCTCTTCTTAAAATTTGAAAAAAAAAAAAACATATAGACACGCACCCTTCTTTTTCCCCTTTCAGTTTTGTGGATTTCCACAATTATTAAAAATGTCCCCTCCAGGGCGCCTGGGTGGCTCAGTGGGTTAAGCCGCTGCCTTCGGCTCAGGTCATGATCTCAGGGTCCTGGGATCGAGTCCCGCATCGGGCTCTCTGCTCAGCGGGGAGCCTGCTTCCCTCTCTCTCTCTCTGCCTGCCTCTCTGTCTACTTGTGATCTCTCTCTGTCAAATAAATAAATAAAATCTTTAAAAAAAAAAAAATGTCCCCTCCACTCCAAAGTTATACCAGTTTGGAAATTTGGAAAGTGAATTTTCCACTAGATTTTCCTCAAATACGTTACATGTTTCTTTGTTTACTTACAGTTAGATCTTTAAACCAAACCCATCTGAGATTTATTACGATATATAGGAGCAAGAGATAGGAGGTGGTGTCTACCTTGGTTTTTTCTCCAGATGGAGACCCAATTAGGTCAACACCATTTCTTGAATCCATCATTTTTTCCCCACTGAATTGAAATGTTTCCTTTATCAAATTTTCTATATGTCCACATCCTATGTCCATTCCTGACATCTAGCTCATTCCCTGAGCTATTTATTCATGTGCCAAAATAGATCTTTTCAATGACAATTACTTTATCTCAAATTTTATTATTTGGTGAGGTAAATGTTTCCAATTTTCAAAATTACTTGTCAAAGTCCACAAGTGCTCTATTACAATAACACGCCATAATTAGCCTTTTTAATTAAATTCCTCTGTGTTTCAAAGAGGATGTGGTTGACAGAGTCCCAGCAAATCCTGGCTGGTTGCACGAAGGAACACGCAGTCACTCACGCAGCCTCAGTCACAGCAGACACCCTTGAGATCAGCCCCACAGGCCAGCTCTTGCCAGCAGACTACCTGAGAGTACCTCAGAACTCGGGACCTTGCTTGCCTTTCTCCCCTTTTCCTCGGGTTCCAGGAATCACTTCACCCAGATCCTAGGGGCAGCCTGTCTCTGCTCCCCTTTGCAACTCTGTCCCAGGCCAAAGGGCTGCCTGCTGGGGGCTTTCCTTCCATTCAGATTCCTGCCAGTTCCAGACACAGAGGACCAAATCCCTGCACAGCTAGCTGCCCCTCCCCCAGCTGCCCAGGAAGTTTCCACAGGCCATGCTGCTTTCAGCACAAACGCTCTCCTTCCAGCAGATGTTTCCCTACTTCCAGACCTCCCTTTGATTTCTCCCTGGGGCACCACTCCTGACCCTTCCTGAGGTACAGTCACGCTGGGCCCCTCCTCATAGGCACTGCTGATGGTAGCAGGAGGGCAATAAAGTCAGGAACATGTGTTATGGTTGGAACTATGTTCCCCAAAAGTTCCTACCTTAAAGTCTAACCCCTAGGGCCTTGGAATGTAACCTGATTTGGAAATAGGGTGATTGCAGATGTAATTAGTTAAGTCATTAGAGTGGGCCCTCATCCAACAGGACCGGTATCCTTATAAAAGGGGAAATTTGAGGCTCAGAGGCACAGCACGGGGAGAACACCTTATGAGGATGAAGGCAGAGATTGGGGTGGTCTTGCTCAAAACCAAGGCGTGCCAGAGACTGCCAGCAAGCACCGGAAGCAAGGAGAGAAGCTGGGACCGGAATCTCCCTCACAGCCCTCAGAAGGAATCCCCCTGCCGACACCTCCATCTTGGATTTCTAGCTTTCAGAACTGTGAGAAAATAAACTCCTGTTCCTCAGGCTACCTATTCTGTGGGACTTTGTTACAGCCGCCCTAGCAAACTAATACCCCCAAGAGACACAGCCGACAGCAGCCTGCCTCCCCTCTCTCCATCTTTGCTGGGGTCGATCCCAACAAGCTTCAAAAATGTGTTTTGTACCACAGTGACACTGGCCCCAGAGCCTCGCTCTCAGCTGTGAGGGAAGCCCCTCAGACCGCCCATGGCCACCCTCAGCCTAGACCCTTCTCAGAGGCAGGATGAGGGCTGTGACCTCCTTGGGCGGTGGGGAGCAGTGGAGCTCAGGAGGGAAGCGTGGTGCCTAAGCTTCGGGAGCCGGAAACTAGGAGTTAACAACAGTTCTGCAAACTGCCTAAGCCCAGCATGCGGGGGCTTCCAGGGCTTATCCTCTGGAACCTTCCCACTGTCTCTCTGACTCTCCTGCACAGGATCCTCACTCTCTGACATGTGTGGAGATGACCTGTGGGATAGGGCTGTGTCCAATTATTCCTCCTGCCATCCCAGGGCCTAACCCAGTCCCTGCCTCACAGCAAATCCTTAATCTCTGTTTATTGCATGGATGGATGGATGGATGGACAGATGGACAGATGGATGGACAGATGGACAGATGGACAGATGGATGGACAAATGAATGGACAAAACAGGCAAGGGGATCCCTTGGGCTAAATCTTCTGTGGTACATGATTCACCAAAGCAGCTGTGAAGTCATTACCTCAAGTTGCTTCTGGGAACCGAGTAAGCCATCGAGTCCCTGCGGATCCCTGTTCTTGCCACACGGACCCTGCATTCTTTCTCATTCTCTCTGGGCTGAAAGTCTCCCAAGTGCCAATCACCACAGCAAGGCTTCCAAGTTCCCTTCTATTAGCGCTCCCTCCTGACAGCTCTTTACAACCCTTCACAGAAAGGAGGTTTAAATAGCCTCTGGCAAGTCTCCCTGGAATTCACAGCCGCCACCCCCCCACCCCAAAAATCTACCAAAAGCTTCAGACAAAACCTAACGAGGAAACTCTGCATTTAAAAATGGATCTCTTTCCCTGGCGCTTCAACAGCTTCTTCCTTTCAGAAAGCACAAGATCATCTTGAAACAACTGCCCTAGCTAAGGTATATGAAGAAACAAAACAAAATAAAACTCTGAGGCTGATGTGTCACTATATTCCAGAAATTTCCACAGTTGGGAACTGCACTGTGGAGAGTGACCGCCAGAGCCAGGGAGAGACTGCAAGAGACACTGGGGATTTGAGGACTGGAAATGGCAAGAAAAGTGCCCTGAGCTTGGCCCAACTTGGCTCTTAAAGAGAACCTCACCACTCATTAACCAGCCCTAAAACCTGCTAAGTGAAAAAGAAAAATAAATGAGCTCATTAAATCCAGAAGGAAGGAAGACCTGGAGGCTTAACGGAGGAAATTCCCAACACCCAATTGGAAAAACAAGGGGGTGTGGGGCACAGTTAGATTCACAGCCAGGAGTAGGGGCTGGACCCCCAGTGAGGGGGTTGAGCCCTCCGTGGAGGACTGGAAACAGGCGCCTGCAGAGGAAAGCAGGGCTCGGAATGCAGCCGGCTGGGATGGTTGGTGTTTTACCAAGTCAAGCAGTCCAGGTCTTTGGTCACACCAGTGGAGAAGCCAGTTGGGAAACACCGGGGGAAGTTCCAGGAGCATGACGAGTTTGGCCCAGACTGCCAGACTGCGGTCACTGCCCATGACCAACACGGCCTCAGGTTTGGCTTAGTAATGCTGCTCATCACTTCAGCCTTCCCTACGTTCGTCAAGCTGACGGAGGACAGGCCATCTGAGTGCGGGCACCGTGCCACGTGCACCTTGGGACCTGACTTGGGCTCGCTCCCACCACCCTCTCTAGGTGCTGGTTCCTGGCCCAGTTCCCTCCCTCCTTGACCATGGACTCCTTATTCTTCAATGTTTGGGGCTCATTCCCCCTATCTGCTTTTGTCTTGCGTAAAAGAGAATTCTCCTCCCACCATAGCAATCTTGAATAATGTCCTCGGCACTGGGGCCTGGGCGAGAACAACGGGAACATAGATGAGGGAGTGCCTAACTCCACCTGGATGTTAGGGGAACCACAGGGAAAGAAAGCCTTCTTCAGCAGAGGAGACAGACTTTCCCCCAGGGAAGCAGGGTAGAGGGTGCAAGTAGCTCCAAGCAAAGGAGCAGCGGGGGCAAAGACCGGTATGCGAAAGGGGATGCACATTAATGAGAAGCCCAAGTGCTACCAAGAAAAAGCAATGGTCACGTTCATTCTGTGCCCTTTGTTCCCTCCCACTCTTTCTGCCAGGGACTGTAAGTCAGAATGATCTTCATGGCTGACTCATAGGCCAAGCCATTATTTGTCTAAACTTGGAATTTCACAAGGAACCTGAAACATGGCAAGATCCATTCCCAGCTATCTTCTCCTTGCCATCCTCTTCCAAGGTAGACACCATTCTGGAGAGGCAGCATGGTGTGCTAGGACGAGAAAATAAACTGTAGAGTCCTAAGATCTGAGTTTGAATCCCAACTCCACCAATTACTAGCTGTGTGACACTGGATTGGTTACTTAACTTCTCTGAGCCACACTTTCCTCATCTGTTGGGGGGGGCTAATAAATACTAACCAAATAAACTGGTCATGAGGATAGAAATAACATATGCAGAACACCTCCCCCTCTTCCGCCACCACAGGCGCTCTGAGTTATGCCCATGTTCAAAGATGGCAGCCGCTGTTATCCTGGATTATGGGGTGTATCATCCCATCCTGCTCCCGTGAGTGCCAGCTCCTACTCAGAAAAGTTGAGAGGTGGCTTAGTCACTGGTGGGACATCAGCACTCTGGGACTTCCATCTCTGCAACACCGGGTTCCCCACTCCGCATCTCCACAGAGTCTACCCTTTGCTCTTGGAAGCTTTAAACATGAATTGCCCTGCATGAGCAAGCCCTTGGAATTTCAAGTCACTTCCTTAAGGGCAAGAAGTTGGACTGCTGCACCAATTTCAAATGAGATCCAAAGGTTTGCTCTGAAGGTCAGGGCTGCAGATTGTTCTAGATCTTAAAGCATGTTAGACACAGTTTTACTTTGAGGCAGAGTGACTTACAAGAGGGCTGCCGGCGAAAGATTAAAAGATTACACTTGTAGTCCCTTGCTTTCCTGCGAAAAGCGCCAACTTCTCTTTTTGGCCTACAGACTGAGACGGAAAACCCACTCGGCCTTCACGGGCTGTTAAGCACAGGTGGAGGGGAGGGGCGGGGAGAGCTGGGGCATCCTGAACTCCCCTAACGAGTCACCGAGGGCACTTTTCTCCGAAGTCTAGATGGATGCCAGTAGCCCCCTGTCCAGACGGGGAGGTGATAACAGCTCGCTTTGTGCTGGGAATGGAAAACAAAGGCTCGCTAGGATTCTCGGGAGTCCGTGCGGCCCTGGGGCTCCTGGGACCAGCTGGCACCTGGACGGCGGCTGTGAAAAAACACTGGAGGCAGAGCTCAGCTGAGCTGCAACCGCGTGAGCTCAAGCGGGGGTCACCCCTGGCTGAGGTTACGGCTAAGGGAATGGGGTCATCCTTCCAGGGAGAACCTGAGCGGCGGCACCGGGACGCGGACAAAAGCCGCTTTGTGGAGGCTGAGAGTCCCTCGACGGCGCCACCGTGTGGCAGCGCCGGGCAGCGACAGCGGCGGCCGCGGCGGATCCCAGGGCGGTCCCGCGCTCACCCAGACCGACCTTCTCTGGCCATCTGGGACGGGTGAGACCGGGAACCTCAAGGAGATGCTGATTTTCTGCTAAGTAGGTGCAGGTTACTTGCCATTCGGTGGAAATACGAGAGAGATAAGCCCACATTTACACAGCAAGTTTGTGGCGCAGTCTTACCCACTGCCATTCTCGACTGGCTTTAGCCCCAGCCAATAGCCTCACCTAAAAATTGATGACTTAAAGGTGATCCAAATTGAAGGGAATCAAGACTGCTTAGACGTTAGGGCTGTCCGGTTTCCCCATGGCTGCAGGTTTCTGACTCTCAGAACAGACATTGACTGAGGGAGGAGGGCCCGAGCAAAAGAGCAGAGAACTCAAGAGTGTCTGAACTTGACATTCCACCTGCCAGTGCTTTCAGATGCAATGTAACAGACCACGCCGATGGGACTTTTTGTCACCTTGTCTCACCGGGCCCCACAGAGTTGGGTGTGAGCCAGCTCTCTGTATCTAGAATTCACAGAGGAAATCTCCTCCAGCAGGTTCTCTGATCCCTGAGCCCTGTCCCCTAATTCAGAATACAGAAGGGTCTGTGCCGTGTCAGGAGAGGGGGGCGGTGGGGAGCTGTGAAAAGATTTCTTTGCAGAGCACTGTGGCCAAGTGCCCATTTCCTTTTCAAGGAGTGTTGGAGGGGACAGCTTCCTCCACTCAAGCCTGACCAGGGGCCTTCCATGGTTGCAACAGGCCATCCCCACTGTGTCCCCACAGACTGGGGGGCACAGGAAGTGCTCTGAGAGCTGAGGCAGCCTGGGCAGCAGGACAGGACAGGAGACGCTGCACAGGACAGGGCTGCTTTCCTAGGACTAGTCTGTGAGGACCTGCAAGTGTTTCCGAGGACCCAAAGAGCCTGGCCAGAGGGGTGTTTAACTCTGCGGGAAAGCAGAGCCTCAGAGGCGGAGGGGACCCTAACGGGACCCTCACTGTTAGTGAGATTCTGTGCACAGTGGGCCACCAGTGAACCAGGGGCTCAGGGGAAAGACATCCAAAGAGAACACACTGCCCACATCACAGGGGCTGTGGTGATAGGGAGTCCCGGGGTGGTGCGGGGGAGGGTCTCTGCAGAGTCCATGAAAGCAGGATGAGTGAAAGCCTTAGCTTTGGATATCTGACAAGTTTCCCTCAGCCACAGTCCCATGACAGGAGACCCTGTCTTGACCCCTAATTATCTCACCCCCAACCAGTTGCCACCTTTCACTTGCAAGTTGTGGGGACAGGAGCTGAGAAAGTGAGAGGCTGACACAGCAGGTTTTCACCAACTTTCTGCTACAACTAGGAGGAGGGGATAAGACTGAATGCCGAGTTCCAGTCTGATTTTTTTATTATTATTACGCAAATTAACCTTTCTAACTGTTTGAGTAAGAATGTTCACAACCCAAGTGACTGCAAGACAGTTACTGCCTAAATGAGAACAAAAAAGCCAAGGGTCCTAGGCACATTTTAAAAGGATGGTAGAACAAAAATAAAAAATGTGTTTTGATGATGGTCCTCTTGGGTTTGTGCAACATAGAGGTTGTAAGATATGCAGCAAATCTTTACCGGGCCCTCTCTCTGCACCACGCCCTGCTGGGGAGCTAGAGCCTCTATCCTCGAGAGCCATCCCTCCCCCCCCACCCCGTCCTGTTAGAGGGAGTCTGGTGCCTCCCCTGAGACACTGAACAGGAACAGGAAGTCGTCCAGTGCGTGGGCATCTCCACAGCCTGGGTGCCCTTGAGTTCAGAGGTCCTTGAGGCTCCCTCGCTCTCTCTCTCCTCCTCTCTTCACTGAGGACTCCATGGTGATGGCCTGCCCTGTGAAGCTCTTCCCAGCTCTGGGAGGACACCACCCTCCGGGGGCTGTCCTGAGCCTGGTAATGCTTTTCAGGAGGGGAGGCGGAAGTGGCAGTTCTGGGCAGCTGTTCTCAGCAATCCCTGCCCACTGCCATCCCCGACCATCTGTATGGTACCAGTGCCTCTCCCCTACCGTTCCCACCCCGCCTCTGCCCATGAGTGTCCCATCCCCCATCCAGGATGCAGTCTTCTCAGGACCCTGACCTGGCTCCACAGTCACCTCCCTGCTCCTCTCCCGCTTCCAGAGACAGATTAATCAGCAGTGACCCTCATCTGCAGTCCCTCTCTCCTCCCTCCTTATATCCTGCCCCTGCTAGAAGTGGGACCGTGTTCTGATCCTCATTTTACAGGTGACGGAGGCCCATCGTGACAGGTCATGATGGGGAGACTGAGTAGCAGTGTCAGAACTAGAAGGGACGTCTTTGGGACATTTGAGCTAAAATGTGTAGGATGATCAGGGTTAGCCAGATAAAAGGAAGATGGGATTGGGAAGGCCATTTCTGCGTGGAGGCTGCTTGAAGGCAAGGAACCAAGAAAGATCATGCTCAGTCACCTACCCTAATTTCTTCACTAAGACTTTAGGTGACTTTGATGCCCCCTCACAGTGTGTGGCAGAAACCCTGTCCGCCTCCACGCTGTAGAAAGCCCTGATCCCTCTCCGGCCTCTAGTGGGCTCCCAGCACTCCCAGCGCCTTGCACTTCTCTCTGCACAAGGAGGACTAATGATTTCACCCTTGGTGCCTTTGCACCAGCATTTCCCCCTTGTTTCCTAGCAAAATGCAGCTCAAATGTCAGCTGCTCTGGGGACCTATTTGACCTTCATGGACACACACATCCATCCTTCCCTGGACCCACACATGTTGCCTTCACATGTGCATGTGTGGATTTGTCGACTGCCCCAGGGACTGTGAATAAGGTCCTAACAGGTCAGCTCTGGCCACCGCCTGTATGTATCCCCAGTGCCTGCAACACACCTGGCACAAAGCTGGTATTCGAAAAACTAGGAGAGGGTGAAGAAAAGGGGAAGAGAGGGAAGAAGTAGCCAAGGTATGTCGATTTCAAGGTCACACCCTGGGGATTATTTAAAATACTCATGCCTGTTGGAACTCAGAGAATCTTGTAAGGTTTCATTAGGATAGAAGCACACACCCCACTTCTGTGGACATGAATTTCATTTTCAAAACAAGATAAGGTGACAAGGGAATCTTCTATGCTTTTTTTTTTTTTAAACAGGTTTTTACTGCATTTCAGGAGCTATGCCCATAACCAACACATCCTCAGGAAGATAAAAAGTCTGTGGCTTTCCCACGTCCATCTGCTCCCAGAGGCCACTTCAGCCTGGCTCTGAGATTTCACTGCGCACAACCCACGTCAACTTTTAAGGCTCCAAAGGGTACTTCTGCTTATTTGCTTTTCTTGCAAAACACCCAGATTAGCTTTCAAAATTGCAGCTCCGTCTAAGGCAAATAACTTTCAAGAAAGACAAGGGTGGGTCGCTGAGTAATTATTACCTGGTTTGTCCCCAGCTGCTTGTAGCTCGGTCCCGTTCTCCAGCTCAGCTCCGCTTAGTTTCAGAGTTGTTGGGTAAATGGCCCTGATGTCCACCAGCAGGTTATTGGCCAAGTACATGGTGGGGCAACCACAGGGCTTAACACTCTGCAAACATTCAAACTGTGTTGAACGCCCATGTTTGTTGACCAGGAGAGTGTTCCTGACATCTTGTCAGGTTGCTGCATACATGGTTCTTTATGGAGAAAGAAAGAAAGAAAGAAAGAAAGAAAGAAAGAAAGAAAGAAAGAAAGATCTGAAATCTGAAAAACAAAGTATTTATTATTTTTTTGTTTCTGTAATGTTCAGAATTGTAATAATGAAGTCAAACGGCTTGTGGAAAAGTGATAATTTTAAAAATTTAAACTTCACAATTGAAGCAAAAAAGATTAAATATAGATTCAAGTTAGTTTATGCTGGGTCGTATGTATATTACAAGGTATTGTATTACAGGGGAGATTTTACAAGGTTGGGAGGCTGACATTCCCCAACTTTTGTCCCCTGGAAAGGTGCCACTCCTGTTTTAAGACTGAGCTCAACTGCTCCACTTCTGAGGACTCTTCCTGCCTAACTCTGTATAAATGCCATTTTTGAGCATTTATGGCCCAGTCCATGGCCCAGTCCCCTGGGCCACCCTCTTACACCCCAGCAACCACTATACCTAATGGTTTTCTCATAGCACGCTCAGAGCCCTTGTGAGGGTATTATTCAGCTCCTGGTGGATTAAATAACGGAGGACCCAGGGCACTGATTGTGTGATGTTGGGCACGTCATGGCTTTTCTATAAATCTCTGTGTCCTCATCATTAAAATGAGGATCACTGTGTCCATCCCAAGAGTTGCTGTAAGGATTGAACCAATACTTTGTGCACCGAAGAGCACGGTAGAGATCAGGGGACTGCACAAGGAGAGCGTATTGGACAACCAGAACCCAGAGTCCACACCACAACATAGCTGCTTCCAGCCCACGCTGTAGGCTGTTGGCTAATGAGACAGAGAGTTCCATTCAAAAGTCATTTTGTCCAAGCCGTGGAGGGGAAGGTGCGCGTGTGTTGAGAATGTAAGGGTCCTTTAGCTTTCAGCCCTTCTGCAAGGTCTCCACCAGAGGGCAGTCTAAACAGAGCCAAATTTGGCCTTCCAGAGCCTGGAAGGACCCGATTTGTAGAACTGGGTTCCCATAGCTAGCCTCGGGTTTTAGAGCAACACAACTATTTAATTTTCGTGATTTTGAATGGAAAGTCTTCTAACCTGTGCCGTAAGTCAACATAACACTGTAACAGACTTTCTTTTCTAAGATTTTAGTTGTGTATTCATTTGAGAGAGAAACTGGGGGGAGGGGCAGAGGAAGAGGGACCAGCAGACTCCCCACTGATCATGGAGCCCAACTCGGGGCTTGATGACCCACAACGTTGAGATCATGACCTGAGCCAAAATCAAGAGTCACACGCGCAACCGACTGAGCCACCCAGGCGCCCCTCTAAACAGATATTTATACCCATTTTGTTAGGCTCACTATTTTGATAGTTAATATTGACTTTGGCCTTAATGTGTTGCAGACACCATTCTGAATATTGTACCTACGTTTGCTTATTGAATCTTCATAACAATTATAGGAGATGAGTGCTATCGTTATCCCCATTTTCCATAGGAGGAAACTGAGACCCAGAGAGGTTAAGTGAGGTGCCCAAAGTCACACAGCACAACATATAAACCCTAGGACTGTGGCTCTGGAACCCACATGCCTTATGTGTGGAGAGAAGAGCTGGGTATGGACTGGGCCTTCGTTTCTTCTTCCATTACGAAATGAACATGTACATATTATAGAACACATGGAAAATAAAGGAGAGGGGGGAGGAATTCTAGATCCACCAACCAGTGTGAATACTCTCATTTATTTATAACACCCGGTAGGTAATAGAACAATTACATATACCAGTAAAGCCATGCATTGGTGTAACTTGTGGTAGCAAAGGAAATAGGGCAAAAGGTTATTGTTGAAGAAAATGTCCCCAGTGGGTAGTAAAAATCTAGCCAGACTACACTAAGGGCTGTGTGTCTCCCCCCTCCACCCTGTAGGAGCATCACTGAGAGGTCCCAGCTGCCCCCACAGGCATGCTTATGATCATCCTTTAAAAGTCCTAAAGTTCCCTCTAATTCCCTCTCTCCCTGGGCATGCTGAGAATTCTCTCGCAGTCTCTGCATGAGGCTCACTTCTAGCTGAGAGGCAGCTGCTGCCCAAGGCTGTCAAGTGTGAACGAAGATTTACAAAGCCACTAGGAAGGAACCCTCTGGGCCCATATGGGGAACACGGTGGTCACTCCTAACACTGCACTCAGAACTTCTCCCTTTTCCTCAAGCTGCCATGGATTTGCTTTTGCTCCATCCTTCATGCATCCACTCTGTGAATGTTTATGGTGTAGCTCCTGGGTCCCAGGCCCTCCGCCCTCCAGAGCACCCGATGGAGATGAGAAGGGTGAGACCTCTGGAATGGGGCATGAGCCGGGGAGAGGGGAGGAGGGACCATAGACAAAAGGAAGAGCGCAGAAAAGGCAGGACACCTTTGGGGTTTGGGCCCCCACCTTCCCGGCTACTGACTAGGGCACACTTGCCAAGAGATGTTTCTGGCAGCAAGGGCTGGGGCAGGCTCCCGTCCAATCGATGGGGGATAGGGGGACAGGTTTGGCTCCGGGCTGGTCTTGGGATTTTCTCCCAACTGCGCTGAGCAGCCAGCAAAAGGACGTGAGCAAGATAGTAATGGGAAGGAACACAGCGTCCTTGCCCTCAAGGAATTCGCAATGGTGTAATTAGATCATGAACTTCAAAAACTTTAATTCAGTCTGGGGAGAATGATGAGATGACAGAGATCTCACTAATATTTTGCTGGAGGGCTTGTGCAGATACAACCGTGTTGACAACTGCTTTGGGAATTCTGAGTTCCATTCTCTGGCGGTGGCTCTCCTCAGTAAAGATAGAAAGAGCAGGTCAGGGAATATTCCTGTTCTGGCAACGACAGAAGCAGAATGAACAGAGTACATGGGCCAACGAGGAGAAGGTCTTCCTTCAGTGTGAGTGGATACAGGTGCTTCTTATCATAAATTATCATTTCTTTCTCTCAAGTTCGCCGGCAAGAATCAAGAAGCTTCATGATTTCCTACATTTGTTAATTTGTCATGAAGTATTTATTTTTCATAACACCTGCATGTTTGACATTCGACATTATCTTTGGGCTCTTAGCCCATGGGATGGCAGTCCATAGCCCATGGGCCAAATCTGGCCTGACCCCTGTTTTTCCACAGCCCATAGGTATTAACCATGTCTTTTATTTGCTGTATTTATATTTCTTGCTTTTATTTGCGATATTCTGTGTTCTGTATTCTGATGTTCTGACCCTGGCGGCCTGGCCTTCCCTGAGTTAGTATTATAAGAATTATAATATATAAAAATTATATATTAATTCTTAGAGACAGTAAACAAATGAGCATACTTTTCAAATATAAACCAACCAGTCCAGAGCCTACAGCCCCAACCACCCCCTTTACTGGGCTCTCACACTCCCGGCCACAGTCCACCTGACCTCATCACCCCAGGACCAAGTACTCAATAACCAGGACAGACCCTATACCCCCGAGCCTGCTGAAATTATTCACACTAGCGAGTCCTAAGCCTGCTTACTCTGACTCACTCATTCTTTCCCACAGAAACCACAGTAAATGCTTTTACCTACAATTTCCCGCATTCCTCCAGAGTGATCGTAATGCTTCCCTGTGTGTCCCTCCCAGCCCATGGCATGGTGGGCCCTTGCCTCTTGGGAACTGTGAGTAACAAACTATCTTGTTAATGGCAATCATCTGATGTATAGGCCTTACGAGACCTCAAATTTTATATTAATAAGATATATTTTTAAAACACCATTAGCTAAGAATGGCTTTTACATTCTAAACAGTTGAAGAAATCAGAAGAAGAAGAAGAAGATTTCATGACACCTGAATATATATGAAATTTAAATTTTATTGGAATCCAGCCACACTCACTTACATATGATCTGTGGCTGGTTTTTTGTCCTACATGGCAGAGTGGAGTAGTTATGACAGACACCTCATAGCCCACAAAACCTAAAATATTGACTGTCTTCACAGACATAGCTCGTTGACCTCCATAACGTGACCCATAGCTATTTTATTTGCCCATTGAAGCTATGAACTTGTATCAATTGATCCATTGTTTTCTGTATGATGTAGATCCCCTCATAGTTTGAAAGATTCAGACTCTCTGACCATCGCTTTCTTCCTCAGTCTACCCCCAAATACCTGAGCCTTCAATGTTTGATTTTTTAAAAAATTATCCACAATAAGAAGAACATTTTACTGCGACTCAGAACATCCAAATAGATAATAGAAACAAATTACATGAAGCATTATTCATCCTTATAATAGCTGGATCACTTTGATGGTTTCTGTTTTCTTCTCCATTTTTAAAATATACTACTTACAATCTACTGTTTTCAAACCCTACCCATGGAGTCAACGTGCACAGTTTAATTAACATCATGAATCTAACGGAGTCCAATCTAAACAACACTAAGCATTTCTCTTATACACACTCTGCAGAGGAAGACAAATATAGAAGCAAATCATAGTGATAAAGCCCAAAAAAATAACATAAATTTAAAAGAATGCTCTAGAAACAAAGAGGAAAAAAAAAAGTCTTTTTTTTTTTTTTCCCTAGAGCTGCTGGGCAGGGTTTCATAGGGCAAGTGAGATTTGAATTTAGTCTAGAAGCATGGTCAGGAAATCCTTGTAGAGAAGCAAGAGAAAGGCTTCTGGGGGGCGCTGGGGGGTTCTCTGGACGGTACTGAAGCAGAAAGAGTGCGTGGATGTGTGATCCCTTCATTGAAGTCTCCTACATTCTCTACTTGCAGCCAGCCCCCATGCCGTGTTGCCCCCCTACTACCTATAGTTTTAAACCGAGTGTGTTGTTTCCTTCCACAACTAGAATTCTTCTTCCAGACCTCATGCAGAAAACAGTGGAGCCATGTGGCCATCTCGTGATGGAATAAGCATGAATGTTTCCAGGAGTCTCCCGGGAAGTCAGCATGACGGTGAAGCATTGGTAAGAAAACAAGAGCTGTGAGGGAGGAGTGCCAGTCTTCGGATTCATGTGAAACAGATAAAGCTTCATCCAGCTTTAACTCAGTTTCTCTTTGGAGCCCCCGAAACACCAGTAGCACTGCTGTTCCATAGGAAGAGCAGAAATTTAACCCCAATATATTACAGTCCCTCCCCACCCCTCCTTACACGTGTCTGCCTCCTTGTGGCAGTTGAGAGAATTCATCATAGATTTCCCCTGCTGTGGGATCACTGCCTGCTCACTGGCCACGCAAGTCCCCTTAGATCTCTCTGGAGTCCTAACGCGCTTTACTCCCCCCAACACACCCAAGCACTCCGCCCAGATAACATCATGCACAGGCACTCTCTTCAGGACCCACCCGATCTTCTGAGCCCCTGAGTCTCGGGAACAACTTGGAGACTGTGGCCATTCCTTTCTGGAAACTTCTTCACTCATCAGACTCCAATACCAGACCTCTTCCTAGCTCCCCCTGCCACCCAAGGGAACTCTTCATTCCGCTTTCAGACTCTGTTGTGATATTTACACTCAGAGGCATCTCACTTAATCTCCTTAGTGAGTCTGGGCTTCATAGAGCCTGGCATGCTGTTTTCCGCTAATGCTCTCGCCCCTGAAACAATCAACTGAAACTGGCCCAACTTCTTGGACCAAGGTGGTTGGGGGTACAATTTCAGACAATTTAAAAAGGAAATATGCAAGCAGGGAAAAAAAAATCTCAAAATATTATTCTAGTACTTATGTTTATTTGTATTTCCTCAGAAGTGGACCTTATCTTTAGTTCAGATCATTTCACTGTAGCTGAGACTCCTATCAACCCCCAACTCACCACCTCCCCTTGAATGTCCAGGACACACAATGAGACTGTGGACTTTGTGCTGTTCTGAGCATTAAGAATCTCCACTGACACTGAACTCCTGCCACAAAGGAGGGTTAGAAATAACCTCAAATCCACACATAAGCCATACCTCATTTTGTCTGGTGGAGGTAACATGGACTTTCTAGTATCCCCTCACCACAGAGAGGAGGCCCCTCAGCAGCTGGGCAGCCGGTTCTGGTGTGGGGAGGAGCTGCAGAGCTAGCGTTCTGGTAGCAGTTGGATGATAATGGCTTCTGATTGGTACTTGGGTAGTAGTATGCTAATTAGGTACTTTATGACTTAAAGTTTCTTTAAGAAATAATAGAGTCCGAAGTGCTTTGTTAAATTTGCAGAACGCAGGATGCCTGGGTGGCTCAGTCAGTTAAGCATCTGCCTTTGGCTCAAGTCATGGTCTCTGGGTCCTGGGACTGAGTCCCATGTCAGGCTCCCTGCTTGATGGGGAGCCTGATTCTCCCTTTCCTGCTCCCCCTGCTTGTGTGCTCTCTCTCTCTCTTCTGTGTCAAATAAATAAATAAAATCTTTTAAAATTTTTGCAGAATGCAATTGTAATAAACATATTTTTCTAAGGGGCGTTGGGGATAGGGAGTGGAAAAAATCTCCCCAGCAACAACATAGGAATAGACTTTCTAGTCCCAACAGAGGCACGTGGCAGATGCTCAGAACTACATGTTCAGGCACCATGTATGTAGTACGTTATCAGAGATGTGTGTCTGAACAGTGTGGGGCATCCGAAACCCCAAGAATGGGCTGCAATGCTTGCTGTCTTGAGTGTGCAGCCGCCCAGTGGTGCCCCCTGGTGGAGCTAGGGCTTACTGTTGCTGGTTGTTCTTTTCCAGCTTCAGGAGGGATGAGGGCGGGAACCCAAGCTGATGGAATTCCTTCCTGATGGAACTTTTTGCCTTTTGCTCTTCATTCTCTTGGTTTCTTCCTTTCCCTTTTCAATAAAGGAAAAACGTAGTATCTGGTAGGTTCTTTTATTCCAATTTTCTTGTGGCAACACTAAGGGTGTTTTTGTAGCAAAATTCTCAAAACTGTAAATTAAAGGCTTAACTCCTTTACAACTACTCATGCTATACCAAAAATTTGCTTTATCAGGCAAGGCACTGCTTTTCTGCTTATTTTTATATAACAAGATATAGATATAGTTTTGTTTGTGAATCTATATGTTCTCACTGAATGTCCACATGAGTACATATTTATGTAATTATTTTTTAATCTATGGATAGTATCCTAAGATAGAATGAACCATAGTACATTTAACCATTGATATGCCATATTACATCTGGCCATGAGGTTTCTTTCAGTTCTTTGCAGTTCATTTGCACTGCAATGAACATTCTTGTGTGTTGTGTCTATCTGTGACTTTTTGCGGGGAGTAAATAAGAAGTGAAATTACTGAGTTAAAGAATACATATACTTTAAGTTCTGAGATATTGCCAAATTTCCTTTCAATTTCAGACTGAAATTGTATAACATTAGCAGTGTGTGGGTTAATATCTTTTCTTCACTCATCTTCTCCCTCTCTTTCAATCTAGAGAGGAAATAATGGGGATTTTTTGTTTGTTTGTTTGTTTTTCATTTTCAAGTAAGCTCCACACCCAGTGTAGGCTTGAACTCACTTTCCTGAGATCAAGAGTCACCAGCTCTACCAACTGAGCCAGCCGGGCAACCCGAGAGAGGAAAAGAATCCTACTATTGCTCTCATTTTAATTCCCCGATTACCAACTAGATGAAAATTGGTTTCATGTTTCACAGTCATTCATGTTATTTTCTCCCATGAATGCCTATCAATGTTCTTCATATAGTTCAATATTCAATTGTATGTTTTTTCTTTTTCATATTTAGGAGTTCTCTATATATTCTGGGTATTAGTCCTACTCAATCTTTAATTTTGTTTATGGCATCTTGGGTTCTTCAGAAGGTTTTTTTTTTTAAGATTTTATTTATTTATTTGACAGAGAGAGAGAGAGAGAGAGCAAGAGAAGGAACACAAGCAGGGGGAGTGGGAGGAGGGAAAGCAGGCTTCCCGCCGAGCAGGCAGCCCATTTCAGAGCTCAATCCCAGGACCCTGGGACCATGACCTGAGCCCAAGGCAGACGCCCAATGACTGAGCCACCCAGGCCCCCCAGAAGTTATCAATATTGATATAATCAGGTTTCTCCATCTCGTTCATGCTTTTTTCATTTTTGTTATAAGAGCATTTTAAATAACTTTTATATATAATATCTTAATACCTTAAATGCCATATATATGCATGTATGTATACATATATCGCTGGAAATCTGAACCTCCTGACCCCCTTCACCCATTTGTGCCACCCCACTCGGTTAGAGCAAGTCAGAGGGAGAGCGGGAGGATGGCACCTTCCAGCCTCTGGCCTGGGAGAGTGTTCCAACAGGCTCTACTGTGTGCTGGATTAAATGCCTGTACTCCACCTGACACTTTAATATGAGCAAACGGGCCTCTTTGGCTTACAGTCTGGGCCGTACCGCTGCTTTGCCTTGGGCGCACAGGTGGTCAGTCTCCGCCTACAGGCCCTTTAAGAGCCCAGTGTCAGATTGCTAATCTGCGCAAACTCCGTTGGTTTTCAAAGCTAGATGTTTGGGGGCTCATCTCTCAGATGCAGGCCTTAAAACTTAGGGTGCTGACGTGGGGTTGGAACCCTTCTCTCCTCAAGGAGAAGCTCCAGATTTCGAGTTCCCTGCCGGTGGCTGGTCGCTGCCCTGGGGGTAAGGTTTATGTCAAGATTGTGTCCCCCCTCCCTTCCCCTCTTTGAGGTGATTTTCTTCTCATTTGCCCAATGCACAGTCATGTTCAGTTAGCCTTCTGGTTATTTTCAGAGGAGTTTCTTTTCCAACGCAGCCGTGGACTTGGTACGTCTGTGGGAGGAAGCGAAGTCAGGATCTTCCTATGTTGCCATCTTGAACCATCAAAAGGTGCGTGCCTCTACTGGGTATTTACCCCAAAGATACAGATGTAGTGAAAAAAAGGGCCATCTGTACCCCAATGTTTATAGCAGCAATGGCCATGGTCGCAAAACTGTGGAAAGAACCAAGATGCCCTTCAACAGACGAGTGGATAAGGAAGATGTGGTCCGTATACACTATGGAGTATTATGCCTCCATCAGAAAGGATGAATACCCAACTTTTGTAGCAACATGGACAGGACTGGAAGAGATTATGCTGAGTAAAGTAAGTCAAGCAGAGAGAGTCAATTATCATATGGTTTCACTTATTTGTGGAGCATAACAAATAGCATGGAGGACAAGGGGAGATGGAGAGGAGAAGGGAGTTGGGGGAAATTGGAAGGGGAGGTGAACCATGAGAGACTATGGACTCTGAAAAACAATCTGAGGGGTTTGAAGCGGCGGGGGTTGGGAGGTTGGGGGAACCAGGTGGTGGGTATTAGAGAGGGCACCGATTGCATGGAGCACTGGGTGTGGTGCAAAAACAATGAATACTGTTATACTGAAAAAAAAAAAGGTGCATGCCTTTTCTATTTTCTTCTATGACTTCGTAATTTTTCTATTAATTTCTTTAACCTCAGGAGCATACGTCCATGATTGGTTACGGACCTATTTCAACCTTTTCCCATATGAATAGACACAATTCATTGTGGAGTAGTTCATACCTTTTCAAGTTGATTTGAATAGCCATCTTTTTCATGTACTCAATTCCGAAGTCAAAAGAGATAGCTTGGCTAGAGACGCAAAGGCGGGAGAGATCGACATTTACATGACATCTGGGGCTTGCAAGTAAAATCAGTCTCCAGGAGGGTAATATATAGAATCACAAGAGGTCAAGAAGGGCACTGAAGACACAGTTGAAGGAGGACAGGCAGAGATGTGATGTCTGCTGCATCTAAGGCCCTCCGAGGAGCCATATTCCTACCCTAGGAGAGCTTAAAAGCCTCATCAGGGCACAGGATCTCACCTCCAGATTTCTTTCAGGTCACCCCTGCTGGTTCCTACAGTTCCACTTTCCCCCTCGCTATCCCTGGGTCTCTGGGCAGCATTAAATTCCTTTCTAGCGCCATGTGTGGGAGAAGAGATTGGTTCTTACAACGAGGGGGCACTGACATGTCACAAGCTGAAAGTCATAGAGTGCTGGAACCACTTTTCACAAATGCACAGCTGTCCTTCCCCCAAATGCCAATAGCCTCTCCTGCCTTGAAAACCCTTTGAAGAGTGTTCAGTAAGGAAGCAAATGCACATCTACTGAAGAAATGATGAAGACCTAAGCCAGAGAAGCGGCTAAGGATCCAGAGGAGGGGGTGGGTATGAGGAATATCTATGAAGTAAGACCAGCAAGACAAGGTCTTGGTTGGCTGACCCAGGATAGGCAAGAGGGAGGAGGCAATGAGGATTCCAAACACTATAGTTCGGGCCACTGAGTGGCTGAATATTTCATCTGTCAAGATAAGAATAGAGAAGCGGATCTGGGTAGGTAGGAGATGATCAGTTCAGTTTGGAACATGGTGAATTTGAGGTCCCTGTGGGAGATTGTATGGGGACACCCAGCCAGCCATGAGTCTCTGGACATGTATGAAACATATGGAGAAAAATCCCACACGAGAGACTGAATGGGAACAGCCAGCTTTAGGGACTAGTAGCACTCACGGACTAGTAGCATCTGTGGGTAACAACCCATCAGCACACACGGACCACTGATCATTCTAGGTCAGTCATGCCTCCCCCACTGAAGCTTGCGTATGGCCTTGTGGATCCACTGGATGGATGGTCTGTGGCTGATAGTCCGGGCTGCCCCAGAAACAGCACGCCCTTCCTGATGTGAGCTGGACCAAGCCTTGGCAAGTGCAAGTTTAATAACTCTAGAACCTTCATAGTGCCGTCTCTCCTGGAGAAAACAGCAAGGGGAAGAAAGATAATAAAATCAACTAATCATCAAGTTATATCCCATGTGGTTGGGTGGCTGGGGGGAGGCATTTAAATACAAACCCTTCTCACTTATCTCTACCTGGGAGATACGTATGATGCAGATTACAGTTTTTGTCAATGTCTCATAAAGTCCTCAGCAAACCCAGCTTCATGCTCCCCCAGCCTACCCATGGCTGCATGGAACTCCTCCTGCCACTGAACCCTGGGCTGCCACTAATCCCATCACAGCTGCTTGCCGACCTCCCATTCTCGTTCTTCATCCTTCCGGGGATGTGTCTGCAATGCCGAGTCCAAGGAGAAAGCCTTCTCAGAACGTTGCTCCCAGCAGAGAAGGACTGGCCTGTAGCCAGCTGTCATGGCCATGAGCTGAGATTAGAAACACGTCCGACTCTGAGTTCCTAAGAAATCTACTCAGCAGTATTCAGGAGGATAATTTCTTTGTTCATTTCCTTTGTTTCTTTCACTTGTTCTTCTGATGGGGGGGTGTCTCCTTTCTGCTGGCTTTGAACACCCTGATGTTTCCCTCTACCTGTCCCTTGTTCATTAGCCTCCCAGTCTTACATGAAGGAGTTGATACTGGATTCTAAGACCCATCTTCTCTCTCCCGTTGTCATTACTATTCTCTCCCCAACCTCAAATCAGACTGGACATCCAGGATGTAAGACAGGTCTTTGCTGGACCTTCAATTCAAAGAGGGATTTCCCAAGGGAGTGGCATGTCCATCAAATGGGGAAGATTGGACAATTTCTTGCATTCACAGTTTGTATTTATTTTAAAATATCTTTGCTTAGTTTTTCAAAATGCATCTCTCTCGGCACCTGCATCAAATTCTCCTGGAGCACCCATTAAAACCACAAATTTCTGTGTTTCTCCCCAAACCATTCAATCATATCTCTGAGGCTGGGACTTACAAATCTCCAGGCTGAATGAACACTTATGCTGCTGCTTACATACCCAGACTTGAAAACCATGGCTATAGGCTGAGAGTTTTGATAAAAAATCATCCAGTCTTATTTAACTCAGCCTCAAAATTTTCTGAATAGTGCAATGCCTGGTGTTTTTCTTTTCTTTTCTTTCTTTTTAACCAACAGATGCATTTCTTTGAATATAATCTCAGTCAGATACTCGAGACATGCAGTAGACTGGATCACTGGTTGGGGCCATGCCTGGAGTTGGGAAGGGGTAAGTGCTGGCGTTCACCCTCAGATTCTCACACGTCCAGCAAACTTTCTCTCCTTGCAGTCCCAACAAGCACAGATTTGGGGATTTGACAGTCTGGCTTGAATCCTACACTCATTTTGCTGAGCAACAGGGAATTTGAACAAGTCATTAAACTCAGCGTTCGTTGCCTGTACAGGGAGCAGTCACCCCTAACACACAGCTTTTGCAAGTATGGTCATGACCTGAGGGCATTCCCTTGGTTGACTGATGTTGAGGCCCATCAGAGGAAAGGGCTGGGAGTGGCATTAATTAATTACTATTTAATAAGATTTCTGCCCATTTAAAGATGGAGGTATTCACTACAAAAGCGCTTCATGTCTTTTTTGATAAATTAATCGAAGGAATATTAGTGCTGTAGGCTAAACCTAATGGCTTGTAATTGACTATGAAATGGGATTTTGCTAATGAGGAACTAGGAGATTAAAATTTTCATTAAGAAATACTAATCAGGGGCGCCTGAGTGGCTCAGTGGGTTAAGCCGCTGCCTTCGGCTCAGGTCATGATCTCAGAGTCCTGGGATCGAGCCCCGCATGGGGCTCTCTGCACAACAGGGAGCCTGCTTCCTCCTCTCTCTCTGCCTGCCTCTCTGCCTGCTTGTGATCTCTCTCTGTCAAATAAATAAATAAAATCTTAAAAAAAAAAAAAGAAAAAAGAAAAAAGAAATACTAATCAACAGAGTCCAAGAAGTTTTTTCTTGAAAACAAAAACACACACAAAAAAATCTTGTTTCAAAGTGTTAGTGTGTGCTAGGAGAGTAGGTGACCCAGGTCGGGGACAGTGACGTGACCACCCCATGAGCAATTATTTATAATGTGTGCTACTGCTATTTCTGGGTCTCCAGCTCCCAGGGTACCAGGACTGAGAGGAGACACTGAGACAGCTGGGCTGGCCTGAGCTGTCCGTGAGTGGCCACTCTCTTCCTTGGGAAAGTGAGAGGGAAACAACACAACCCAAGTCGTGGTCTTCTTCTCAGATCCTGTCTTGGTTTATTTATTTAGTGATTCAATCTGAATATTTTCTTCCTTTGTAAGATTATCCAGAGAGATATGGATGTTTTCTTGTATACTTTCTGCTCAATTCATTTTCTGTTACATTTTAAACACCACATGTGCATCTTTGCTAATAATATCAAGATATACAAATACAGTAGTTTCCCCTCAAGGATTCTACACAGATCAAGCAACCACTTTTTTCCACAACTTTAATTTTGAAAAGTGATACAGCATCTTATTTAGCAGCCCCCCCGCAAGAATCACATGACATCATTGACGTCCATCATAAGGAACACTTGGTTTAAAAATACTTACTTGAGGGGCACCTGGGTGGTTCAGTGGGTTAAAGCCTCTGCCTTTGGCTCAGATCATGATCTCAGGGTCCTGGGATTGAGCCCCACATCGGGCTCTCTGCTCAGCAGGGAGCCTGCTTCCCTTCCTCTCTCTCTCTGCCTGCCTCTCTGCCTACTTGAGATCTCTGTCTGTCAAATAATAAATAAATAAAATCTTAAAAAAATATATATATGTATATACTTACTTGAGATTTTCTCGGGTTTGGTTTCCTGAGAGCAGAAGCATGAGCTCTCAGTGCCTAGCAGAAGTCCCAGTATGGTAGCATCTCTAGATATACTTAATAAACTGAGTGAAAAGGAAATAATGAGTAGATGATGGAGCAACGTAAAGATCTCTGAAAGATGACACAGTGTGAGGAGCGGGGGACTTCTGAGCTCAGAATTGAATGGGCTGTTCTGCTGTAGAGATCAGTCCTTACTCGAAGCCA
Source organism: Lontra canadensis (assembly GCF_010015895.1). Classification (NCBI taxonomy): domain Eukaryota; kingdom Metazoa; phylum Chordata; class Mammalia; order Carnivora; family Mustelidae; genus Lontra; species Lontra canadensis. The sequence continues at coordinate 9,914,025 of NW_022631065.1, read as the reverse complement.
TTTTGGGCGGAGTGGCTGAAATATGACAGCATGCTGGTGACAGGCAAGAGCTTGGAAGTGGACAACCGTGGGGCTGTGAGGAAGCTCCCACCACACTCTGAGACAGAGGACATTAGCACCATCTCAGGGGGCATCCAGAATCTCATGCTTGAGATTGGGGACCTGGAGACCCCTCAGGGACCCTCCCAAGTAGCAGGGCCGATAATGTGTGAGGAGTTTGAACTGTGCCTAACAGGAGCGTTTGTGTCACGTTTTCAAAAATATGATCCCCTGAATTTGATGTGTGACTCCAGTGGTTGCCCATAAACCTCGCGCAGCTGGATCCACTTTGTAGAACTAACTTAACAACGAAGTTGGTAGGAAATGTTAAGTAGGAGGTAGATTTTACTCTGTATTTATTTCTTTCACTTTTCCTATAATAAGTGCTATTGGGAGGGATGATCTTCCGCCACAGGTGTCAGGAGCCCCTGCGTGTCTTCCTGGGCATGCCAAGAATGCGAAGCTCTGACCGCTCGTTATCCAGATCATTGCTCAGAATTGAGTTTGCAGTAAGCCGCCTTGAGGGATAGGGTCATGTCTCTCCGGGAAGAAGAATAGGCATGTTTACTGTTTGCCATAAAAGCAAAGGATTCCCCCAGTTCACTGTTCCTGAGCTGCAAAGCAAGCCCGTTGCATGTGTCCACAGTGTCACCCGTGTGGGATGGGGGTGGGGAGGAGGCAAAGGGAACTTGGCAAACATGCCGATGTTCGAAGCTCATGCTGCTTTCTGTCGTGAGCAGAGTCCTTTGTCTCTGGCCAGCAGCCTTGTATTTTCTACCAGGAGCCCTGAAACAGCAACAGTCTCACCTGGTTTTGCTGATAAATAGGTAAAATAAAATCCTACTGCCTTCAAATATGTGTTACTTTTGTGGTAGCAAATCAATGAACATTATTATAAAATTGGAAATGATCCTTCTCTTACAACTTGTTACTTTCCTTCCTTGATTCTCTAGTTAACGTTGATTAAAATGCAATGA